>NC_031770.1:74012024-74132024 GCF_001522545.3 Parus major | reverse complement strand
GTAAAGTTATTAGAAAATGTGTTGATAAATATACAGATGTGTGCTGGTCTTGTACATGGAAGTTTGTGTCTGCCATATGTTAATGAGAGTTATATTTGCCTCCTTTGCACTGAGGGAAGGTTAGAACTGTATTACAGTCCACCAGTGACTACTTCTGCTACAACTGAAAGACTTGTTTGGGGATTCAGTTTTCTTTCTTTTGAACTTTTTCAGCCTTCCAATAATGTTTACCCACACACAGTTTTCTTCCATGCCTTCATAGTGTGAGACATCATAGCCTTATGTCACAGTTTAGGAGTTTGTCCTGTATTCTCTAAATGTAGATATAGATACCTACCTTTGTAAGTTAAATTCCTGGTGCTTATTTTTAAGTAGTGACGCAAAATGAATTAAAAAAAATTTAAGTTATTGTCACAAATAGCAAGACAAGGCAATAACATAGCTTTTAGCTCTTAAGGTCTTTTCTCTGCCTTGGAGTGTCACAGATCAGGTGTGTGTCACATAGGGCACTGTAGTCAGATTGTGTTCAAAATCAAAATGAGTTGATTTGGACAGGAGCTTCTAAACACATGGTGATTGACAGACCTCTGTTGCTTCCCTAAGACTCAGTGAAGCTTCTCTGAATTCTCTCAAATGCCTACAGAGACCAGGTGGTGTGCAGCGTTCTTAGCCCTGCTTTCTAAACTGGCTGAAGGATAAAATGAAGTCAGCCACTGCAAACTGGCCTTAGACAGTGGTAGGAACCTACACAAGAGACAGCCTGCAATTCACACTGCCCTTCCCGTTGCTGCTGCAGCTGCTTGTTAGAGGGGAAGGGTGGAAGTAACATAGGCCAGAGACACCTTGAGATGCAGCATGTAGAGAATCCCATGCAGGCTGCAATAAACTTAATTTGGAAAGGTTAAAAAGTTTTCATAAAAAAAGATGCAGGACAGGTGAGTGAGGATAAAATAGTGTGGAATGGATAGAGAAGGTTTAGGCTCAAGACTCAGAATAGATTGTACATCCCATATGAATGCCAACAGAATCTTCATATCACTTTCACTGTAGCGTTTAGGGAAAAATTAAACATTACTGGTTTCAGTGAAACATTTTTTTACAGTTTTAGGACTATTCTCAGTAGAGACCTAACTCAGTATGAACCAAGTTGCATATGTCGAACTTGCCACAGCAGGGAAAATATTTTGTAACAGAGATATCCATGCCTTCTGTGCAGATCATCACACATCCCATATCCAGAAATTAATGCAGGTACTATTTCTTTGAAGTTACAAATGTATGTGGTGTTGCTCGTGTGTTTATACAGTATTTATTGGGGGATGAAAGGCAGGACAATAAAGGAAAGCAGATGGATGAAGTTCTAAGATATTATTATGGCATTAATATCAAACTTCCTTGAGAAGACTCATGTTTACCAAGTCCTGGTTTACATTAGTGCCTGTCTTTTACAGAGTCTGTAATGTATGTCATTTCAGCCCAAGTGATACCTCTGTGATGCCATTTTAGATATGAGCAAAGGCATGAACTTATAGTTCCAGAAGTAACCAGTCTGTTGGATGCAAGAGCTGGCAGACAAAAAACTCAGTTTTTGTAAATTCTTCTATTTCAATATAGTAACCCACATATCATTTAGTTGATGTATGCTGAAGATAGCCTGAATTTCTCTTGAATTTCAAGTGCCTGAATGATGAGAGCTAAGTGCCTTTCAGGAATCATTCACATGGCTAAAGACATGGAATAGGAAGCTGCCTGATAAAACTCAGTAAGAGACACCTGACACATGGGTTTGGTGGACTCGGGACTCCTGACTATAATGCTCAATGATTTCAAGTCCAAAAATATTTTCAAATGCATTTAATTATCGTCTTTTTTACTAGCAAGTCAAAATACATACAGCTAATGTATGCATTTGAAACTCAATGCACCATTTAACTGACTGAACTAGTGTTGCATTTTTTATGCCCTTCATTGATTCTTTGTTTCACAGGGGTTCACAGTGAGGAAAAAGTGTTTCAAATTAATCTTAACAAGAAGGTGGTTTTGGTTTGTCATCTTCCCTCTCTGGTGGAATGCAGAAACAGTAATAAATTTAATACATCATATACAAAAGCCATGAATAACAGCAGCCTTTATTTTCAGCTCCTTTATGTGACATTCCCAACAACAGTACAGGGCCATGAGATTTTGCTGAATTTTTTTTATCACTCTGCTTCTTAGAAACACCCACTCCATGTGTTCTGTGTTAAAATTATTTGAAGTACCAAGTAGAGTTAGTCCTTATCCAGAACTAGTCAATGTTTTTGATAATAACTTGGATTAAAGAATAATAAGGGATTTATGTTTTCAGAAAATCAGAAGGTGAAATGGTTTTCTAGCACTTTTGAAAACACAGTTTGGATTGAAAATGATCTTGACTGCAGCAGTGGCCTAAAGTAATAGTAGAGAGTTTGGTAATGACAGAGATAGCATGACACTGTGGAAGTTCTGCAGAAAGAAAAAACCCTGAACAAACAAACAAAAACCAACCACCAAAAAAAAAAGTAAGAAAAAGAAAAAAAAAAAGTGAGAATAGTACTCAGTCATAAGCTTAAATATGGATCAGCAATATCATAGTTCACTGACAGTCTTACGTGGTGATGTACAAGCAAGAATAGCATAGATTGTTACAATCAGAGAGATTCTTCCAACCTATCCACTGCTACTACAGCCTTTAGAGGAAGATTATGTCCAGTTTTCAACAGCAAACATTAAAGATTTCAATAACAGGGAACTGTGAGACAAGCAACAGAGATTTAGAAAATATGACCTGAGATGCATTAAAATACCTTTTTTGTTCACTGAAGAGGAAACTCACACCAATATTGAAATGCATCTGAGGTGGAGAAGAAAAAGAAAGTAAAAAAATCCTTTTCATTGTGTGTGGATGAATCATTTTCAAGGGTTGCTCTGGAATATAAACCTAAAGGTGGAAAATGGAGCCATGAGTTTAAGGGTTTAAAGCTTCTGCATATATAAGAGGAAAATCTGTCTGAGAGGATATCAGAGCATGGGAATGGTTTTTCTGAGGAAGTTTTGGTATTTTCATTACAGGATGTTTTCAAGAATAAATTAGACAGCAATTCTTGAAAAGTTTTAGGCTGTTCCTAACTTCTTTTTAGGACTTGAATTCAATAAGCTTTATGTGATTTGAATGCTATGTGTAATTTTGAAAGTTGATATTAGCTACAATTGTTGAATTGTTGCTGTCTGCCCCAATTTAGCAGTGCATCTTCTGTGCTTCTCTCTTCTCTTTTTTTTTTTTTTGTCCCCATACACCTTTCTACACTTTACAAGTACAGTAAATGAAGAAGAAAAAAAAATTGAAGGATTCAGTATGTAATGTGTTCTATTTCTTCAATATTTTGTAATAAATAGGATGAAATATGGAGCACAGAAGAGACTTTTCTTTGTAATCTTCTGACATTAGTCTTTTTTCTATTGTACCTGTGGTATCCAGTGATCCCATAGCCCTTGTGTGTATATTATTTTTCCAGCAGCTTGATTCAGGTCTCCAGCAACATTAACAGATTGAATAATGAGAATATTGCATAGCAGCTGATTATGCTGTGGAAATTGTTTAGAGGAGCAGGTGCAATACAATGCTTTTGTATATCCACTGTATCTTTTTATGTGGACTAATAGGCTTTCACAGCTGCTTTTTAGATACATAGATCCATGACTGAGGATATCCATATATATCCATATATCTGCTCTTGGAAAAAGACCATATTTTGACAGAATTGTATGCAACTAACACGTCTTATTTTCCCCTTCCTTCCCCTCACTTTTAGCTGGCTGTGAGGTGGTTGGAACACAACTGCCGCTACCAGTATCTGGATGAACTTCTCCAGTACGTCCGCTTCGGCCTTATGGATGTGGATACACTGCATACTGTAGCTCTTACTCATCCTCTTGTCCAAGCCAGTGAAACTGCAACAGCGCTCATTAATGAGGCCTTGGCTTACCACCAGAGCGTCTATGCACAGCCGGTTTGGCAAACTGCAAGGACAAAGCCTCGCTTCCAGTCAGACACTCTTTATATTATTGGTGGGAAAAAAAGAGAAGTCTGTAAAGTGAAGGAATTGCGGTACTTCAATCCAGTAGACCAAGAGAACGTTCATATCGCGGGAATCGCCAACTGGAGTGAGCTGGCGCCTATGCCTGTGGGGAGGAGCCACCACTGCGTTGCTGTCATGGGAGACTTTCTTTTTGTAGCTGGTGGAGAGGTAGAGCACTCCACAGGGCGCACGTGTGCCGTGAGGACTGTCTGTCGATATGATCCTCGCACTAACTCCTGGGCGGAGATAGCGCCGATGAAGAACTGCCGGGAGCACTTTGTGCTGGGAGCCGTGGACGAGTACCTCTATGCCGTAGGGGGCAGAAACGAACTGCGTCAAGTGTTGCCCACAGTTGAACGCTACTGCCCCAAGAAGAACAAGTGGACCTTTGTACAGTCCTTTGATCGGTCGCTCTCTTGCCATGCGGGATATGTGGTGGATGGTCTTCTTTGGATATCAGGTAGAAAACGTTTCACACAGTTTGAGGTACTAACAAAATACCAAAATACTGTCTTAAATTAAAGTAATAAATCTTTGGTTTATATGTCATGATAACTTTTCTCTTCAGAGAGGACAAAGAACTGCCGCTTCATTAGAAGTATAGGAGCGTAATGTATCTTACACATTACAGTTGGTGTTTCAGAGCTGCTGATATCATATGTGCTATCTCCAGTTGCCATTCATAAATCACAGTGAACTGGAATGATAATGCACTTCTGGACAAATTTCCAATGATAAATTCTATGTGCTTACTAAAAACAAACAAAAAGAAGACATTGTTTCTGTAATATGATCTGGTGCTTTTGACATTAACAGGACCCGAGGGAATGGCCTGAAGTTGTGTCAGGGGAGGTTTAGGTTGGATATCAGGAAAAGGTTTACCCTGAGGTTGATTGAGCACTGGAACAGGCTTCCCAGGGACGTGATCATAACACCATCCTGACAGTTTGCGAAGCATTTGGACAATGCTTTCAGGCACATGGTGTGGTTCCCGAGCCTGTGCAGAGCCTGGAGTTGGACTCTGATGATCCTTGTGGGTCCTTTCCAACTCAAGAGTATTCTATAATTCTATGATTCACTTATTCCTGATGATGAAATGGAAAATTAAGTGGTTGTTAGCTTGTGTTGTTCCACACCTTGAATGCAGATATATGATTTGCTCCCACTTGCACTCCAAGATGACTGTTTTTCGAAGTCATCCATGGCTCTGTCCATAACAAATGTATAAGACTGGATGTAATCAAAACTTTACAGCACAGATAGATGAATGTATAGACCCTATAATCCTAGAATAACTTGTCATTTGCAGCTGAGTCTTTAGTTGTTATGTTCCATTGATGGAGGTGGGAGGACTTAGTTTCCTCAGTCTTTGTAGTGGGTATTAGTTACTTTGAAATATGGCCGATGCTGTCTACAGGAGATTTGACAGAAAAATATTCCCCCTTTACTAAGAAGTGTGCCACGGAAGGTTATGTAGTTATAATATTTATTAAGGAAGCTAATGAGTAAATGAGGCCAGCCCTTGAGGTAAATGTTCAGTGATTGGCATCTTCACCGTAGATACCCTCCAGGGATTTTAATATGGTCTGGAATGCCTCTGGTGAAAAGATGGAATATGAATGGAAGATTAAGTTAGCTTCTTAGGCCTTTGCTGTGCTTCTCAAAGTGTGTCATTTAGGCTAGTGGATGTACCTTTCTGTCCCGATGGATTGGGCGCCTCATGGGAGTGGAGTCCCAAGCATTGGCAGGGGAATTAGTAGGTATCTATTTTAATATATATACGCTAAAGTCATGAATGATGACACTGGAATTAAAAGCAGGACAGAACACAGAACAACACTGAGATCCCTGCCTGGTACTTTGGGTCATTTTCTTTAGTGACCATTGTTTAGGGAGTCTTGTGGAGTTTTTGATGTGTGAATCCTGAGGTGAGACCCAGGTACAGTACAGGAATGGGATTTCTGTGTTAGGCTTCCAGCTGTGTATATTCAGAGCATTATCCTATTTATTCACTGCTTTTCCTATTTTATTAGCCGAGAGGCATGTGTGTCTGCAGTGGGCACTTCAAATACACGGATGTTACTATTGCAAAGTCTTGATTGCTGGTTTGTTGTTTGTTTTTTTTTCCTGTTTTATGGTTTATATTTGTCAGTATTTGTGAAGAATAGGACCTTTTAAAAAACAGTGTTAAGCATTCTCACATAAAATCGTTGAATGTGCACGAGAAGTCCATCAGTATGGTCTTTCCTCCAGTAAGTGAGAAAAATAATATTTTTGTCTTAATTTCATTAAAAAAATACTCTATACAACAAAAGAAAACAATCAAAACTCAAGAAAGTATTTGATAGCAATTTTTAAGTCAAACATGGGGCTGGTCAAAGACTTAAATATTTCCAGATTTCCTAGGAAATAGGAAATTATTCTGAGGTTTAACTCATGTGCTTAGTTATGTAGGTGAAATCTATGCATGCCTGTGTGTTTTAAATTCCACTTGTGTTTAGAAAATGATGCAGTGTGATATTGTGTTCAAGGATATGCCTCTAATAGAGCTGCAGAATCAGTGGAAGAGGTAAGTGGAAGCCTACTGGGTGAATTTTTTAAAACTGGGAAAACAACAACAAATATTTCCTTGGTATTGTTCCATTTATATTTGAAAATGCTGCTAACAGTGGAATAAGGTAGACACGGCTTTTTGGTTGTATTTTGGTAGGTTCTGAGAAAATGTTTGGAAGTTTTGAGTTGCTCAATTATGTCAGGTTATTATGAAGTACAAGAGCGTACTTTCTGTGCTACGCTTCAGTGGATATGATCTGGATTTTGTACTCTCACACTGAAACCTGGTTGTGTATTGAATAGAGTTATTTTAAAAAGAAAAGTGGCTGGAGATATAATAACTATAGCTAGCTTTCTATTATTCATTAATAGCTTAGGACCGGAATGTAGCTTGTGGTACATGTACATTCAGGGGCAGGGGAATAGTACAAAGAAATGTTTTATTGTATCGTAGTCACTGCTGGAAAATCCACTATTCATTATTGAATATACAATGTTAACATAAAAGTAATTAGTAATGCAGGAGGGAACCTAATTTTGAAGTATGTGGCCTAAAATTAAGTAATTAAAAAATTAGTCTGAGTTAGAAATGTTTCTGAGCTGTATCCCTGCTGCTTTTTCTGGGAAATACAGGTCATCTGCAAAGAGCTCTCAAAGTCAGTCTGCTACTACCAGCTGGCAGGGAAACCGTGGAAATGTGCCCAGTTTTTTAGTGAGGGAATAAATTAAATAGTGATAATATAAGTTTCTAGCCCTTCTATTTGTGGAGAGCATCATCAAAGCTTGATCTGCACACTGACCGTTGACTTACTCAGTGCCTCTGCTACAGCCCCGTGCCCTCTTAAAGGCTTTGCTGATCAAAACCTAAGTAGACTTAAGGGATTTCTATTATTATTTGGATTCATTTTCAGCTTTGCTTTGCTGCTCCTTTGGGACGAATATGACAAGGATTCAAAAATAATAGATAGTAAAATCATGACAAAGGCAGCAGGTAAGGAAAATGGACAGAACAAACTGCTGTATGACTTTACACACTGGCAATAACAGGTGTTCATCTGGTGTTCAGATGACAGAGGGACTCCTAAGCTGCTATCCTCTCTTTGGGGTTTTTAACCTGACAGAAGCAGATTAAAAAAGGGAGCCTTTTGCACACTGGAACTAGTATTTCTCTGTTCAGCACAAGTGAGTTCAGCCCTTGGGTTTTCTGAGCTCCATATTTTCATATTTATGTCATTATTTATTGTTTTCCCCCCACAGTCCTCATTTTATTTTCTTATTTAAAGAAAAACAAACATGAGAATTTATTAAAATAATGTGGTAGTTTTGACTAGGCTAGAGCTAATTTTCCTCATAGCAGCTAGCCTGGGCGATGTTTTGGATGTGTGCTGGAAACAGTCCTGGTAACACAGGGATGTTGTTGTTGTCGCTGAGCAGTGCTTCAACAGAGTGAAGGTGTTTTTTACTTCTCACCACACCCTACCAGTGAGGAGTCTGGGGATGGGCAAGGGTTTGGGAGGGGACACAGCCAGGACAGCTGACCCCTGATGACTGAAGGGATATTCCAGATCATGTGGTGTCGTGCTCAGCATATAAAGCTGGGGAAGAAGGAGGAAATGAGGGGGTATTCATAGTGCTGATGTTTGACTTCCCAAATCACCATTATGCTTGATGGATCCCTGCTCTCCTGGAGATGGCTGAACACCTGCCTGCTCGTAGGGGGCAGTGAATTAATTCCATGTTTTGCTTTGCTTGTGTCTGTGGCTTTTGCTTTAACTGTTAAACTCTCTTTATCTCAACCCACAAATTTTCTCAGTTTTACTTTTCCACCTCTCTTCCTCATCCCATGCTGGGGGAGTGAATGAGTGGCTGTGTGAGGCTGAGTTGCTGACTGGGGTTAAACCACAACAAATAAGTTCTCTGTACTGACATTGCATTGGGCAGATGGTTTGGAAATTTTATAGAAAGGTGATTCTTCCAGGCTCCAGTTAACATCTGATGCCATGACCAATTTCACAAACAAATTGCATGCCACAGTGCTTGAAAAGTGAAGTATTTCAGTGAAAGAAAAACAAAGTACACTAAACACTTTGGAGTTCAGCATGACTAACAATCGCTATCTATAAAAGCGGGGAAATATTTTTCCATAAGAGCAAGGACTTGAACTATGCCCATTTCCCAGCATCCTCTGTGGAGTGCACATGCAAATCTGGAGACCTCCTTTTCTATCCACGTTAACCTTCCTCCACTGGTATAGGTCTAGTGCCCCTGGGGACATCGAGGGGCAGGGAACCTCTGCTGGCATTCCAGCTCTGGGCCATTCCTGCACCGGCATCTTGGGATAATGACACTTCCCCCTGCCTTAGGTGCTCCAGAGATTAGCACATGAAAAATGTTGTTTAAAACAAAGTGTTACACTGGTGTTTTGCAGAGGCTCGAGTTGTCTGACCTTAAGTGTGTCAGCTAAAATAACATCTTGACATCCACATAGAAACCCAGCTTGGGGGAAGGGGGTAAACAAGGCATCCCTGTACTGTTGCTTTGTACTTAATATAGGGAGTAAATATTTTTTTTTCAAAATTCAAGATTAATTCTTTTAGTTTTTAAACTGTCATCTTTTTCCCTAATGCTAGAGATTTTGACTAAGGGAATGATGGTGATAACATATTTTGAAGAATTATTTGGAGTTTGCAAGTGATTTGGGATGAAAAGTATAACCTTACTATCAATGCGCTGACATGAAGTAAAGAATTTTTTTATCAGCAAATGTCTATAAAATTATTTTATGAAAAATAGATCTAGAATAATAGGACTTTACAAAATCTATCCAAATTAAGTTTTACAGTGTGGCTGGTACAGATTTACTGGGAATGGGAGGTTAACAAGTGCATAAAAATTGCCTTAGTGGCCCAGTCTTAGTCTCTATATGTTCCATATATGTACAGACTTCATTTTTATTGTATATGAATGAGTGATCTCACACCTTTCAGTCTTTGATGACATTGATTCTCCTTAGATTGAATGTAAACATCCAGCTTTAATGATTTAAACAAACCTAGGGCTTGTGCCCCTCTTGTTTGTGGCTCGATTGGATCTGGAGTCAAAGAGCTGCTGTTGGCCTCTTCCAGGGGATTCCTTGCCTTGGGAGCCTTTGTACTGGGCTGGCTGCAGTACAAAGCAGTAGCTTTGCATGTTGAGGAAGGATTATCTTGTGTTTAACACACAGACACCTAAGAGAGGAGAGATTTCTGTTTTAAAAGAGCAGAGCACCTTAGGTTACATGTTGTGGGTTTCTATATATTCCCTGGGCTTGCTGGAAGGAGCAGACATGGGAGCTCTTTGCCAACATGAAGTTTTACACGTCTCCCAGTGAACTCGGATTCCCGCACACAGCCTAGCGCTTGGGGAGTGCGGAGAGAGTTGTGATATTTTCTGGGGGATTTGGATTGGATTTGATTTCTCAAGTCATATGGGGGCCTTGCTAGGCCACGTTATAAATGTGGCTCATAAGTTGTCATTTAGGAAAATGTTTAATCTACTGCCTCCTACCCTTCTCCTTTTAGAAGTGTGTCTTGAAGGTGTTTCTCAATGCAGTTTGTGGAGTGTTGGGGGGGACTGTAATAACGCAAAATGTTTATCAAGTGTGGGAAAGGGATGGGCGAGGTGTGTTATGGAATCCTTGAGCAAAATTGCCCCATGTAGAGGGGCACTGTTTCATGAGTTGAGAATTTACAGGTCTTGGAAGGCTTAAAAAGCAACATTTACACCCTACAAGGGAGTTGTTTGCGGCAGTGTAAAAACATTGTGAGCCCATGGGCTGGGTGATGGCCTTTCCATTAGGGTGTGCTCCTGTCTGTAAGAGCAAGAACTGACAGTCTTGTCCTGAGGGTGCTCCTTGCCTCCCAGGAACTGGACTCCTCAAAGCAAGCTGAAAATGTTAAAGTGGTGTAATCATCACCATTTATAAAAACAGCAAATGCTGACAAAACTGTAAATTTTCTGTCATTTAACCAGACAGACTTTTTTTTTCCCCCTCTTTCTCTAACTGTTGGGTTGTTACCACATTAGCTGTTATTGCTTGACATCAAATTTAATAGTATAGTTTGTATTTTTAACTACTTTCTCTGGTTATGATGCCTCTCTATCCTCTTCTTTCCTCATAGAAAACAAGACAGAGAAGTTTAAGAAACTCTCTCAGAATTACCCCATTGCTTTTCTGAGAAAGTATGTATTTTTAGTACCATTTAAACTCTTTTTCCCCTTCTTTTCTTATTTTTAAGAGGCATATTGCTGCTCTTTCGCCCTTTCCCAGCTGTCTGTAGTATTTTAAAAAAAAAAAATAGTTCAAGAGGACATTGCAGACTTGTTAGATCTGAATTTTGGCAGAAAAATTTAAACTTTTGCTATAGCACTTCAAAGTTAGAAGGAACTAGAGTTTGAAAATTGATGCAGATATAAGATGGCATATTTAATGACAGATGTATCTATAGAAACCTGTTAAGATGCAGATTATCCCCCTGGGGAGGGGAGATCAAAACTGCCAATCTATAAAATATACTTGTTAGGGAGAGGCATGGAATCTATCTCTGCGAGCACTTTGATTGCAGGGGACAGTGTAGCAGCATGTGGCATCATAACCTAAGAGCAGACAAATCAGCTTGATGACTTTCAAAGCCAAGAATACTGCTGGAGGCAAGGGTACTCCAGTCTAGAAGAAATTAAAACATATAGAGACTGTTATTAATTCCAGATCTATTTTTGTGTAGTCAAATCTGTATGCAAATCCTTAGCATCTCATTTTGGCAGATTAATCTAAAAGTGAAGAGCGGTATGTGAAGGGAATGTAATGATAAAACACCAGAGATGAGCAATATTGCAGGGGAAGAGATGTAAGCTGTGTACTTGATGTGAGGGGCCCTTTGTGAAGAGAAGGAAATAATTTTGCTTATTTGCTTATTTTATTACTTTAAACACAGAGGAAACAACACTCTTCTTCCTTCACATCTTTCCCCCCAGATTAAGGTGTCCTTTCAGAATGGAAATGTACCACCCAGCACTTTGTGTTTCAAATGTATCTCCTGTAGTTTAACATTCTGAAATTAATAATCCAAATAACTACAATTTTTATTTTTCAAAATACTAATCTGATGTCTCATTTTAGACATTGTGTTGGGAGTGAAAATAACTGTATATAAAAAAAATAAATCAAATTACAAAACAGATATTAGAAAATATTGTTTTGTCTTTGTGGCTGATGACCACTAGGAATGTGAAGGCTGCACAACAGTGTAGAGACAAGTAACAGATTGTGAGATCAGACACAGGAGCAGTCTTTGCCTTCCAATGCCTGTTCTTGTTTGTGTGCACTTCACAGGGGCTGTGATGGGCAGGGTGTGGTGTAGTGTGATGGAAACAGTTTGGAGAGACTACATCTCATCCCTGCTATCTCTTAGCCTGTGAGCATCTCTGAGCTGGGAGTGTGGGCTGCTGTCCTTCTGTAGGTGCCCAGTACAGGCTGGTGCTTGCAGGGGTGCACCCAAGTAACAGCATCATTGCTCCTTGCTGCTGCAGTTGAAGAAAAGACCCTAAAATAGATACATCTGTATTTTCTGCTATCGATTCCTGACCCCACTCAAGTTTTTTTGAGTAATCAGAGGGTACTTCTTTATCAGCAAGTAGCTCAGCCCAGTAGGAGCAGATCAGCAGGTAAAACCTTGGCACCAAGTTCTCTGTATTTACTCCATACCCCTTCACATTTTTTTTGCTTTGTACTAGGTTTGTTCTGGTCCTCTGGCTCAAATGTTCCCAGCACTCAGATGGTACAAAGCCAAAAGATCTCTTATTATTTTACACCCTTATGCTGCCATTAGGAACTGGAGCTTGTTTGGTGCACATCTGGAGTAGAGCTTCTGGTTTAACTTGAATGCACACCAGTCCCAACCTGCAGCCTAAAATGTCTTGGGGGAGGTGGAAGAGTTGCTTCAATATCACAATATGGCTCTGAACCAAAATGCTGCCCTCAGCCTAGCTGGAGGCTGGCAAAATGAGGATTCCCCAGCACAGAGCTTGGGGATAAAAGGGAAAAAACCAATCCGGCAACCTTAGTGGGACTGGGCCATAGCTCAGGCAGGAGGAATGTGAGTCAGTGTGCTGCTGTCCTGGCTGAAGCAGGATATGCCCTCACAGAAAGGGAAGTGTCAACAAAATTAAATGTAATAAGATAAAAATACTTCATCTTATTGCTGTGGTATGTGTGGTACTACTATTGGTCCGTGCCATTAAAACTATAATATAAATAGTTTATCTGTCAGTGTGAGTGTCACTGGTGTGTGGCCACTGCCATGCCCTAGTTCTGCCCAGACCTCATGGCAGGATGAAGGTGAGGTGCAGCTTGCAGGTGTTATTTCTGATTCCATCTTCCCACGGGCCCAGTGTTGTGACAGAGGGGGACTGGAAACTGTGGCAGTGCTTCAGGGACACCATGTCCCCAGAAGTCTTGAGCACATTCAAAAACATGTTTGAAGAAGTTTTCCATGTTCACTTAGTGAAATTTGCCATTTAAAACAAAACAAGACGAGGATGATTGGGCATTAAACGTCTCTTTAATGTGTTGAGGTAAATACCTGGTTTGCAGCATCTACTTGGGTCAGACTATTCCAAGCTTTTCTGAGGTGCTTTACACCATGCTTTGCTGATCACTATTGGTATTGGTACCCTACTGGTAGGGAGTCTGGTCACTGTGGAGGAACCACTAAGTTTACCTCTAAATGACAAGATGTTCTCTCTATAACACAAACTAAGTACAGAATTTCTTTCAAATGTGTAGATAAGCACAGTTGTGCAGACTTGAACTGGGCTCTCCAACTGGTAGTGTATCCTCTCTGGTAAGGCAGAGCTTCTCTCTGACCTCTTCCTTCTCATTGATGCAAGCCCACCTCCTCCTCTTTTAAACCATGCCACACACTGAATGTTCCTTGGAACAGGAATGGGGTTTGTCTTTGTGTCTTGATGAAGGCTGAATGCACAGTTATGTATAAACAGATTAGTTTTTAACTCATTTTTGGCCCACAGAATTAGCTCTACAAAGGAAGTGTATGGGGGGTGTTTATTGATGCTGTTCTCTGTTTCTGTATGTTTGACAAATGGGGCTGCTTTTTCTCTTTCCTTTAACCAGATTAAGAAGTGTGGTAGAATGTAAGCAAAAGTGCTGGTATGTAATGTAATTATTATCTGCAAATGAACTCTAGAATTGGTTATTTCTCTGTACCTGATCTTGGTCCTGGCTTCGCTTATATGAGAAAATGTAACCTGTATAAACTCTTTTATAGGAGGAGTAACAAATACTGCACAATATCAAAATAGACTCATGGTCTATGATCCTAAGCAGGTGAGTATCTGTGTTTTATATGTTTTGTTTTGCTTCAAACAGATCTCTTGGCAAATACGTACAAAGATTTTGTAAGGCTAAAAGCACTGACCATTTGAATTAGTGGTGTTTTAAATTCACTTTGTACTGATGTGTGAGTTTAATAGGTAATGGAGACCCTGACATCTTATTATGATTTTAAGCCTGTAGGAATTAGAAACATCTTAGATTAAATACAGAAATGTGCTTTAAATCCCCTGTATTTATCAGTATTTCTTCTGCTTGTTTTTTTTTTGTTTTGTTTTGTTTTGTTTTGTTTTTGTAATCCAGCAGCCCTGGGCAATATATACTCAAAGTCAGTGCCCCAAAACCACTCCTTGTCATTGGCATTTCTGTTTTGAATTGCATATATGGGCCTTTTTGTTTCCTGAATACCTTGAGAACTGTACTACCTTGCTGTGACTTACTCTGCTGACTGCAAGGGTGCCTATCATTTCATTACCTAAGCACCTAAAATATCTTTTAGGGATTATTTCATACATTATGTATGTGTTTTGATTAGGTTAGCACGGCTCAGTAACCATTTCAGAGGGTTAGGGCATGGTTGTGCCCTCTTGCTTGTATTAGGAATTAAAAGTCCTAAGCTTGCAATCAGAGTTGCATAGCCTGATTTACACACACGTGGAAGAGTATTGACTTTTCTGATTGTAGGATAGGGGCTTTGATTGCTGTATTTGGAACAAAATTGTGCCAGGAGATACTTCTGTGTGGTTCCCACTGACTTTTTAAAGTATAGCACATACAGGATCTGAAGCAGAAAGCAGGAGGTGACACACCTGCCTTGTTCTTTTGGAGGTGCAGTTTCATCATTGACTGCAAATGCTGGCTGTCCCAAATCCAAGTAGCAATTACAGGCAGAAATCTTACTTGCTTGTGAGGGAGACACGTATTTGGATACCATTTCTCTATTGTGTACCTTTCACTCGGATTCTTCACTTGCTGGTGTGAAAGTTGCAGCCCAGAATAGCGGTGCTGGGGCTGCCTCAGTGTACCGTGCTGACGGCGAGGAACCCGGCCTGGCACGTGAAGAGTTACAGAGGAATTGTGCACTTGCATTCTTCAAACGACGTCTGCTTCGTGTTTGTACACACAGGCTCTTCTTAAAAATTCTGCTGGCATATTGTTTACGGTGGGTACTGGAAACCATCACATCTGCTTGCATCTCGCACGGAATCTCAATAGCTCTATCACGGAGCCCCAGCGCCTGCTCCTGCGCGAGGCCTTTGTGGCGAGTCGATAATGCCTGCCATCTGCCACCGAGCACACAGCTACCTGCCAACAAGCCGGCTGGGCTGACCTCTGCTTCCCCACCACTGATTAGTATTCACACACCGGCTTATTAGAAATGACCCTGCCAGGCCCCTCTGTTTCGCTGCCTTTGCAGTGCTTTGAGGCTCACCTGGCAGGCACTGCAGTGGAGGAAGCTAAAGATATAATCAGGGGATGCAGGCAGGCTTTGCAAAGCAGATGGTGTCTATAGTCTGGTGTTAAGAGACTGGACTACTAATGCAAACATTAATGCCTAATATTCAACTATAACACGTTGAAATGTATAGCTATATATTGTGGAGGTTAAAAGGCAGAAGGCTTAGAGGCTCTGGAGTTGCTGCACATGTATCACAAAAAGATTCCTCACAGATTTTTAACTTCTTTCACTTAAATAAAACTTACCCATTGCCAGATTGCTTGATTTGGTAGGCATAGCAGGAGCAATTGTTTTCTCAGGTATAAAATACTCTGCTTTAATTCCTTGTCTTCCACGTCTTCCTGCCTCTCCTCTAAACAGGTAAAATTCTTGAATATCGTTAATGAGTAAGAAAAAAATATGCAAAAGGTTGTAACTTTGTAAGTTTCCACAAATAAAGGGTTGACATTAAACCAGATGAATCATTTGAGAAGATTCTTTAGGAAATTATTTTTCCTGTTGCTTTATTCCCCAAGGATAAGATCAAATAAGCTTCTGAATAAGGAAAGGCAGAAGAATCTCTCTTCTCTCATAACAGAGCTCATTGGTACAGATAATTTTAGCACTGTATACAATGGAGACATTTAATAGTCTGGTTTAAGGAGAATTTGCTACTGAGTTATAAAGAAAAAAAAAAACCTTTGAAACCTGATGAGCTAGACAAAAAAAAATAGAGCAATAAATGCCATTAAATGAATGAACTTCAACGTGAGAACTGTAAATCATGTGTTGAAAGTCCTCTATCCTTATTCAGTGTTACAACCAACACATATGTCTAGCATATGAACAGAACCAGTATATGCACTTGTGATTCCTGACCAGGGGCAAGAAGAAACCATTACCATGCTACTGTTCACTGCACTGCCACTCTAGGTGTGTCTTTGAGCAGTGCTTAGACAAGCTCTCTCTCTTTGCAGAATAAGTGGTTAAGCCGTAGCCCGATGCTGCAGAGGAGAGTGTATCACTCCATGGCCGCTGTCCAAAGGAAGCTGTACGTGTTAGGTGGGAACGACCTCGACTACAACAACGATCGGATCCTGGTCCGGCACATAGACTCCTACAGCATAGATGCCGACCAGTGGACTCGTTGCAGCTTCAACATGCTGACAGGTGAGCGTTGTACAAAACTCACTACTGCTGAACTGAAACATCTTTTCCCTTTAGATGCCTTTAGTATGTGGAACCCCTTGACTTTGCTACAAATGCTTCCAATCTATCACGGAAGCCAAGAAGACATTTTTTCTTTTTTTTTTTTTACAGTTCTGGAATTCAATGGTCTACAAAACCTTTGTTTTAGCAAATTGTACATTAAATTTTGAAGAATGTGCAGATAAATTTCATTTAATTAAGCAGTCAAAATAATTTGTCATAATATTACCAATACTGTTTCTTAATTCTCCAAAAGCTTGCCTGTGGTATTGGTTTAGCTCCCTGTTTTGAGTGTACAAGAGACTAATCTGTCTTTACCACGTAACATCATTTTGTAGTGGTTTCTGCTGGCATTATAGGGCAAAGCTTTCACTGAAACATGTTAACTCTTGCTTATTTCTAAACAGTATCTTCTTAATAAATTGTGCAAAAGGACATGTCCTTGTTGGAATTCCATCAAGTCATAAATGAATTGAGCACTTAGTTAACTACAGGACCTGTAAAGTTCTTCTTGACTTATTAGGAAGAACTGTTACAGCTGGAACTTGCAAAGCACTGCAGCTCACTGTCTCTGCCACCCTGTCCACCAAAGTTCACCTTCACCTGATACAATTCCCAGATGTAGTATCCCCTTAAAACCCAGGGAGAGACATAGAATCAGAGAATGATTTGGGTTGGAAGGCACTTTAAAGATCATCTAGTTCCAACCCCCTGCCATGGGCAGAGACACCTCCCACTAGACCCAAGTTGCTCAAAGCCCCAGCTAAACTTGAGCACTTCCTGGGATTAGACATCCACAACTTCCCTGGGAAGCCTCACCACCCTCACAGCAAAGACTTTCTTCCTAATAACTAATCTAAACCTTCTCACTTCTAGCTTGAAGCCAATCCCTCTTGTACTGTCACTATATGCCCTTTTAAAAAGTCCCTCTTCAGCTTTCTGTAGGCTCTGTGCTGGTAGTGGAAGGCTACAATTAGGTCACACTGAAACATTCTCTTCTTCAGGCTAAAAAGACCCCAATTCTCTCAGCCTTTCATCCTAGGAGAGGTGCTCCATCTTTGTAATCAACTTGGTGGCCTCCTCTGTACTTGCTCCAACAGGTCATTGTCCTTCCTGTAGTGAGGTCCCCAGAGCTGGACACAGCACTCCAGGTGGGGTCTTGCCAGAGTGGAGCAGAGGGGCAGAAATCACTTCCCTGAACCTGCTGGCCCTGCTTCCAGACAGGCATGTGACACATTCTTAGTGTACAACAGTAGGGTTGCTTGGTTTCCAAGTCAGGCCATCAGAGTAGTTGATGGACACTAGAGAGAGAGGCATAGATTGAAAAGGAATTACACATGGTCAAACAGAGCTAGGTTTTCATGTGTCTTTTGCTTACTACTTAATTACTTTATTATGTGGAGGAACCAACAGCCTTTGAGAAGGATGTCATCTGATTTGCAACTGCAAAACCCTGGGACTGCAGGCACCCTCCTCATTCTGGAGCTGACCCTGTGTCACTAAGTGCTGTGAGGCAGCCTTCCCTCCGCTGCATCCAGGTTCCTTCCAGAACCGGTGCCTCAAGAAGCTAGCTAAGCCTTTCTTTCTGTCAGTACAACTGGCAGTAAATATGCCTGGTGAACTGTGTAGTGCATATTTTTTTAAGACCATTTCTCCTTCAAAACTTCCAGACTTGTTGGGAGACAGTTGCTATGGGGATGAACTTGTGCAGCAGCTCCTGTGATTTTCACCATACTTGTACCTGGAGGAGGAGCAGGGCTGAACAGGTGTGGGCAGCACGTGAGGGGCACTCGGTGCTCTCAGCCTCTGTGCCTCTTTGGTTGTTCATGTCTGATGGAGGCTGAGGGGCAGGTGGGGACCGTGCCTGTCACCTGTGACACACGTGAGGAGGGAGCAGATGGTCTCCTGTACAGCCACATTAATGCTCATCTGGGCAGCACCAGGCAGGGCTCCTGCAGAGAGCAAGGAACCGCCCCCACACCTCACCTTCACTCCATCGTATTGGGAATTCTGAAACAGTCAAGTTACTGCCAGGAGTGTTTGCATCCCATTACAGAAATCCAGCACTCGGTGTTAAAAGGGTTAATTAAACACTGAAAGTGGTTTCTATTTCCTTCTTTGCTTTAGGTCAAAATGAGTCTGGAGTTGCTGTCCACAATGGTAGAATATATTTAGTTGGTGGCTATTCGATTTGGACAAATGAGCCTTTGGCATGTATCCAGGTGAGCGATTTAGGTTTCTTTTTAAAGTCTTTTCCAGTAATTTTGCAAGTATAAGTTTTGCATAGATTTTATTAAAAAAGGAAAGTACATGTGAAGTGGAGAGATTAAGGATATTTCTTATGCAGCCACTGAACCTGCATAAACAGAGAGGAAATACTGTAGATATTAAAAGTATTTCCAGATGAGCCAGTAGATGCAATTCCTCTAAGATATTCCAGTAAACCAGGGTTGAATTGTCTTTCCTTTGGCAAGGTTTGGATAAAATAATGTGTATACATTCACAGGTTACACAATCAAGTTCAGAATTAAAGGGTTGAAGAAATGGATGATGGGGCTAAGAATTTTTCAGCCCATATTGGGATTTTTCTTTTCATTCCAAGTTGTGTTTCTGAAGGACAGCCAGAGTTAACGAGTTGTTCATTGACCAAGTGCAGCCAGCCTGCAACCTGCCCTACTGCTTACTACTTTAAAGCTTCAGTGGAAGTTTTTTGATCTCTGCTCTAGGCAATAGGTTGTCCAGCAAACTCTTGTGCTCTCCCATCTTTTATAAAAGCAGCTCACCCACAAATCCATGACTTTCAAGTATTTTGGTACAGAAATTAGGAATTCTTATCTTTCTGCATGTCTCTGACTGAAGTAGTTCTGCATCACTGCCTCTGCTTTGTGACTAGCTGGGCAGTTAAAGACAGAAACTCTTGTTTATACCTCAGTTTCTGCGCTTCTGCTGATAAACAACATTTTTATTAGCTTCCAACTTTTTGGATTTTAGAATTTCACCTCCAAACTGTCCCATAAGACAAGAAGTTAGGCATAGCATAAGAAGGGAGCATATCAGGTTTCCAAGCTGCTGGACTTATATTAAACACTTAGTAGCATGAATTTGTAAAGATTAAGATATTGCAAGATAAATAGTTAAAAACATGTTCTGGTCATTGGTATAATTGTGTTTTAGCAAGTTGTTGGATACCATACCAAAAATTTATTGGAGAAAGTTATTCACACTGGCTTGGATATAGCTGACATATAATGCTTAGATGGAGTAATAGCACAATATAGAGGTAGCAGCTGTGCTCCACTGGTGGGCTCATTTATAGTCAACAGGTACTTTGCACTATTGCACCTGGGTTTAAATACGGCTTAGTGACAAGCAGAAATAATCCTGGGATCTTGCTTTCTTAAATGGACATTTGTCCATATCCCCAGACTGGTCGTGAACTGGCAGCCTGCCTGACACAGTCCCCACATAAAAGGGAAAAGAAATACAATGAGTGATTTGGCAGAGCTGTGTGTGCTGTCCCTCCTCAGCTGTTGGCAGTGTGCCTGGCTTTAACCAGCAAAACTAGCCCTTTTATCTTCCAGTAGAGGAAAACGGGCTCTCTCCTTTGGAAGAAAAATTCCACTTTTTTCAAATATCTTTACTTACTTTAAATCAGTCATTTATTTGACAGTCCCATCTTCTGTAGAGCTTCTGTGCCTCCTAAGCTTGGAGCTGACAAACGATTTGTGCTCTGCGCTAACAGGAGCCCTTCTGTGCAGAGTAACCCACTTGTACTCCTGCTGAGAAACAGGATCCAGTGTCATTGTTTGCTCCCGAGTGCCTGAGCTCAGGTTGTGGGTTGGGTGATGAAAACAGCAAATGGATCAGCAGATCCACAAATAATCTAAAAATTATCTGAAACTACCTTTCTGCTGGGATTAATAGTAAATACATGAGGTGGTGCCAGCAAATTTGTTTCAGCTTTCTTCTGTGATCCCAAAAATACTTTGTATGCTTTGCTATGCAGGTGCTGGATGTTAGCAAGGAGGGGAAGGAAGAGGTATTCTATGGGCCTACACTCCCCTTCGCTTCCAATGGAATAGCAGCCTGCTTTCTTCCAGCTCCTTATTTCACATGCCCCAACCTTCAGACTCTGCAAGTGCCTCACCACAGGATCGGCACAATGTGACGCATTCCTTGCGCTTCACAGAATCGAAAGTGGAGGGGGAAAGCGTCAAACCCTGTGTACAGAAGGGTTTCTCTGGGTCAGTGAGAAGAATAAATCCACTTGGGCTGCTGCTTTACCATCACACATTTGTCTTAAAGTCGGATCACAGCAGGCAGGCAGGAAGTTACAAAGCCTGTATGCGGCTTCTCTCCTCGGCCTCAGACGTGGAAGCAGCTACGTGAGAGCGTTGTGCATTTCTGCTGGTGACTACTTGCTACGTGTCTTCTTCATTTCCTTATGCAACTTCGTCAGGCATTGTGGATGCTCTCAGTTCTTCCTGGGCTGCTGCTCTTTGGAGTCTGCACAGTCAGTTGTTCACCAGTGGCGCTTTCAAAGACAATAAAAAAGCTCTGTTTATGTTGACAAAGATGATATAATACTGTGCTAATTATGCAACTTACTCAATACCTTTGGCAAAAAGAATAACAAATGTGTTGACTTCCAATTCTGAACTCCATCGTTTACAGTTTCTCATTTAATAATACTTCATTTGAAATTTAAATACTTCAAAACAGATTAAAACAAAAATAAGAAACAAACAAGCCCTATAGGATATGAGGAACAGATAAAAATTGTCTCAGCTGAAAGGCAAAGAAAATGAAGCCTCATGGTTAAACTCAAGTCTGAACTGAATGTGTTTGTCTGAGAATCTAAAGATTGTTTGGGATGTCATTCACCAAGGTCTACTACCAAATAAATGTTACCTTCTGTCATATGATCAATTCTTCCTGACAGCTGCATTCTTTTAATGCTGGAGATCAGCCTCTTTACTGTATAATTAAAATGTGCCATTTACTTAATATTTTTAATATCCAGTTTGCAAGGGGTCACCACATTTACAATTATCAATGAGCAGTCTCATTTTGTCCAACATATGGTCCCACAAATCACTGGTCTCCAGAGGCTAAACAGGTGTAGAACAATGTCAATATTTATTTATTTATTCTTTCAGTTTATATAGTGTGTCTGCATTCCACTCTCCAGGCATATGCCAGCTCACAGCAAATACTCTAACCTGGTATATTTTGACTTTGCTTGGCTACTGCAGCCCCTATCTCTTATCTCTGTGTTTCATTTACATATTGAACAAAAATGTCAATGTTTGTAAATATTAACCAAGCATGTAATTAAATCTTTCTCTATTTCTGATTTGTGGATACTCTGCACTTCTCTGCCTTACCTACCGATCAGCTCCCTGCCACTGTGCTGCCTGAGCAGAGCTATCAAATTCCTTCTGATGCTCCTGCTAATGCCATGTGTGGAATAAGCTACAGCAGTAGCCCGTGCCTGCTGGACAGGAACAGGTTTGACTTTGTCCAGTGAGCAGTGCTTTCTAATCAGAACTGTCTTTTAACTTTTTAGGGTGTGATTACAGGGAGGTAACTTTATTATCATTTCTGTCTCCTGCTGGGCAGTGTACTGGTGGAACATCACCTTTCCTTTTCCATACACACTCAGGTTAGAATGTTTTATGGTTGGGTTTTTTGTTTTGTTTTTGTTTTTGTTTTTTTTCCTGCTGAGCCTTCTCACTTTGGTTGTCTCGAGCAGAGCTGCAGCTGCCCAGTCTTTGCCTGGCACACCAATTCAAGTTGCTAACACCATCTCCCTGTGTGCTCCAAGCACACCTGTATCTAGGCAGGACTTTTCTCTGTGCTGTGTGGGAGCTGGATAGGCTGTACATCAAGACATATTTTAATTTCTTATTTGAATTTGTTTGATCTGAAAATCTGCATGCAAGGGGCAACTCTCTGAACAGTTCATTTATAGATATTGTTTTCCTGTGTGGACCGCAGGTTCCAAGTCAAACAAGTATTCAAACTTTGACTGAGGTGTGGTTTTCAGGGAGACAAATAGAGTACATGTCTCATTTTCAAGAGGAGGGAAACTAAAATAATCAAAATGTGTGCAGGGTCTTTGAGTCTTATCCCAGAGCTATCACACCAGGTGAGTGATCCGCTTTTGTTTCAGGGGCAGAACTGACACTTCCTGTTTGTAAAGCCCAGGACACCTCTGGACAATTGTGCAAAGTGTGTTTTCTATGTCAGCTTAGTTTGGAGACTTTTATTCCTAGGTCTCACAGCTTACCACAGCTGTAGCTATGGAATAATTTCTAAACTGCTGCTTCTGGAGAGCAAGGGGAAGGATTAGGATGGATCAGGATGACTGCTGAGCAGTGGGCAGAAAGCAGCAGCAGTGGCCTGGGCTTGAGAAGCAGGGGGGGGCAGCTTCCTTATACAAAGCAGCATGTGCCTCTTGGTTTGAGGTCTGAAAGGCAAGAATGTTGTTTATCATGTTTGTTCTGCCCTTTAGACACTTCTACTGCTCTGGTTGTTGTCACCAATTGTCTGCACTGTGAATGGCAGTTTTAAACAGCTGTGCAGTTGCATTATATTAGTTAGGGGTACCTCTGCCACAGAGCCTCAGGACAACACATATGGGCCTGTTAGTGTCAGGATCCCACTCTAGCTTTTAATCATCAGGCTCCACTGATTACAGAGGTCTTTCACAGCAACCTCTTAGTCATTTAAGTTTCTGTGTCACACTTTCCTATCTGGGTCTTTCTGCTTTTGTTGCAGGACCTGCAGGACAGATGGAGGGTGCTTTGTTGCACCTGAAGTCAGAAAATGCTTCATAGCCCTTGCCAGATGAGCAAAACCCAGTTAATTATTACCAGGTAAGAAAAGGAAACAGTGTGGATGCAAGAGCAGACAGAGAGCACCCTGCTGTGGCTGAGGGGTCTCAGCTGGAAGGAGTGAGGATGGGAGACCAAGGCTGGCTTCATCTGCCACCTGCAGCTGTGCAGGGCTCCTGCAAAGGCTGCCTGGTGAGATGAAGTTTCTGAATCACCATGTCCTCACTCTGCCATCCTTCCATTGAATGTCTCTGGCTTCTAAAGCTACCATAGTTGCAGAATCCTGTGTGTGACCTCTTGATCCACCTGTGATGTTCTAAATTTTGTACCATTTTGGGCAGACATGCAACTCTGAACCCAGCCTTCATCCCTACCCAGCCTACTGGCTTTGGTACATACCTCTGACACACAGATTAGCTGTTTTTCCACACAGCCTTAAAGCTGTCCAGAACAAGAATATTATTTCCATGCTTGCTGGTTCTGTTGCCAGTCTGATCACCACAGTGTGTGAGCAGATGCCAACACAAGTCATTTATCCAGCTGGGAGTGCACAAGGTAAGGGGACAAACTGCAACCAGTGAGAACTCACTACTGCTTCGGGAAACAGGTTTTCCTACCAGTGAATAATGCAGCAGTCACTGACTGTCCCATCTGGAAGAGAGTGCAGTTCTGTGCCCTGAACTCTTTGAGATTCACACATTAAGGCTATTTATATCTGCAGCTAAGACTTTTGGGCCACAAGGTCTTGAAGAGTTGTACTGAAGAGTTGTTCTCTGATCTTTTTCAGGTCACTCCCATAAAAAATATTCTATCCTTTATATTGCTTTAATTAAAGTACATAAATATAAACTTTACCTTTGAGTCCTAAAATGTGTAACCAACTTTTAGCTATAAATAACCATGAGTGAATAAGCTGCTTTCTGCTTTTAATCTGTAAAATGCCCAATTTTCACAAGCAGAAGCAGTACCAACAGCCTCTTCTGCCACTTTAGTGTCTCTTGAGCATTTCACACCCAAGTGCTGATTAAAGAAACACGTTATGAGCCAGTGTGCAGCAGTTCTGCTTCTGTACAGCAATGTTTTTGTAATCCTTCGACTTCTAGTTGTGGCTTATGATTTTCTTCTTAGTTTAGCAGCTTTTGAGCCAAGTTCCTGGCTCACAGAAGAGCTGAAACTTCTGTAACTCTTTTTCATCTAAATTTTGCCTTCCCCAGTTACCCTCCCCCAAACCTGTACAGACATTTAGTACATCAGTTGCAGAATCGTGGAGAAACAGATAATTGAATATTCACACATGCAGAAACAACCCAGGCAGAATGTGGAACAATGTGGAAACAAGCGCGAAAAGAGGCGGCATCTGTTTATTGAAAATTAAAATGTAGAATAAATTAAGAGGGCAAGGTTAAGACACTTCATCTGCAGGCAGAGTTTGTAGGGGAGGAAGACTGTGGAAGTTTAGCACAGACTGTGTATAAAGGACTTACGCAGTTCCATTTTTTGCAAAATGATGGGGTTTTTTTCCCCCCAAGGACATGTTATAAAGGGATAAAGTGTCCACATAAAGAATGGTTTTCCAATAGAGATGATTATATATAGCAGTTTCACAGTAATGCCACAATTAAAATGCTTAAAATGTTAATGTTGCAGTGCTTCAAGTATTGAAGAACAGAGTAGGTATTTTTAGCAATATCCTCAATTCATGTAAGCAAATGCTGTGCTAATTTTTCCACCAGTGCCTGTGCAGGTCATGCTGGGCCTTTCTAAAAGAAATAATGAATTTAGCAAACCTGCATTTTTAATTCCTGTTTTGGTGTCATTCTGCAAGAAGGGTAGAGCCAAGACAATGTTTGATGGACTGACAAACACAGTGAATTTGGTTGTAATGCGGAATTACTGAAATTTCCAAAGGGCTGTAAAGATACCACATCTACAAAGAGAGGATCTGAGCTTTTACATTTTTTTTTGTTGTTGTGTACATACATTTACACTTTGTACATTAAGCTTGCAAAAGGTTTACCACTTTAAAGTTGCTCAAGTAGGCAAAAGCCATATCCTAGTCATTGATCATAAAACAAGCTTAATTATGCTAGGACATATTGACACTGCATCAGATTTTTCATCTTCAACATAATTTTATAACCATTGCTAACAGATGGGCTGATTACACTGAATTTGAGCTTTAAGTAATAGTTAAAAATTCTAAAATATGATTAAACTGGAAATACCCATTGCATACATATTTTTCAAAAAGCTTCTGAAAGAAGGAAAACCAGAGTGCAGTAAAAGCTCTTTTTTGTTTCCTGAGGGAACTATATTGCATTTAAGTGCAGAGTTATCGAAGTTCCTTAGATGACCAAGCAGTTTATGCTGTTGGCTTCTGTTCAGTTACAACAGATAAGCCAGAACCTTTTCCTTTCCATAGGTCTGCTGCTCTAATCCAGCATAAAAGGTATTAATTACTCTATTTCAGAACCTCTTTTTTATAAAAACATATACCCCCCTGCCCCCTTTTTTTTCATTGAAAATGAAAGCAAATAGTAATTTAAATTAATTTGCTTCTGCTCTTCAATAACAATAACAAATTAAAATTCTTATGAAACAGAAGGACAGCTTTGTGGGACTAATGGAAGTCACATATGAATTCTGAACAGAAGGTATTTTTTTCATGTTATCTTGTTTAGGTTGCTAAAGGAAAGATAAAGCCAGACTTCCCTCTGCCTGCCATTGTTCATCATGTGCTGGACATGTGTTTCATATCACAAGGATGATAATGGGTCAGAGGTGGTTGGTATCCTGAATTCTGGAATAGGGGAAATATAAAGATTAAATACTGTTTATTTAGATTTCAGTTCTATTTTTTGCAGAAAAGAAAGGGTGCTTAGTAAATATACACACATAGCCCTCATATCCTGGAACAGTCCTCTGGCCAAGGAGATCAGTGTGGAAAATTCTGTCAAGGCTCACGATGGCTCTATTTCAGACAGGTCTCCCATTCCCAGTATTAGCATTTCCAAACAAAAGGACACTGGTCACAGACTGGGCACCTGCCTTAAGGCAAGAAAGCATACTGAAATTAAAAGTTTTGTTAAAGCTCCACTAATAAAACAGTGATTCTATACTTATGAATAATTAATTGTCTTGTAGTTTTGGCTGAGGTAGAGTTAATGTTCTTCATAGTGGCCAAAAGGGGGCTGTGTTTTAGATTTGTGCTGAACACAGGGTGGATAATATAAAGATTTTTTTGTTATTGCTGAACAGGGCTTACACAGAGCCAAGGCTTTTTCTGCTTCTTGTACTGCCACACTGGGGAGAGGACTGGGGGCACTTGGGAGGATGGGGCTGGGGTAGGTGACCCCAACTGACCAAAGGGACATTCCAGACCATGTGGTGACATTATGGTCAGTACATAAGGCAGGGGGGGACATTTGGAGTGATGGCATTCATCTTCCCATGTGACATGCTCTACTGTTACATGTGACGGGGCCCTGCTGTCCTGGAGATGGCTGAATGTGAATTCATTCCTTGCTTTGCTTTATTTGCATGCCATTTACAGCTTTTGCCTTCCCCATTAAACTGTCTGTCTCAACCAAGGTGTTTCTTTTTACCCTTTCAATTCTCTCCCTGCTTTCAGTGGTGGGGGAGTAGCTGTATGGGGCTTGGCTGCTGTCTTGGATTAAACCATCACAATATTCAAAATAGCTTAATTTCACCAACTTTTCATTCTATAGATGGGTTTGAATGATGAAATTTCTCTGAATTAGGTACTCTAGCTACAATCTTATTTTCAGGATCTTTTCACCATCAATTGTGGAATTTACAGCTGCAGAAATGTCCGTCCATGCAAGCAGTGGTATTTTTAAATGATGTACTGGGAGACACCCTTGCTATCATATATAAGTAAAATGTTGCCCTAGTGCTACAAATATGCAGGCCAAAGAGCCTATAAACGCTGAAATCAGGCTGTCATTTTATGATGCTGCTTCACACCAAAACTGTGGCAGCACAAAGCTGTCTGGAGAGGTTAGCACAGTCACCACCCCTGCAGTGTGGCTGTGGCACAACAGGTCAGGCTTGTACCAGCTCAGACCAGCACAGTCTAACGCTGTCACGCACCCAACATTGTTCTGCCTTTCAGCCCTTTGCCAATACTGAATATCTCTGTGAGACAAGAGGCCCATGGTGAGCTCTGCCTTCTGCAGCAGCCTCTGTGTGCAGGCAGCAGCTGAGAAGAGGCTGAGGAGAGCACCCAGGTAGGACTGGCAGCAATGCTGTTGCTTGAAGCCTTGGAGAGAATGAGCTGGGGAAAAGGAGCAGAACTGCAGCAATGTGCACCTGTCAAAATGCCAGCAGTAAGATGGACTGTTCTTGGCAGGTAGTATTTGAGTATCTAAGCAAATACATCAACAACATCTGTAAATCAGAGAAGGGTTTGAGTTGGAAGGATCATTTAAAGGTCACATAGTCCAACTCCCCTACACTGAGTAGCAATCTTCAACTCAATGAGGTTGCCTACCACCTCTCTAAAAAAACTGTCCCAGTGTTTCACCACTCTCATAATAAAAAAAATCTTTATACCTCTAGTCTGAATCTACCTTTTTTTACTTTTAAATCAAACTGTTCAATGTAAAATAAGATAGAAAGGTTTAATTTAAATGTTTACTGTCTTAAGCAACCTTTATAAAGACAACATCTAATAAGACATACTATATATATAGATAGATATTTAGCTTTTAGATTTTACCTATATTTTAATTAAAATCAGCATTTTTCCTCCTAACTGGTTTTGGGCTGCTGTTTTGGTGTATGTGTGGTAGGTCAGCATAAACTAGCACTCTGCAAGTCTTCCTCTCATTAATATTATTGGAACTACCAGTCACATCTGCAAATGTCCATACCAAATAAACAGACCAAATCAGATCACCCATTTGGCAGTGGCTGATGACTGTGATGCAAAATGCCTTATTTGTGTTTGCATTAACTTTGTGACAAAGAAGAATGATAATTTCTGAACTGTTTAAATTAGTTTCTCATGCGCCAGGAGCTGCTATGCATTTACATAAAGTCCTGTTGCTTTTTCAGAAACTTCCAACCCACTACAGCTAGTATTAAATATGTCTTCAATAACCTACTAAACACATAATTAAGTGCTTTGTTGTAATATCTGTTCTATCCTTTAAAATCAGTTTTTACTTTTAGGGAGTAATACTACAGTCAGACATCTTGTTCTGGGATCTACTGCGTGGTAGGATTCAAATTTCGAAGGTATCTCAGTTAATTTCTCTTGGAGAGGGGTGTTTTTAATTTTTTTTAAAAAAGCTTTTCAGAAACAGAATTCTCCTGGGATGAATAAAACCCCCAGGTATATAAGCTTATGAGAAGCCACAATGCAAGTTCAATAAGTCACTTTCATAGTGAAAAGAACCTCCGTGTTCTGCACAATTAAGTAGCCTAAAGAGGCTTTTAGTTACTGCATTATCTGAAATACCGATAGCAGATTTAGGCAAGAAGATTATCTAGTTCAACTTGATAAGATTACTGTAACTAAAGGGAAGCTGCTCTGAACAAGATTTTAGGGATTTTTGCAGAGCTATTAGACATAAAAATATTTTTTCCTTCACGTTAACAATGTAAAATTAAAACATGAATAACTTTAAACGTAAGGACCTGCTCACTGATGTTGCCATTATGGCAAACCCACTCCAAAGTCCAGTAAGTAGTTTCAGAAATTTTCAGAAAGCTTCAGATTATTGAGCAAAGTGAAAAGTGTGGATACCACAGCCTTTAATGAAAGTTTCCTGAGCACTTTAGGAAAGAAATGGAGGAAAAGTTACAGAGCTAGATGCACCCTGGAAAGACAAGATATTGGAAGCAAAAAGCAAAATATCTGAAAGATCCAACTTTCCCAGCAAACAGGAGTAATTACTAGCCTATCATGAAATGATATTTTAATTAGAAGTTTGTCCTCTCTTCTTTTTCCCTCCCACCTTTCACACCTAGTCTAAGTGGATAATTAATAATGTCATGACTAATTAAAAGACCATTGGGACCCCCAGAAATTATAGGTCAGTTTTAAGAACATAACACTGAAAAGGAAGGGAACAGGAAATCTGAACTTGCCTTTTCTTATATTGCTCACAAAGAAAACAGAGAGGTTTCAAAATGGAATATGAAATACTGAAATGTTTTAATACAGGTGGAAGTTAAAGACAGCTATATACATTCTGTGCAACATAAACATATTTTAAAAAAATGCTCTCTCAACACAAGCTTTATCACGCTGGCACGACTCCTGGTGAATGCACTGCATTCAACAAGTTGAGTACTAGAGAACACATGTTTTTTCCATTCTACTAAAATAATAAATTAGAAATTACAAAATTATGATTTTCTTAAGAATAGACTGAGGAAGATTTTCAAAAGCACACTATTAAGAGGGATAGGTCTCATTCAATGTGAACAAATTCGTGAAATTCTTTGAAATCCTGTCTTATATGTTTCAATACAGGCTCTGTTCATATAGATATTTGAATATGGAATAAATTAGCTTTCAATCTTTCTATTGCTATTGATAGGATAGCAAATCTTCACATGCATGACAATAATAAAATACCAAAGATTTTTTTTTTAAATTAATACATAAGTTGGGTAAAATAAAACAATCACAAAAATTGATACACCTATTTCTATTGTAAAGATGAAGAACTTGTCTAATGTGTTGTAGTCTGTAGTTTTAGGTACCAACAATGTCATAATGTCCAAGAGGAAAGGATTAATCACCAGAACATAACTGCTGTGTCTCATTTTCCAGCTTTTGTATCTCATTTTGTCCAGCTTCTGCAAGGTGAGATAAGACTCTCTTATAGGCTTCTCTGTTGGGGGGAAAAAAAAACCAGAACATATAACATGTTACTTTAACAATCTCACACATCCTAGGAGTAAAAGTGTGTCATTCCCAAACACATTGTTTAGATATTGGGATATTATTTTAACATCCCCCAACCTATTCAACTGCTTTGTTTTCTGTGACTCTTCAGCATGGCCAGATCAGAGGAAGAATAAGGACTGCACCATTTACAGCTGTAGAGCAGCTTAGAAGCCTACTTGTTTAGTGAACTGCTGTGAAATACAAGTTCCTTACTTAAAAAAGTGGAGTTTGTAAGGCCTAGATGATAATAGAGTTCAGACTTGATGATGTTTGCTCTCTCACTTCTGCCTAAACAATCCCTGTGACTCTCACCACAGCACAGTGATGTGAGCCCCCTGGGTGCAGCCCAGTACTGACCCAGATTTAGACCACTATCCTCAACCAAGGACAATGACTGTTTTAAAATAAACCTAGAATTCAGAAAGGAACTGTCACTCAAGTGGATTTTCCAGAAGAGTGCATATGTGTTGATGAGACTTTTCACCTTAAGTTCATTTTAATACTCTCCAACCCAGACAATGTAATTATTGTTAAAGTACTGCCTCTGACATTTAGGTCTTTTCTAATTATCTATTTTTGTCATGAAATATTAACTTGAGCAAACAAAACTGCAGTTTTCATACTGGTGCCTTGCAATAACAACAGCGGGCATTACCACTATAAGCATTTAATGCAATTCTGAACCTTACTTCTTTTATAGATATGGATTTGTACTTTAATGTCTACAGTAATTGCACTGAATATGTTAATATCATATTATTTAGAGTCTGGGACTGAAGAGAGAAAATCAGGTGTTCTTGAAGAGAGAAAATTAATAAAATGCTCATGGATCACCTCAGGCTGCTGGGTAATGGAGCATATTCTAAATACAAATTACTAATAGAAAACATTGACAACATATTAGATAATATATATGGTTTAAGTGATGAGGATAAAGGAAATGTAGCTCTTCAGTAATCTCCAAGCATGTATTTCAGGAAGCTCAAACAACCTGCATACTTTCAGTATTTTGTGGATAACAAGATGAATGTTATCATATTAACAGTATTTAACAAAAGAAAAACAAACAAGAACTTTAGCTATGAAACACACTATCAAAGGATGAAAAGCAGGTCGTGTGGAAATCCTGCATATAATGGTACATCAGGGTGACCCTGGGCAAATTCTCTTAAATAAAAGCAAATGCAGTTGTTGGTAGTGGATAGTAAAAAGTGAATAATATAATTACAAATGAATTAAATACATTTTTCATTAAATGGAAGATGAATACCCTGTGAGTTCCCTTCAGTGTCTCTAGAGTTATTCTTGCCCAACTCTGTCTTTTGGTCCTCTTACAGCCCAGGCCCTGCCAATACACACCTCAAAACTTCCCCAGTGTGAGGCATGAGTGCATCCTCCCCTTTGGGTTGTCCCAGGATGTGCAGTGATGCAAACACAGTTCCTTGCCCAGACCACAGGAGAGTCATGGGCAGCCTTCCAGTGAGCAGCACTAAACACAAGGCACAGCTTCCTGGAGTTTTGTAACATAGATGCTGAAAGGTCAGTGCTGCATCTGCACCCAGAGAACCACCATCTCTGCAGAGCTGTTCCCCTCCTGTGCCATCTTCTCCTAAGGCCAGATGGATTCATATGCCAAATATTTCTGACCTAAGTTCCTGCGGGCAAATGTGTGAGCTTGCTGTGACTATTGGAGCCAGCCTTTCCTGGACATCCACAACTCTTCTATGTTTAGATTATGATAGAGCTTTTGATACTAAGTAGGGGGTATTATTTTCCAAGCATCTCAGACCATACCTGATTATTCCATAATTTCACATATGACCCATAAAGTCCTCTAAAATGGGGACTAATAGGAAAATTCTTTGGATAAGGAATTCTTAACTCCGTTTTGCAACATACACTGTAGAGGCAACCTGGCTTCACATAAATTCTACTCTGGTCTGTGAACCCTAGTATCAAAACATCTCTGGAAATATTTAGAAAATATAGATGTCTTAAAACTATGGAAGGCTTGAGTTAAGGGTTATTTCTAGCTGATAACACTTAATAACCACTCATTTTTGAGTGTCTGTGCTGCTGTCTTAACACCACTTTCTTCCAACAGAATAAACCTCTACAATTCATTGTAAAAAAAATATTATTAAATAAAAATCAAACCTCTGTGCAGCATTTCTTCCAAGGCCTTGTTTGTGCTCAGATTCCTTCAGAGACTGCGTGATTGTGGGAATCAGGCTGGTAACTAAAGTCTGATCCAAGACTGCCACTGTTTCCAGTATGCTGAAAACCCGGTGATCATAGACAGCAGTGTAGTCCTGGATAAACTGCCTGAGGGGGATACAGGGGCATTTAATGCAGGGTCAAAACTAGATGCAGAGAACATGCCAACAACTGAAGAGTCTAATCAGAACAAGCAATCTGTCTGCATAACAATTTTCATATTGTTACACTGGAATACTCTGCCTGGAACACTTTCTCTAAACAAAGCCATGGTTTTGAAGCCTAATGCTAAAAATTCCACACATTTATTTTCAAGTCATTTGGCAGATTCTGCTGCTGTTTCACCAGGACTGCCTTGTTCCATTTACTTTATAATGTGTGTGAATGCAAAACTAAACCATGTATTTCTTATTTAATAGATAATAATTGTAATAAATAGACTAACAAAACAAGAGTTCTAGTTTCAAATTTGCAGAAACAACGTTGGCATTTCTTATAAGCTCCCCTGGGTCTTAAACAGGGCAGGCCATTGGATGGAAGCACATCCATTTGCCATCCTGAGGATCTGAGGCCTTTAAAGCTCACAGATTACATTTATATCAAAATTAGCACTCTAGGGATGACACATCCCATGGAAGTGATGTATTGCATACAGACTGACATTCCCACAAACACCCACTCTTCTTTCAGTGAGTCCCTCTTGAGGCTTTTATCTAGACCTAGCCCAATACAGCAGCAGTGCTTAAGGGTTGCAGAATGTCTTTGAGTGCCAGGTCATGCAGCTCTTCTACTGTATCCGTGTGAGATACAGGATTCATTTCACACAGCTATGAAATAAGGATCATTTACATTATAATAATCTATTATTGTCACAAAATCAAATAAAAAAGCTAACCTTATATGAAGATTAGCTGCACATCAAATTAGGTACACACATCTTTTACAGCACCATCAGCATTCCCAAGGAGTTTTTCCTGTCATGGGAGCAGTGCACCTCCCCTATTATATGCCTCTCAAAACTGCCTTATTCACAAGGAAGCAGGTATGTCTGTCACTTCTATTTTTCTGATCGGGCTTTTTGGCAAAGCTGTGTTCAAATTCATTGCCAAAAGTACCATTACTAAAATACCATAAACAAGCAACAATGCAGCATGTTAGGATAATTAGTTATTTTAAGAAAACATGTTTGTTGTCAATTGGCTTGCAGCAACTTTGCTGCCAGTTGGCATATTTTCTGGTTACCTAAATACAGAAGTCAGCTGGGTGGCATGTTCTCCTCCTGACCCTTCTTGGCAGCCTTCTACCATGTACTGTACAATGTCTGTAGATATTTTTTTAACTGCAAAAGAAAAATCACAAGATTCACACAGAGCTCTTGAACTGACCATCTGGAGAATGTCTTTCATGAAGACAAAACTTTTTAAATGAGAAAAAAAAAGATTTCATCTTTCTTTGATGCAAGTGAAATGATTGTGAGAGCACTTAGATTGGCTATAAAGAACAGAATGAGTCACGGGTTTATGCAAAAGTCTTATTTTCACCATCATTATCCTTTAAACAGATTTTTATGTACACTATAGTCTTTTTAACTTAAAGCCAAGAGATATACATTTAAAGGAAATAGAGGTTTTATTTAAATGTAAGTTCTGTTTGTAGTCTTTAAGCATTCCTATTTGATTCAAAAGGAACACAGTCACAGCATTATATCCTGCTCAAAGCTATGTGGATCTACTCCATACTTTCAGTGATGGAGATTGTTCTGAAATGCACCCTAAATCTTTTATTTAAGGGAAAAAACCCTAATACACCAAACAACCTCCCCTACTATTTTCTCAATAATTGTTTCCAAATAAATACCCAAGTTGCAAGATACAGCTCTTCCTTTATAAAGGTGCAACTGGGCTGCAAGGACTTTTCTAGAAGGGTGTGGCAGAGCCCTGTCCAGGCAGGCAGGGAGCTGGTGGCTATGGCAGTACAGGACTTCCAGCTCCTTCCCTGGCAAGGTGGGTACTCAGCTTTTAGCAGATATAGCTGTGATGGCAAAAGGAGGAAGAAAATTGGTGATGACTGAGCCAATTTCCTAAACCCATCTTGTCCTTGAAACTATTATAGACCAGAATCAAACAGTACTTTATTAGAAAAAATTCCCAGGAATCAGAGGTGAATCCAAATTTTGTTTAATGCCTCTCTAGCAGCAAGAAATGGAAATTTTGAGCTTAGGTATATTCGTTATACAATGGTGGGTGAAAAGAGTGCTTCATTCTTTAAGTAGCTAAAAATAAAGATGTTCTTGCTACAAAACAAAGCATCCTAAAAGAAGAAAGACGACTCAAAGATACCTTCAGAGAGCAACACGCTACTTTTAATACATTTATAATGCCTCTATATAGGGAGAACATAACACTAGTTTTATTTCGTCTCAAAGCTTTAGGTAAAAGAAAAGTTCCACATTTGCTAATGGAGGAGATTATATGGGAAGGATTGGAAAAAGGAAATGCCTTCAGATTCCTGGGAAGTTGATTAGTTCATTAGAGAGTTAAATGAGGCAGGACTTTGCCTGAGAGACAGAAGTCCCAGACCAGTTAATGAAAAAAAAGCCTCGTCCAGTTTAGTTGGCCAGATTGTTTTATTCACCTTATCTGAGAATCTTAAAATACTGGGATGAAAGATGAAAGTGTGGAGAGATCTACTTAAAGCAAACGAACAGCTCACCTTGCAGCTCATTAACCAGTACCAAGCATTTCAACACAGCTGGGAGAACCGAGTCGATGTCACACAGTTCAGTGCTCTGGGTTCCCCGAAGTACTTGAAGAATGAAAGCAAGAACAGAGGCCAAGCGAGGAGGTGGAGCATGCCCTTTGAACTGCAGGTAGTTTTCCCTGAGAGGACAAAGCAAGCCAGAACAAGGTCTATGATTTTGTCTATGGGGTTTTTTATCATGCAATACAAGCACCATATATTTAAGTTATTTTAAGAAATAGCTGTGATATTTCAGCAGAAGGCCTATTACATAGATTTTTATCTTTATCTAGGCTCAAATAATGGCTTCTATTTGTCTTAGTCATAGCAATGACTCCCAATTTGTCAGAGGACAGTGATATCTTCTGACTCTTCAGAGAGGACTGAGAAATAAGAGCCATCATAATTTCATTTAAAAACCCAAGTGTGACTACTTAAAGCTAAATACAAAGGTAGCTTCATAATGTAATTGAATACATGAAGAAATCAAGATTCTAAAATCCTAAACCAATATACATAATACAGCTGTTATTTAATTACATTATTTAGGTTTATGTGCTTTGGCAAACTCACAATCGTACTTGTGGTACTGCTGTTACACTGGTACTGTTATTTGATTTTTGCCAACAGTATGTTTTAACAATACAGTCAATGACTGATTTTGTTCTGTCAGAATTAACACAAACATCTCCAATATAAAATCTGGCACAAGGATAAAAGGTGACCTGCCAATCTGCAACAAGAGCAAATTTTAACATCACGCACATGGAGTGTTCCAATTTTGATTTGTTAATTTTCTACAACATAATACAAGATGAACTACACTATTGGTTTGGCACCACAGATTAATGGAATCTGAAGACAGTAGGTGAGAGAGAACACAGCACTTACTCATCAGTCAGCAAGAACACTCCCAGAACCTTAAAAAAAATCTTTTAAGATATTTAATATTAGGTCCTGTTATCTACTCAAATAAGGCACATATGTTGACTGAGAAATGCAGCAATTAAAAACCAGCATCCTTATTAAAAACTGAGTAAGGGTGCTTCTACAACTTTCAGATGAAAGGTGATTTTAAGAGCCCTGTGTACTTTGTTGCACTGCTTCAGAGCACTGGTGTGACTTGGAAAATGAAAGCTGTGACACCCACAGTTCTTGTAACATGGGGTCTTACTTTAATATTAGCAACTCCGAAATCTTCTGTCTTTAATTACTCTGAAAATTTCCCACAATGCTTTTGTGTGTGTTCTTCCACTACAACAGCTCTCTGACCTGGATAATACAATCCTAATGGTGTGGTTCCCTTTCCTCTCTGCAGCAGCAATACATTCACTGCTTTCCTATGGCAAATTGGCAAACAAACTGCACCTATTTGTGTACAGACCCTACGACTGTCTCATGACCACCTGGCAAGTTTGCAAACTAGAGTGCTTCTCAGTTCTAACACATTCTTCCCAGAACAGTAAGGAATGTTTCACATCTTAAAAATCAGAAAGTACCATTACACCTTCAGAAGTTTCCACTCTCAATCCCCATATTCACACGTGCATGCACACATTCAAAAATAACTTCAATAAGATGACAAAGTTTGGGTATCCAAAAACATGTCAGAACTGAGATTGTGAAATCTTAATTCACTCTCTTAATATGTGATAATACAGGCTTTACTTACAGGATTGCCTGTCATATTTACCCAAGATCAGCACTGACATTCTTTTTCTGATCAACATGTATACCCACTCTTTTACAAATAAAGATCCAATTACTGTGGATATAAGCCTGTATTTGAGGGGGCTTAAATCCTTCCCCCACATGGACAAAAAGTAGATTGTTCACTATTCTGCAGTACATAAAACCAAGCGCCAGCCTGCCAGCAGCAGGAACACAGATTCGTAGCTGCTGTTGACATCGTACAGGTGGTGACAGTTCAGTGAACAAATCCTGTTTCCCTGCCTCTCTGTTTTCCTCTTCCCACACCCGCAATTTTCCATGTCCACTGGGCAGCTGGCACACCTGTGCATGCCCTGACAGAGAGCAACAAGGCCCCACATGCACAGGTAACTGAGGCAGCTCTAAGCACTACAACTCCGTGCCCCTAAATACATCTTGAGACATACTCATGATGATATCTATTGGAGCGTTATTTTTCTAGAAAATTACTTGCTTTTCATGTGACCCCCTACAATATTTTTTGTTGTGGCCTAGGACCTTTATCCTTAATTACTCTCTCACAAATCTTTTCAGTTTCACTCTCCTGATACATAAACACTGTCCTTCCCTTGCTCCCTGCCCAGCAACTCCCAGACTCTTCCAAGAGCAACACCATCAGCTGAGAGGAAAGCAGAGATCTGAGCTCATGAGCTATTTGTGAAATCTGAATTTGAAACCTGAGTAAGCAATGTTTTATACTCCACTGGTCCTTACCTTATGACATGCAAAGTGGTCTTCCTGAGGCGGAGCAGCTGGGGGGCTGTGATGGAGCTGCCTAAAGCAGTGAGCAGAGGGTGCTGTCCAGCACCAGGTGCAGTCGGGGAGGAAGGGAGAAATCGTCCAAAATAGTGTCGAATAATGCTTCCAAGGAGTTGATTTAAATAGGCACTCTGTGTTTGGGACTGACAACATATGAAGGACAGGCCCTGTAGAAGAGAATTTTAGAAAGTGAGGAACTGAATAAAATTTTACCAATACAGTTGAATAAATCTTTAACAACTGTAGGCTAAACACTCACTACATGCTGTATAAACTGCTGCACACAGAGTAACTATGCCTGAAAAATACTGATTTGCTGTAGATATGATGATCTGCAAATGAAGACAGAGGCAGGCAAGACTTGCAAAGGAGATAAAAATCTTTTCAATAGATTAATGTATTGGAAAGTAAGCTCTGGGACATGCAAGCTCCGCTTCAAATTCAAAATAAAACTGTAGCATTTCAGACCTGAGAAAGCTTCTGTGCCCAAAAGCTTCTCATTTCTGTTTTCAATCCTGTACATGGTCTAACGAAGTATGTTAGGTAAAATATAAGAAGGGACAATTTAAGAATAAACACATCATCTGCTTGTAAATGACTGTGTGAAATTTTTGTATAAGTGATATAGCAGAAAAATGAGCAGTTAAAATTGAGCTCCAGCAAGAAAAGATTTGCTCAGTGTATGAACAAATTAGGGTAAATTAGGCACCATTTATAAGGGATTTAGAGGAGGTTTTAAACTCTGTTTAAGATAAGGCTAAAACTGCTGTGATTTATCCAATATAAGCAATATTGATCCAGAGAAAAATCTATAATGAAAGTACTTGCCCAGAAAGTGCCTATCTGAATTCCACCTGTAGTGATAGAACATATATATAGTCCATCCCTGAAAAAAAGAGTAGTATTCTTACTGGAATGGGCTCCAATAAGAGAAAGTTAAGATCTTGTTTCCTTCCCCCTCCTCTGATTACTGAGAGGAAGAAGAACAAGTCACTAAGAAAAAAATAAAAAGGTCCCGTGATCTCCTATCTCAAGGGTCACAGTCAGCAGCACAAACAGAAGCCTCTTGAGAACTCCATTTTCACAATAGTTTTGTCCAACAAGAATAATGGTGTAAAACAAGGTCAAGCACAGAGCTCCCTAGACAGCAATTTTCAATAGTACTTCAAACTTCCATTAGCATTGCAATCCAGACTCCAGTTTTAGTAGGAGTATCTGTCTGAATATTTATCATTGCTGAGGTAAACTACTGCCCCATATATAGAAATGAACAGATCAAGTCAAGCTGCTTTTGTTCCCCAGTAACTGAAAGAGTGTATTTCTGTTGCTTTTTGCATAGAAGTCCCTCCCCAAAAACATTTTCATCTATACCTGTCTATGTGGAAATGACAGAACATTCAGGAAAAAAAAAAAAAAGCAGGCAGAGGCATAGCTGAGGGTCTTGAAATGTGGAATTCCTTCTTTTGGTTCCACAGTAAACAAATACAGGAAACAGGAGATTACAAGAAATGAGGTGCCTGAAGACTTGCTGTTGGTGGCTCTCTTGAATGCAGATTTGGGCTAAGGGTTTCACCTCACACACTTCAAGGGTTTCTTGACAATTCTGGCAAGTCTCAATGATAAAAAATAAACTTTCTGAACTGAGGCTTTGAGTAAAACTTCAGATTTTCTCCTCCTTTTGTGTACATAGAGTAAATTACTGTAGGAAAAAGCAGCTGCTGCTGTATCAGATTTCTTAAAAAAAAGTCTGCTACTTCTTGTCAAGTAGTAGACTAGAGAGACTGTTAGAGATGACAGACTATTTAGTGTGTAAACTTAAGTGTTTGATGTTTTCAGTAAGATAGTGCAGCAAACAAAGTTGCCTGTGCTTTCTGTGTAGTAAAGTTCATATAGAAAGAGAGAACATATTCCATAATCCAAATATCGGAACCACACTCTAAAGACTCTAGACTGTTTTCACACTAAAAGAACCCAAACATGTATGACAAAGTGCATTAATTTATCTGATAAAAGGGACACAAAGAACATCACAACCTTGCAGAGGATACGTGCAGGAATACACGAAGAATGCAGTACCTCTGAAGAACTAACAATGACAGTTGGTAAAATGAGACAGTTCTTCAAACTGAGGATCAACAAATGATACACTGTATCAAGAAAAGAACACATCAGTTATTAACTAGTAAGAGTTACTGTTAAGAATGATCCTAGAGTTATTAAATAGCTGCAATAAAAAGAAAATAATATTATAATTTAGATATCTATAGGAATGTTTACTAATTTTTGCAGGTCTAATAATTTCATCTGAAAGTGAACCAACAAACCTAACCTAATCCTTCATAAAAACATTTTCCTTTTTTGGGTTGAAATAAACTGATTTGGAAACTCCATCCCAAAAAAATAGAAAATAACTTTGATTTCTCTCTTGGTCTAAAAGGCCTACTGACTTCAGGTCAACACTGTGTTCATTATTTTGGACTCCTCCTTTTCCTTACAAAGTGCAGAGAGCAACAGACCTGCACAAGGTCTGACAACACCATATCCCAAGTGGCACAAGGCATAAATTACTACTCCACACAGTAGCTATAAATCTCCAGCTACAATGGCAAAACATCTTAGGCAGTCCTGGCCAAGGATGTGATTGCAAGGTAATCACACAGAAATTTCTTCTTTTAAATCCCACCAGTAATTAAGCAAAATGAAGAAAGCTACCATTCGAATGAGAGAAAAAAAGCAACACATGTGCAACTGGACTGCAATTCTGGACCAGAGATTTGAAATCAACCACATCAGGCCCACAGGACAATCCCTACAAAGCAGACGGACTTTAAAGGGTTGATAGAGTTGCTTTCTTTTCCTTAACTATGTTCTTTAGCCATCTTCTGAGGCTAAGATAAAAAATGAAAGGGCATTTTAAGGGGAGCAAAGAAGCATGACATCATCTGCTCTTCATTTTAGCACAAAGGCAACTGATTCCTGTGTGTGTTCACTGCAGGAACCTTTTGTGGCCAGAGCTGCCTCTTCTGATTTATCTGTATATCTGTAAATCACCTGTGGAGAGCAAAGAACCGATTAGTGTGGATTACTGGAGCTATTCACTGCAGAAATGCCAAGCTACCTAATGATGACTTATACTGTAAGTCCTGCTGTTGGAATAAATCTGCTGTCCACCAATTAATGTTGTACAATTCCTATTAAATACATATTATATAATAGACAAAAATGTATTAATAAACTTGCTCAAATATCAGACCACAGATGTGGCTCATGGGAGGGCTTTTAAGATTTGATCTCTTGACAAATGCTGACTCTGCTGCACAGAGCCATTAAAATCACTGTGAAATGTACGTGCCAAGCACTACTCAGAATGAAGCTCTTTTGCCACTCTCAGTATTTAGATAGAAATCAACTATCTGTTCTGTATTTGAACAGGATTAACACTGATAAATCAAGCAGGGTATCTTACCTTCCCTATCATTATGTATACAGTGCTTATTCCATGCACCCATAATGTATTCTGCAAGATATTTTTAAACTAATATTTATTCTCCAAAACAAGTTTCTTACACTGCTTCAGTTCTTTCCCATACTTCTGGCAAATGTGTACTAAAATTCCTCCAAATCATTCTACAAGAAATCCATCAAGAGCAATATTGGTCTGAAACTTCCTATGACAGATTTTAGCAATCCACTACCACACAAATCAACTCAACTTCTTTTTGCAGCAGTGAAATACCTATGGTTAAATTTTACATACCTCACTATCTCATAATTAGGAACAGTCCCATACAATTGTAAAATGTCTGTTCATTCAGAGTCTTCATGCTTTACTTTCCAAAAGCAGTCATTTAAACAATTCTGAGGGCAATTTTTCTATTATCTCTCAATAGAAATCTTTCTTAGGTCATCAATTATTATCACAACAGATGTGCAGCAAAAGAAATAGTACCCAGACAGGAACTCTTTAGGCAAGATAAAAAGACCCAAAAAATGACTTTGAAAGTTGCTAGAGCTAAGCTATTTTGACAAGGCAGCACCAGTGACTGAGTTTGAAAAAAATCTGATAAGCTCCCTGTACAGTAGAGACCAGACCAGCTGCCCAAAAACTGTCTCAAAGGCAGGGGTATAGCCCAAAGTTCGATAGAAGCACAAACATAATAAGTAAACACAGCCAGTCTGAAGTGAGGAGAGAGAAATGCAACATCCAGTCTTAATTAGTGCCTTTGAAAATTATGTGTGCTTGTGTAAAGTTAAATAAATTTGTAGGTTTGGGGTGGTAAAGGATGGTCAGATACAGTCATTGGTTCTGATGAATTGTGTAGTAATAAACTACGTTGTGTGGAGAGGAGGAGCTTCATCTATTGTCCTAAAAGATGAAAATATTCTGGAATTCTATAGGATTTCATAAAATTTCTGCATCAGTGGATATGTAAAATAAAATGCTACTAGGACTGACTTCAAACCCCTTTAAAACCCACAAAAACGATCAAATAAACTACATTAAGATTAGCTGTTAAAAACTCTGGAAAGAGGGAAGTTTTTTCAGGTCATTGCTAGCAAAACGAAAATGTTTTCTGAGATCTGAAGTAGCTTTTTTGAGCAAAGCAGGAGGAGACCACACTGTAGGAACTGAAGAAGACAAAAGCATGGAGCCTGGAACTTTTCAGAAGATGAAAGAAAAAAAAATTAAAAAAAGAAAGGCTGCTGAGTAGAAATTCCACTCAAGTGCTTTTATACTTTGACTATGAATAAAGAGCTCGCATGTATAAGATGATGCTTTGCATGGTCTCTAAATTCCTGTTTCTTTATTTTCATGTAACTGCCAAAGGATTAAGTTGTAAGCTGGAGTATTAACAGAGACACACCTACAGAACAATGTCTAATGCTAGGGTGAATTAAGGCTCCTGCACTAAAATTGAAATGTTCTACCTCCACAAATGAGCACCAGGCACAGGGTGCCCCCCAGGAGGGGCCTCATCACACATTTCACCTGCAGTTTAGGTTAGTCAAGGTGAGGTTATTCCCAAAGAATTCTGTTTCTCCAGCTTTCCTCCCACATATACTGTTTTATCACTTTTCTGATACGTCCATTTGGGTTTTGTTTGCTTTGTGAAGCTAGTTACTATTTTATTCAAGTCACAAATTGCTATTCACAGAATCATTAAAGCAAATTAAATAGGAATGCATATGGTGGTGAAAGGTAATGAATGTAGCCTTAAGCCAACTGTGAAACAATAACCAGAGATGCCAGAGAGTGCCCAGAATCCATTCAATCTCAAATGATCTCAGAAGAGTTTTTTGTTGTTGTTTTTGAACTGATCTTGAAATATTTTTGTTTTGAATTGATTGTAAATTGGAATTTTTCCACTTTTCCACATAAAAGGAAGCATTTTTGAATAAATGAAGCATTTTGAAACACTTAAAAATATTGGAACCTTGTAAATACGAACTATTATTAAAATACAAAAATCTCCTATTGAAGCAGGAAAAGTAACTCACGAATTCTCCTCTTTTCTCCCCAAAAGGGTTTATCAAATTAAAGAATTACTTGTTTTCTAGAAGCAGTGTTCATCTAAAATAAAATACTTGGTCAAACAAGATCATCTAGCATAGCTGGAAAACACATGGATAATGCAGCAGACTGATGAAGAATATAAAAGAGAGGTCTGGAAGTCAGAATTTGGCAAATAAAACAGGAAACAAGGGTACACAGCACTCAGGACTTCAAAACCAACTCAACTGGTTTCATCTGAAGACTACATCTGTCTGTGCAGGCTCCAGAGAAACTGGCTCTACAACTGAAATACCAAATTATCAAACAGACACTGACTTCATGCTAATACCATTGTCCAGATGGCTCTACATGTACACAGCTTCTGAAAATACCTACAGAGTAATAAAGCAAAACATACTGTGCAGAGCACTACATAACCATATTCACTTCCATATGACATGCCTTCCATCACAACAAACTGCTTTTGAAACTAATAAATTCAAGTGATGTTTACAATGCCATCACTGCACTGTTTCACAACACAATCCTGCAAAGTAGCGAGTTAAGACTGCAATCAAAATGAAGACTAAGCGAGAAGGGAAAATGGTAAGCAAAAAAATTGTTTAAAAAAGTAAACAAAGATTTACAAGGAATACATGTCATCTTATTTATTTTCAAAATACAGTCTTTTCTCTTTCTCACCAGCAGAAATTAGTCTCTTTCTAAAACATCAACAAGCCTTACAAGAGTTTCAAGAGTGACAGGGTAACTGAGGGAAGAGTAGGAGGAATAATGGAAAAGAAAGCTTTAGTCATGTAATCATAAGCAGCAGGAACCTGATTTAGCAAAACATTCTCCAAGTATTAAGACAAACCAGTGGCATAATACACCAAGAATTTTCTTTTGTTCCTAAGAGCAACAAAAAAAGGGTATTTCATCTATAACTATCTACAGTTAGCCAAGTCAAGGATGATTTAAAATACTTGTTTGCTCTGTCATCTTAACAATTTTCTCACTACATATTATGATTATTTGATGCACTGGTTGAGAAATCTGTCACATTGGAGACCCATGTAACCAGCAGGCTGGCTAAAGGTTTTCCATAAGCAGTGATGAGACCAGAAGTTCTGGAGTGTACCACAGCATAGTTGCCTGCAATGAAGAAAGCCAAAGGGGTGTCAATTTTCCCTCCACTTCTATAAGAAAAAACTTACTGCTTCAGAAAATTCAGTCAATGATTGTTCCAGCTAGGGAAAAAGAAAACAACCTCTGCAATATTAATCTTTTCCTGGAGATTCATTTGTGTGCTGGTAATAGAGCTGAGATAGTTACCTGGAGATAAAGAGGCAGGCTTTCCTGAATGGCAGAGAGCAAAGCCACAGGCAGTTCCTTGTCCTGCTGGAGCACAGAGTGTGGCAGCAGTAAGCAATCCACAATGCGAAACAAGAGTTGCTGTGCCTTGGTAGTAGCCAGTATCGGTGCACAGAACTTTACCAGACATCCTGTTGAAAAAAAATTCAAAAAATCCCAAATCAATTAACAGATAGGAAAAAACATAAGAAAGCCTAAAGAAGCAATTACATTAAATTAAATAATCTGAGAGTAGCAAGAGCAACTGAATTGTCTCACTCCTATGTACTCATTCCATGGCATCCCATTAAAAAATCCCAGTCATCAACTCAAAAGTCCATTTCCATTTCCAGTTCATCAAATTAAAATACTAAATTGATTCATCATGTTACAGGTGTAAGTTTTTAGGCAAGTGAAAGTGCTTAAGTAAAGTACAGCAATGCTAAAGAAAGGATGAGTCTCTTAGATCTCTGCAGAAAACTTAACTAAACTTGATCCGTAACCCTACTGCAATCAGCACATATGCACATTTACCTTGCTGTGTGCATTCATCCCTTTTGCAGAGAAATGCTGCCTTTGCCTTCCCTTCACATTTGTCTAACAGCACTGTGGCAACACCACATCAACAACTACTCACAGCAATTTAATATTAGCAAAACATTAAATATCCTTCAAATTGCATTTAATTTCAGCAGGTTTAGAAGGACGAGGGGCAGCCAACTCCATTAAACCAGCACGGTCTTGCCAGATCTTTGTGGGTTATCAGTTCACAGAGAGCCTCAGAGAACATCCTTCTTGTTTGCAGCACAACAATCTATCACTTGCTTAGCTTTGAGCCAGTTTTAGGATTTATTTGCACAAAAAAAAAAAAAGAAAAAGAAAAAGAAAAAAGGTGTTGATGTGTAAATACTCCAACTCTGAGACACATCTTTATTCCAGGCGAGGTGCAATTTTTCTTGAAAAATTAACTCCATAATCAGAAGTGTTAATACTCAAAACACACATCAAATAAAGCAAAATAATTATGTAGACATTTTCAACTTTACATTTTATTAGAGGCAGGAAAAACTTTGGTGGGTTGAAAATACTGGAATATCCCAAGGAAACATGTTTAAGACTTTGAAAATAATGGAAAATCAAAAGTAGGCTGTTACAAGATATTATTAATCTATAAAAGTCATTCATTATCATCTCTAAAAACAACGCAAAACAACATTAATCTTGTGGAGTGAAAGAAAACACAATGATCAATCATAGAGAAAGAGAACGATCACCTAACAATACTTCTAATAATGTTGTCTAAGCTTCCTGCTTTGAAAGAAACATGGTCATTCCAGCTAAAAGTACTCCTTCTATTATCACTGCTGTGATGTATGGGACAGTACAAGACACAATCTGACTACAGACTGAAGGTGTTTAGATTTGTTAAGTTTTGTGCTTTGTCCTTATAATTTAACAAGCCCACAGAATGTGAAGCAGTGATCGAAATACACTTGAATATTTTTTTTTCTTTTAAACCTTCTTTATGCTTTCTTAAATAAAAAGAAAGGACATTTTCTTGCACACAGCAGCATGATTGAAGATTAATCATTTCCTACTGCAAAGAACAAAAAAGACAATACCAATCTAAAAAGGAGAATACCAATCTAAAATTACTTTCCAAGGCTCCAAACCACATCTGGGTATCTAAAAATGTTTAATTTGATATACATCTTGTGTATCAAAGTATTCTGATCTCACAATATAAAGTATTTTACAAAATCCTAATTCCAGTACATTTGATGCACTTCCTGCATCTTGGTCATGCTTTCCCTGTGCTTCTTAGATTCACGATGTAAAGTGTATGTGTATGCAAATCATTGCCTCTGTTTTCAGATATATAAGATTTACTCCATTTTTAAAGCTAAGTGGCTCAGACTGGCACATTCATTGTTAATTAAAGCACTCTTCTTTTTTCCACCCTATCAGTGGTTCCACAATTACTGAATGAATGTTAGAATTGCATTTTAGTGAAGTACAGAGTGCATGTCAAAGAAGCAGTTCCAGAAAAGAAGTGAAGTACACACATAATCCATTAACATATCTCTACTACATACCACGTAGCCTGTCATAATACTGCTTATCACAGAATATCCTCAGTTGAAAGAGACCTGCAAGGATCACCAAGTCAAACTTCCAGCCCTGCACAGGACACCCCAAGAGTCACACCAGGTGCCAGAGAGCACTGTCCAAACTTCTTGAGCTCTGTCAGGTTGGTGCTGTGACCACTTCCCTGGGGAGTCTGTTCCAGTGCCCAATCCCCCTCTTGGTCAAAAACCTGTTCCTAAACTGCCTAGAACCATTGTTTTAAACTCTACCTTATCCCTCCCCATTGGCCCTAACAAAATCTACCTACAGTTTGCTGAATTCTGTGACTCCTTGGCTGCACTTCCACTTTTACCTTAACAATACAATGATTGAAAAAATCCCATTTAAATAAGTGATTACTACAGTGTTTTCTTTGGCAAGTCAGGCTATGCCCCATAGTGTGAATACCTAACATCAAAGCTGCACACTGTCTCAAGCTACATGGTTCAAAACCTGGAATTCTTTCAGAAGAGTACACTATGTTCTACAAGAAGAACCCAGAGCTCATCAGTTCTGTTTAAAATGAGTGGGCAGAGGAAGGAAACAACAAAAGACCTCATACCAAAAGGAGGTCATAACCCTCTATGGGAAGAGCACATCCACTGAGGGCATAAATTGCTGTAAGTTCAGGAACTGCTATGACTTAAAACAATCCTCACTACAGCTAAATAGCCAGAAACCAACTCTTGTAACTGTTTCTGTGTTTGTTTAGATAAAACAGGTGGTTTTCAGTAATGAAAGACATCGAACATCTTACTTCTGAAAATAATGATTTGCAGGGGTAATTAAAAAAAAACCCCACAAACAAAAACTACAAGGAGGTTAGACGTCAGGATCTAGAGAAAAATTTAAAAAAATGAATCTAACTGTAGCATCTTGGTGACTTTCTTTTTTCAAACATTAAATAGTACAGAGAAAAAATATATATGGATAGTGTTATAAGTTTATTTTACTAATTCTTTAAAACTACTTCCTAAAAGAAAAGAGGTATAAAATAATTACCTATGATCCAATATGTAATCTGCAGACCTTCTGGAGGTCCTTTCGCCTTCAGATAGGGTTTTACATACTTTAGCACATCACCCAAATACTCCAGAGTCTTTGCTACCATGGCAGATTTCTCAGAGAGTGTCTGAAGACCACTGTAAGTTCTACCAACAGCCTGAGAAAACAAAAACATTGAAATAAATATAAATCAGCTTACTAAGTCTCTCAGTAGACTTTTGGGAGTAATTTCTTTTTCAGCACTCTAAATCTGATATATAGTCTCTTTTCATTAAAATTGTCCTACAAAACTAACACAGGGTAGATGTACAGTACCTTAATGAACTGGACAAGAGCATTTTTTGGGTCTTGCTTGAAAACTGACTGTCCAACATTAGCCTTTAAAAGAATGTTTTCTACTTCTGAGAGTTTAAAAATCAGTCTTGTCAGTTCCGTCAGCTGCTCCATGTAGGCTTTTCCTGATTATTACAAGAGAGCACATTAGTAAATACAGTACACAGTTACGGTTTTAGATTTATTTTAGTCCTAAAATGATGAAGTAAAACATTACTTTAAAATATCTAGAACACAAGTATTCAGCAACCAACTGCATCTCTCCAGACAAATAATACATGAAAAAAAGAGTTATTTTTCTGATATAATTTGTAAGAGAATGAAGAGTTTTAAGTGTAGATAACCGGATAACCAAGCTGATGGGCTTTTTTTTTTTTTCCCCAAAATCTGCAAAATGCGTATAATGTGTATGAGAACTAGTGACTGGAAGACATGTTCTACAGATAATGAGAACTGCAGTGGTTTTAGAAGAAGGGATGAAGTACTGCTCTAAGAAAGCAAAGTATCCAGCATAAAAAAGAGGAGAATTAATTGCAGCTAGATTTCCCCACCCCTCCTTTTTTTTTCTTTTAGGCCATTCACAGCATGATTTCTGACTATTTACTTCAGATTTTCACTTTTTTAGAGCAGTTTCTCCATGGGGGAAAAATAACTTGTCTCTTTGGGAGCAAGTTTTTATTCTTTGCTTCCAAGGAAACAAGCTCTTTTATCTTTGTTTGTGATAAATTTGTCATATGCAGAGCAGGCAAACTATCAATAAATAGCACAAGCAGTGTAAAGAAACACATTTTGTAATTAGTTAAAAGTAAAGCAATACAAACAAAAATACATTTTGTAATTAGCTGAAAATGTTTGCCAGCTTTGCAATATAGCCCCGTTACTGCAAACATGAGGGAAATGTGAGCACTTACCAACTGTTCTCTCAGCATCTGTCTTGGCCAAGGCGCCACTTGGTTGATCGAGGAACATTTGCAGAATGCAGCGAAACCATGAACGTACTGTCAAAGCTTCGTAGGATGTATAGCCCATGCTAGAAAATGCTTCACACAGTGAACTGCGTAGGTGGAAGGAGAAGAAAAAAGGTAGAGAAATCTAATAAAGTAGGCAGAAAGGTGACAGAGTGTCTCATTTGGCTGTTGATGCACGTATACATATGTTTTGGCTACAAAAAACAGGGAGGAAAATTCACACAATGGGAAATGCCTTACTGTAACAACGGATGATTTGACTGTATTATCTAAACTGACAACGTACAATGCTGGAAATAGTTTATCTGAACCAGCTTGGAACTTCATACTGACACTCTGCTTGCACTGCTTCAGCCTTTCATGTAAAGCTAGCCCAGTTGTCCCACACTACTCTGAAGTCTAGTTAATTCTACCTACATTAAAGATGGAGAAAAGAAGATCTGCTTTAGCAAATAAAGATATGCCATGTTCAAAACAGATCCAAAAGGGAAACATAAAAGGGCACCATGAAGATGAGAAAGAAAACTGCTGTACTTGGCAGTACAGGTACAGACATATTCATTTAGGTATGTATACACACACAAGAGTCTTCATTCCCACACAACTTGCTATATATACTTTCAAACACTTGCTACCATTCTACCAGTCAGTTGTCAGACCAGAGTCACTCAATGCACAGTCCCTGTACTCTACTGCTCTGTATTCCCAAAGTTTTATTTGCCTCATTACCATGAGTAGCTGCTGCAGTCATTTTTCCCAAGCGTATCAAGAATCATTAATTCTGGAGAAACTCCTTGCTAAAAGACAGCAGGTGTGCGTTGAACTCTGCTCCCAGTTACCATCAAATGAGGTGCATGTGTGCTTCAGGTGGGGATATTTCTTGAAAATAGTTACACCTTTTGAGAGACCTCCTCCCTGGGCAGTCTGAGGTACTTTAATGAAAAACACTTGTACTCTTTCTTGAAATGTGTACATGTAACTCTGCTTATTTTCTACTGATTTTTTTACTCATGCTTGCAACAGAATGTCAACAAAGGTCCAGATGGAAACCAAACTGGATTCTACTTCTCACTAAACAACATTAATGAAGTTGAGGGGTTTTTCTGCTTCATTTATTTAAAATCAGTGTTATCTGTTTATTTTGTCTGAACATCCCTGCTGAAGTACGATTGACAAAATAAGTAAGGAGACCAAATGAAAGCAAATAAAATAAAAAAAATGAACACTCAATTCCAGGACCAAAAGAGAACAAATAGGTTGCCTATGGGCTTAGTGCACATAACATGTAAAGAAGTTCAGTCTCCTGTAATCTTGATGTACACTGCTAGTCTACTTGGTCCCAAAAGCCCACAAAACCGCTTTCTGTTGTAGTCTCACTCTTGTTTCTCTTGCTTGCTGATAGGTGGGCCACTTAGGCATGTTCCTAGAACTGGAAAGGAATCTGCTCTTAATCCTTAGAAAGGAAAGAACAATAACTACCTGCTAGAAGCATTGCAAGTGGTCCTTTTAAAACAGTGAGTTTATTCACATGCTCAACATTAGTTTAGACAAGTTATAACACTATCATGCACTGCACAACATGGATCTGGAGATGAAAGTTTAGGCTCTTCTGCAGAAAAAATTCCACAGGTCATGTGTATGTTGCCAGAGCTTTCAGGTCGAACAGTATTGGAAATAAAAAAATCTTTTTACTTCTACTGAAAATTATCAGAGCACAGAACCACAAAGTCTTAAGATCCCTGCACTTAGATACTTTGATAACTTTTTCTTTAAAACTGCATAAGGTAAATAAGTACATGAAACATGCTACAAAATAGCACTTTCAAGACAACAGTGATAGCTCTATATTCTACTAAAAGTATCTTATCTTAGTTACTCACTGCCCTTTCACAAGGAAGCTGAGCTAGGATAACAATGTATCTATGTATACATTGTTAACAATACATCAGGTCCTTAATGAACACTGAGAACAAATACTTAAGTAACTGTTTTCAAACACCTACTTGATTAACCTTTAAGACCTAAATAATACCAAAATTCAAGTTCAGGAATCTAATTTTTTTTCTTGATCTTACCTGAAGAATTAAATTATAAAATTTAAATTATAAAAGGAATTTATGTGCCTAACTCTTACTTCATTCAGCACATGCTAGGTATCTGCAACCTGAATGAAACTCACCCTGTAAAAATCATAAAAGAGAAATATAGCAGAGGACTTGAACACTCCTTTCACAAGTTCCAAACTGACACACAAGGAACTAAATTCAACCTTTTCTAACACCTCCCTGCAAGAAGGCCATAGCCTCATCTTTGTCAATCACACTTAAATATTCTTTACCATATCCTGATTTACAGTTACTGTCCTTAGTACACCATGTACCCGAAAAATGTGCAACATTTTTCACTTTCAAATACAGTCCAACACAGAAATATTTCCTCTTTCTCTCTCACTTCTCACCTCCCCTGCTTCCAAAACCCGATTCAGAAGCGGGCAAGGCGGGCAAAAAAAAGCACACAACAAAAACAACCACCACACATCCATCTTAGGTTCACAGAGCCTTACTTAGTGAAAATAAAATTTCTCAGGTATATAACAGTTTGACTGGATTGTCCAGGGCAATCTGCTCTAGCTGACCCTCTTTCAGAAGATGTAAAGAATCTGGACCACTTTAATGAAACATTACAGTCTGAAGCAAGGTTTTCCTCAAGTCTGATGAAGGATGAAAAGGTACTGGAAGAACAAACAGTCACAATTTCTCACCTGTTTTGAATCAGATGACTTAGATATCTTGACACCAGCTGAGGCCACACCATGTCATCCCATCCAAACAGCCGCATCATTGACAGAACAGGTTGTGGCTGAAGATCTGATAGGGCTTTGCTGGGTATATCCAAAGCTAAGAGAGTAAAACCTGTTTTTAAAGAGAGAAAAACACGGAACCATTTTAAAAATTTCTCAGTATAATCCCCATTCCACAAAAAGTACTGAAAATTAACTACAATTACTGATGTGCAGTCCGGATGTACCAGAAATCTCAATTAAAACTGGGCAACTGTTCTAACAGCAATTGTTTTTACCCATGTTAAAAATGTAGTCTCTATCCCAAGCAGTCTGTAAATCAACAAGATACATGGGCTACAAAGGAGGAAAAATGGATCCTAACATACGCAATTGAAAACAGATTCACAAAACCACAGTTTATAAATCCTGAAGGCATAGTTTTACCACCTCTGCAATGTCTTAAAACCTGCATCTTCGTCTTCCTGACTTCCCTTTTTTTTTTTTAACTTCCATCCTCTCTATCTTGCCCTGTACACTTAAGTATTACTGTGCTTTACCAGGATGAGTTTTATTTATTTGTTTTGTTGTTTTTACACACTTCTCACAGTGAAAAACTGTATCTGTAAAGAATTCACTCAGTAAAAAGCTGGTACCTCTCTATTTTTAGAAGACTTTCATGTATCAAAAGTTACCGTATAAATAAAGCGCTACAGAAAAAAATTTACTTTTGAAAAGGATCTCCATATAACTGCTGCAGATCTAGAAACTGGGGCAGTACTTTGTGCAAAATTTTGTTAATGAAGCAGAACCTTTTGCTGTTTCAGTTAATCCTACTGTAGAATCTATCTCCAACATTACCAGAATAAAAAATATAATGCATTCTTAATACTGCAAATCACAAGCGCATTAAAACTCACAAATTAGATGTAACCTTAAATGCTGAGCACTTATTGGGTTATAGGAAATGAGAAGCATCAAATGAGTCAGGTAAACTGACTTCGGAGGGAAATGAAAAAGGGGCTCATTAGTTCCCAAATTCTCCAGCTCAAATAAATATAAACCTGCATGCATTGATAAACTGACTTTTAATTAGACAGAAAAGGCTAGTTTTCAGAAACTACAATAAAATTGTTTTAATTAACAGCAGAGGGACAGCCTATCTTAAGCCATGAAGGACTTCCCATTTTCTTACATGCCATAGAACAAACAATAAGGTCATACAAAGTCCCACTCTGCTTTAGGTGAGGAAACAACTTGTGCCAGCCTTCTTCCAGATTATCACCTCGTTTCTGTAGCATAAGCCATAACAGAGGCTGGGGAGAAATGGGAGGCAGAATAGAGCTGTGAGGCCCAGGCTGTTTGCCTGGCAGGGGGAGCAGGAGAGCTGTGACAGATGCTCTCTCCTCTGGGCTGCAACCTTAAGGCAAGGAGCTCAAACAGCATGGGAAAGGTTTGTCTGTCTCTGTAGTGCTACCTAACACATCTCTATAAAGCAGGTCACAACTGCACTCCCCTCCTTCTCGGAGGAGTTTATAATAGCTTGCTGCTCTTGCTATTTCACCGTACTAGTATAAAATAAAAAAAAAAAATCTATGTCACTGTAGGAAATGAATGAAAGTTTTGACATTAACAACCTCCTCCTTTGATTTGTATTGCTGTTTCTCACACATGTTTCAGCTGTGTGAGACCACTACTGTTGCACACTGCCTCTTTCATTAACGCTGCCTCCTAACTACCACAGAGCTGCTTCAAATAGCTTTTCTATTACCGACTCAGTACTCCTGAGCTTGTAACTTTATCTAATTCATATCATGATGGGAAAAAATATTTTATGTTTCACTCATCTGAATTTTAGTTAACTGGATACAAGATTTCATTGTAACTACAGTATATCATGTTAGCTACTGATGTGAAAGATCAAACTGGGATATCTTTCTATTCACTGCCAAGCTGGCTCATTGCATGTGGAGTTCACACACATATGGAATGCTGTACTTCAAGATTAAAAGCCTTCAGTGTAAAGCAAGACAAATAATTAGAATGAATTATGAAACAGTTTTATGACCATGAACATAAGGGTTTAGCAAAAAGCAACATTCAAGTAAGCAACCTTTTAAAAATTGCTTTCAAATGAAAAATATTTTAAAAAATTTAGTTTGAATCTCAACCATTATGAACAGTTCAACACAAATAAACTTCTACATAAACAAGTAAATTCTGAATATAATGAAAAACAGTATTCTTATTTATATTATATAACACTAGCATGTTGATTATAATCTATGGCCAGTAGTGAGAAAGAAGTCAGGTTGGTAAAGCTTCAAACCCCTTTGGCATTCTTAATGTGTTTGTACCCTATTAAGGAATTCAACATTACAATATTTCTTTGTGTCAAAACATTTAGCACAAATCCTTTTTGCATTTATACATACTGAAGTTACTACATGGAAGGAGAAATATCCCAAAGTACAAACTCCTTGAAAGTTTGTGACCCAGAGAATAGCACCGAATGCAGCAGGTCGCAGGCAGGGTCAGTGCTAACCTGCAGCTGTATCAGCAAGCTGTGGGGAAGGCGGCGTCTGGGACATTCTCTGGCTCTTCAAGTAGGGAAAGAAATTTCTCCAGAGAGCACTGGCAACAGCAAGGTGGTGCTCTTTAGCCAGTAATGGAAGCTGTGCATCTGGGGCTGTGTTTCCTAGTTGAAGTCCCTGGCTTACACGCTCATGCATGCTCCTAGGGAGAAACAAAAACAATGTTTATGTTCAATAAATGAAAAATTCACATCTTTTAAAAACGCATTTACAGCTACTTTAAACCGTAGAGTCTGAGAACTGAAGGATCATTTTGAGCAATTAAAACCTTTATGCAAAGACATTATGCATACCAGTTATTTGATGGATGAATGATGGCATATTAAGCACCATAAAGTTAATGTTAATTACTAATGTCAACCATTAATTATATGCTTTTTAATATGTCAGATCAAAATGAGAAATTGGCAGCTTTAAAATTAATATCTGCATTTTGCAACTGATAGCATGACAAGCAAGTCTGCTTCCAATCCAAAACCAGGTGCTTCTTTGAAATTTTTGTCACTGGGATTTTTAGGATAGAGTTGTGTACAGTAAATAATGGGAAATGATTTTGATCAATTGTAAAAGCTTCTTTCTGAAATCTACTTCTCACTTGTAAAATCTCACTAGGTACGAGTTTAGATAAAAGATTCATTTTATCCTGATGCATTGCAGACAATTAGGTTTGACAGCAATGCCCACAGCTTTGTTAGTACAGTAAAGACAAAAGTTACCACTACACATAACACCCATCTCTTCCTCAGACAATGTGGCATGAATTCAATAACACACTCAATTTTCTTTGATTCTTCTAGTACCATTCCTGCTACTTAATCTAATTTGGAAGTTGTGACTTTCTAGAGGTTTAATAGAGATATGTCTGCAGGGAATCAGTGTTCTCCGAGAAATAGGGGGGGGACACATTAATAAATTTGTCTGGTAGAGCAGGATAGGAGGCATTTCAGTACCGGGCTGATCAACTAAATAACATGCTTATTAAAAACAATCTGTAGGAACGCACTATCATTCCTGTTCCTATTTATCTTCTGGTCAACCCAATTGAGATTGTGCATTAAAGCACAGGCAGCATTATTACATTTGCTTTATTAAATTCTATAAACAGCACTGTAAAGTCAGAGTCGAGATATTTATAAGATAATGGCAAACCGCAGAGGCATCGAGAATTGCCTTAACACTAACACTTCTAGACTACAATGTTTTTTTCTTAACTTGCCACTCTCACAACAGCAACTGTTTTCACAAAAATCTTCCCCTAGATCTTTATTTTATGCTTACCCTAATTTGAAATACACCAAAATAAAAATAGAAAAAACTCCAGCTCCTAGTTCCCTTCTGGGAATGGAGGAAAATTATGAAAGAATTACACAACTCACAGCACTCATTAGGACATCTGAAATGGAATAATTTTAAATAAAGAGTAGGTTGGCTGCAAGGCCTTCCCGTACTACGGTTGATATTAGAAGCGCATCTCATTATATCAAATTAGTATCCAAAAATTCTGCCCAACACATAATTTAAAACATAAAACATACTGGCTGTCAAAGGTAACGATACCTTATGCCTGCCTGCAGGCATTCATTAGTTTCAATAGGACAGACAGAGAAAACTGAGTACCAGCTACTTTTCGAATGGCTACATTTAACAGACAAGGAAAGGTATGCAGCATTAGGAGGAATCAAGGATTTCTTTGAGAGATGGCATGAGTCCAAACACAGGAACAGAAGCCAGGAATTCTAAACCCAACATTTATTCCCTCTGTGGCTTCACATAAATCATACAGCCTTTGTTAGCCTCAGTTTCCCAGCCATGATATTTGGATAGTGAGACAGCTTACCCTTTAAGGATGCTGTGAAAACAATCAATGCTTAGAAACTAAGGATTATATTCAGTATGTCAGTTGGTATTCCTATTTACAAGGCATATTCTCCAAGTCAACATGAACTGAAATAGAAGCAAGATTAGCATAAAAAGTCAAGCAACACTTCTTTGGGAGCATCCCCTTATAAAAAAAGGACAAAGAGAAGGGTGCAGAAACAGTAAGGTCTAGAGGTCAAACGATAGAAAGGTAAAAGCAAGGCTAAAGACAAAAGTTTAAAAATTATTTTTGCCTATTACAAAAAGTTTAACAGTAAAAAAGAGGGCTTTTCTCCTCTATTCTATTAGGAAAGGAAAGCATGATGCCTCGTAAGGCAGAGAATAAAACTTCTGGGACCAAATTCTGCCCTACTTATACCCAGACTATGCTGTAAAATTGCACAAAGACCTTTTTCTCTCCTCTAAATTGCCTCTCCAAAGACGGGTGCCTTGCATCTCCTTTAGCCATCTATGCAAAGTAGAAGGGTGTACAGACTTCCAAAGTAAGGTAATATATCTCTGTGTCAGTGGAAGGGCAACACGTACAAATCAGTATTTATGTTTATTCATAGTAACCTACACAAATGCTGGCAATAAGGTAAATGCTTGAAATCGATGGGGCATCAATATATGCTGCAGCTGATGTAGCCAGCTACTTCTACCAACTAGCACATTTTTTTACCTCTACAAAAATATGAATAAATGCAATTTTACTTTTTATTCAGGCTTCTATTTTTTTCTAACAGTAGACAAGCATACCATCAAATATCACTCAAAATTTCTAAAATTTTATACATTTCATTTTCTATTCTGTTAAGAACTCTGGAACCACCAGTTGCCTTATTAACACTGGTAATAATTTGGTGTGGCTTTTGCCTCTTTTAAATAATGAATTTCATATTTCTTTAAAAAAAGATGTGGTTTGGTTTCGGTTTTTTTTCATTTTGCCATCAGATCAAATAAACCCTGAGTTTATTAAAGAAGGGAATGTTTGTGCTACCTGAATGAGGATTGTGCTGGATGTGTAGGTATAATGGCAGCATGCAGGATTATTTCCTGTATCCTACACCTAGGGTAAAGAATTGCAGCCATTTATCTGGATGTGAATACTGTAATCATAAAATATGCCCTTGCAAGCCTGCGTTACTAAAGCAGAGCCAAACTTTAGGTCAAGCCAGAAGAGTAAAACACAAAACTCATCAGCCTGCCTATAAAATGGAAACTTTCAAGTCGCTACTAGTCTATAATCTGCACTGGCTGCATAATAGCATCCAGACACAATGCAAAGTCATTTAATTTGATCTATAAGGGTTCAGAACTCCCCAACATGAGAGGAGACCTTTCTCCTACCAGTATTGCCAGGGGCTACCACCCTCAGGGTCTCACAGGCTATGAATACAGATACTGGTTTCTCCACAGACAGTATCCCCAGATCCTCAACTCCCAGTCCAAGACAGGCCAGCCATAGCATCTACAAACCTCAGCTGCCCAGTACAGCCAAGATTAAACTCAAGAAAGTATTTTTAAAGGACCTGAATGACCTTTTGATGTTGAAACAAATAAATAATTAAAAACCACCTGAAGGATGAACACACTTGAATAAAACTAGGGAGATTGGGAAGAGATACATGAGTATTTCTAAAATGGTAAATGGTCTTGAACAGAATTTCAACTGCAGTCATCAGTTATTTCCAGAAAAATTCAGGCAAAGGAAAAGGAAGCAAAGCACCATCACAATCAGATTCAAAGAGATGCAATAAGTGCTTTGTGCCCTTTGCAAGTCAACACAACTTGCACAATACCTAAATTTTGAGATTTCCCTTCCCAACATTCTTCCTCTTTTATAGCATTAAGATTATCAACACAGTTCACAGAATGGTAGAATTGTTTCAGTTGGCAGGAACATTAAAGTTGACCCATTTCTCACATCCCTCCATGGACAGGGACATCTCCCACTAGACCAGGCTGCTCAAAGTCCTATCCAACCTGGCCTTGAATACTTGCGCGGCATCCACTTTTCTGGGCAACCTTTGACACATCTCACCACCCTCACAGTAAAGAATTTCTTCCTAATAGGTAATCTGCATTTCCCCTCTTTCAGCTTGTACCCATTCCTCCTTGTCCTGTCAAAACAGTTTCTGATGCAGAGACCATCTCTGACCTCCCTGTAGGCCCCTTCAGATACTGGAAGGTTGCCATGAGGTCTCCACACAACCTTCTCTTCTCCAGGCTGCAGCCCCAACTTGTACAGCCTTTGTAGGGGAGTCCTTTGTAGGCTCCAGTCCTCTTGTCAGCTTCATGGCCTCCTCTGCCCTTGCTCCAACAGGTCCATATCTATCCTCTGCTCAGGTCCCCAGATGATGCTATGATTGACACCTCAACCAGGGCTTGGGGAGGGCCTGGGGGTGGAGCAGGGCACTGCCTCACCTTTAGCAAAGCCTGGCCTGCCCCTCCCACCAGACACAGATACTGGGATTCCAAGATGTTTCAAGACATGAAATATCCAGTCCCTGACAAGCAGTACATGCAGCTTTTTGCAACCAAACAATATTTAACAAACAGCATTGCAGAATTACTTAAAAACTACTCATTCTATTTCACTTTCTTCAAATGCCATAAAACACCAGTACTTCTTTAATACATCTACAAATTTCTTCCTGTCATACCACCAGAACTGCTGGTTATGGTGACCAGAACTGCACGCAAGGTTTCAGCAGAAGCCACACACATTTCCAGCAACTAAATCTAGCCAAGATTAAGCTGAAAAAGTTCTTTGTGTACCCTCCCATATGCCTTTGAAAATCCAGTATGAGTATTTAACTAAGTTGACTATTATGTCATTTGTCGTATGTCATACCTATTATAGAAAATCACAACTTTAGCACTTATTTCATTGATCCCTATGGATACCAACTCTCATGATGCCAAACTCACTGTTCAACTACTTCTACTTAATAATTTGTTCATAGGCTTTTATTTATTTTTTGTCTCTGCTTCAAATATGCAGTTACCACTAAACACAATATTTCTGAATCACAACCACTTCCAATACCATAAAATATCATACAAAGTGTAAAGGAAAACACACTTTTAGAGAGAGGTAAATACATTTATACAGAATTTTTTAAAACATTAAAAAAGAAAAGCTAGTTTCAGTCTGAACTGCAATACTGACACTCACAAAGACAAAACCAAAATGGTTGCACACAGGTTCAAGTCTGCTTTCAATCCAGTATCATAGCACTGTGCCAAGATACAAGTAACAACCTGTATGATCCTACCTCTTACAAATGCATATTCATGCAAAAGAAATGGATCTGGATTCATAGAAAAGGCACACTAACTGCATGGTGGTGCAGCTTAGAGTGGTGGCAACTCACAGATCTTTCAGGCATCACATGATAAAGGCTTTTGGCTTTCTTTTCACTGGTGAATGATGTGACATTGGCCTAATGTGTGTAAAGCTGAGCCTCCTTTCTCTTGGCCCCTTATGAATGCAGGTGTGCCAAGTGGCAGAACTTTGCACTGAACTCCTGGTTATCAGCATGTTTAGTAAGGACACTGACAGCATGCTTACAAGAATTTTAAGTGCTAGAACATCTACTTTACGGCCTCAAAGTGCCTAAGCTGGAAGCTAAATAGCCTTAATGTCTCTGGGCACACGTTTTGGTACCTAGGGAAGCTGGGTGCTTAAAACAGAGTCACCTACGCACTGTCAGATACTTCCACATTCAGTCTGTTTCAGTGAGACATACATGAAGGAAGGTGACTACATTCTACCCAAGTCTGATTCAAACATCCAAGCCTTCTTTTAAATGTGTTTCTAAGCTGTCTGGGATACAATTTATTTTTTATACCCCTTTATATAGCACCCAGTATATTGAGACTGGTATGACTGCAGTAACAACTCTCAAAGTGCACAGAATTTTCACCTACATTTTTGGAATTAAAAACTACATTTCAAAACACTAAGCAAGATGAGAAACTTAAGACCAAAAATAATTTTCTCCCATCCACTAAAACAAGCATTTGGAAAAAGATCCCACAGTTTATAATGTGTCAGCACTGTGTAAGCCATAACAATAGCACCACCACAGAGCTGTACTGCTGTACAGCAGAGTGTATAAGCAGAACTGGAAAAATCATGACACAGTATTAGCAGACATCAACATACCCCTATCAATTCAGTATTTATTAAATGATGTTTTAGTGTTCTCCCTTCATTTTAATTTGCTTCAATAAACCATTTGTTTAAATGTTTACTCAAAAAAGGAAGTCCAAATAACATGTCTGGTTATGAATGGGAATGATTATTACTGACTTATGCAATGGAGTAGGGAGGGCTAACAAGGGAAGAGGGATGTTTCTCAGAACTCAAATATATAGGATTTTTATCAAATGCTTGAATTCACCCATGGTACTTAAATTTGTTATAGCGGACTTGCATGACACCATTAGTACCAGTGTTACAGCATGCCTGATACACAAAGTGATGTCTCAGATGCTGGACAAGATCCAAAGGGATACAAGGATGAATAGCTAAAAAGCAGTGCACAAACAGATATCAGACTCCTGAATAATAATTCCCAAACTGCTCACTTAGTCACATCACCCTCTTTTGACCAGAAAGTTCCTTAGGTGCCTGCAACTAATCTACACAAAAGCCTCGAGCTGAGCATCTGATTCACAATCTCTGTCTACTGGGGCCCAGAAATTTAAGCATGACTAATCCACACAAAACAAAAAAAACCCCAAAAACCAGGTTGCGTAAGGTGCAGCAGTAGCTACCTGCATTTTCAGACACAGAATACACTTTATGTAACAACCAATGAATCACAGCATCAGGGTAGAGGCCAGCTGGGTCCAGTTTTGATACTATTTTGGGCTCTGCTCTTGATTGTGAGTTCTATTTTAAGTCAGTTACTGGATAAAAATGTGAAATCCCAGAACAAGGAATGGAGACCACAACACTCTTCTCTCCCAATATTACAAACTAACCACTAGAGAGCAGATATTTAATCATTCCAGTTGCTTCCTGTGATTTAAGTGACAAACAAACAACAAAACAAAACAAAACCTCAAGACACTCAAGCACACATCTTCAGCAGTTGGGTTCTACAAGTGGTTCCAAACACACAGATTTCTGTTTGCATGACACTAAATCAGATGTCTCTGGGCCCACTGGGCACATGCTGGATTCAATCTTTTCCATTTTTCGTAGCTTAACAGGAGACAAAATCCCAAAGAGGAGGCAAAAGCAGTTTGTTGTACAAGACACGTATGCTGCATGTGTCAAATGAGCTGCTGGTGAGCCGGACCTGTTGCTGCAGGTCATCAGATCATTGTACCTTGGGAGACCCCTACACCATTTGAGATCAGGGTTCTTAAAGTGCTGGTAACCTTTAAGTACACCTGAACAGAGCTGTCAGGCAGAGAGATAGCCAGGAATAAAAGGTCAAAAGAAGCAAACATCACCACAATGCTGTAGAAAGAAACCGATGCACAGGAAGTTCCAGCTGACCATGAGGAAGAACTCCCTTACTGTATTGGCGACTGAGCACTTTATCAGGTTGCCCAGAGTGGTAGTGGAGTCTCCCTCACTGGGGACATTCAAGAACTGCCTGCACACAATCCTGTGCCACAGGCTTTACTATGATCCTGCTTGGGCAGGGAGGTTGGACCAGATGACCCCAGTGTGGTCCCTTCCTAACCTGACCCATTCTATAATTCCAATTACTACAGCTTCTCTGTAAACCTTAGCTAGCCATTGCTAAAAGATACTCTATTTTCCTCCACCCAAAACTCCTACTCAGACTATGTTTGTTTGGTTTTTTGCCACATGTACATTAGGAATACATCACCCCCAGACATCTTAAAACATACTTTGCATTGTGCTGCCTTAACTGAAAAAATGCCTTTTAACAAAATAAAAAAGAGCTACAGATCCTTTCAATCTACCACACATCAATCGTTGCCTGGATAGAAGCAGATCACATACTCTTTCCTACTCAAGATACAGTAGGTTCAAACAGAACCATTCCAGTTCTTTCATTGGTGGTATAAATCTTCAAATTTCAGTGGAAGAGCCTAGTATATTCCTATTGTTAGTGAATCATTGACAGAACAGACTCAACAGTTAAGAAGACTCTAATGTGACAATTTATATAAGCAGAGTAATTAAAGTATATTAGAAATCCAGATAATCTCTCCCAATCAAGCCAATGAAGGGCAGCCCATGGGCATTCAAATTACACATTGCAATTTAGCTCAGGGTCACCTTACCAAGTTAAATATTACCAACAGAAAATGCCTTAAACAAAATGATACTTACTCATAACTAAACCTATTCAGGAAATTACATAAAGCTCTTTGAAGATATACACATTTTAAGAAGTTAACCACTTTAAACTACTACTTTTTTCCTCCTACTTATTTGAAGGCTAGGACCAAATTTAATTTCTCAGACATTACTTGAAATATTCACTAAGATACAGGGAAGAGAGAAGAAAATGTTTCAGATGCCTTTAAATGCTATAGTGAAGTACGGCAATAATATTTTTTCACATTACCTGAGAGGGTGTTAGAACAGATGATGCAAGATGTAGTAATTAAAGAATTATGCTACCAACAGATAGGAAATCATGTGCTTACGATTTTTTTAATATTCTCATAAGCAATTTTTTTTTACTACTTTTGTTTAAATTTTTTTGTTTGTTTCATGCATCTTCTGCAAATCAGTCTATGGACTCCACAATTAAAAGCAATTGATTACATTTTGACAAAAAATTAATAGTAAATCAAATCCAGATTACATAGTTTTCCAACTTTAAGGTTATATTAAAGACAAAACAAAGCAAAAAAAAAAAACCTCTCCACAAAACATAATCATTGCAACTGATCCCATAATACACAAAAATGGCAAATATACACTATTCAAATTTAAGTCCAAGCTCCTAAATTTTTTAATACACAACTTAACTGCTACTTCTTTATAGAAATACAATTCAAGAAATAGGGATCTTTGTCTGAAACTAATACAGAGGAACTTGCTAGATTTATGTTCTTCACTGAATTATTTAGATTTGAATATAAAAGAGCAAACAGTATGTACAACAGAAAAACAACTTAACTGAAAGTCTCAGGCTTTTAAGGCATTTTTTCTACAGCAATATGGAAAAAATAATGTGCTTTGATATATAACCAAAAAAGTTCTCACTGATAAAATGATCTTCCCAATCAAGGAATCACTAAAACTGGCAAAAGTAGTCATGACCTAATCCTCTTCAAAGTTTTCAAACTAAGCACTCAGAGTAAGGATGTTAGTTTGTCAAGCTGCAACATTTCTGAACACAGCTATCCCTTGAAACTTTAAATATTCTTAGGGAATTCACCTTCTGGACTTTTAGAAGGAAACTGTACATCAGTGTGACAAAGACTCAAAGTCTAGGTGTAATTCATATATACTCCTTTACTTTTTTTCTACTGGATGGCAGAAGTTGCACCAAGGCCAAAGTGGTACTACCCTGAATATTCCCACCCTTCACTGAAGAGCAGTTAAAGTTCCCAAGATATCACCTACAGACTTGGCAGAGACAAAAGAATAAAAAAGACGGTATTTTAGAACTCATGAAATTGCAGGAAGAAATGTGGATATCCTTCAAAGAGGAAAATGGGCACAGAGCAAGTTCTGTAGAATTTAACTAAGGAAAAAAACCCAAAAACACACAAATGAAGTGTCAAGCAGAGACAGCTCTCCCTACTATATAATAGCATTCCTTTCACCCCATTCTTCCTGCAGGGACCTTCACCCCGTGCACTTACAACAGCAGAGATTTGGATACTCAGTGAGACTTGCAATGATGCAGGCCAAAGAAATGATAATCATGAGATCCAAATGAATGCTCCATATAAACACTTATAAGAACTTTCCAGTGATTGCTTCCTGAAAGTCTTACATAAATGGAGAAATGGGTAAGCAGTCTACCTGAAGCAACTCCTATTAAATCACAAGAAACAGCGAGGATTTGGAAAAGAACTAGCATATAATATAATCAGACAAAGTAAATCCAACTTGGAATTCTTTTCTACTGACTGGATTCTCTTTACTTTAAAGACATGCAGTACAATTGTCACCAAAATTCTGATTTTATAATGTACAATATTGAAGATGAGGCAATAAGTTCCAATGATTTTTCTATGCATTTAACATCATACTTTAGAGGAAAGCTGTTCATTATGAGGTCTGCATTAATGACAGAAAATGTCAACAAATCTTATGTTGCTCCTTCAATCCACTGATTCACAGATAATTTGTGGATGGGAAAAACTAGGAAATGTTTTTTTTAATTACTCCAAAATGTTCTTGTGTATTTATTTTAAAACACATATTTTCCAGAAGCACTCACTATTTTGTAAACAATTATTAAACAGCGTAAGAGCCTCTTAGTTAACCACTAATTCACTCATCAATAAATTGTTTTACCCATTTTTGAATGGCTAGGCTTGATAACTATTCCCTCTATATGCCTAGGTGAAGAAATGTCTGAAGCAATAGTTGCAAGACTACACTAATAAATAAATTTTAAAAATTTAGAAAAATAGCCCATCTAGGGGCTCATTTCTTGTTATAAAAGATTCTAATCTTCACTGGGATTGAAAGTGTTAATGCTGTGAATAAAATATTTTTGACTGCAACTGAATCATGTGAAGATTATCAATATAGCAGCAATGTACAGAGGTGCTCCAGCAAGGTTACAGAGTTTAATATAATCCTCTCTATAGCTAAGCACAGTAATAGAGAACCCTGTGTTCACTGTGACAGCATGTTGTGTGTGCTCAGTAATACTTTCAAAATACATGGGGAGAACAAGAAATCCCCAACATCCTTACCATTCTCAAAGACAAAGTAAAGATATGATCAAGAACAGACACACAACCCTAAAACACAAAGGTATGGAAAAGCCAAACATTCCAAGCTGCAGAATATTACTTAGCACCTTCTCCTTAACCCTTCTTAGTGGGTTTAACTGCATCACTGAAAAGACAAGTTGTTATGACCTTAATTTAAATGCAAGCAACAGAGCTTGAGCTTGCTTTGTCTAGGTCTGCTGTGGGGGAATATTACATCTGCCACAGCCCCCCTAGAAAATTTGTGTTAGAGAGCTGTTTTCCTAATCACATTTAGAAAAGATAAGGTTACAAGAGCAGCAAAGACAACACAATCTGTGTTAATTCCATGCAACTAGTTCACATTTCAGTTTACGGAATACTGTTGGGAAAAACAGACACCTGATTTGAGCCCAACTGCAATTTTCCTTCGTTTTTTTCCCTTCGTTACCTTCACTGGTGTTCAGCCATGCTAGCTTCTTCCCTGTACTATGCAGGCATATGCTAAGATTGCCTTTTCCTTTGTGTCCATAATGCAAAATAAAGGCTGGAATGCACAAACACACAAAGAGACCCTTTGCTGTCCCAAAATCTGAAGTCCTAGGAGAGAGTGTCCAGGTACTCATTTTAGCATAAGGGCTCAGCAATTCACAGATCCCAGCCAAGTAGTCTCTCCTAAATTCTGCACTATTCAAGGTACTGGAAGTCATCTTGTTGCTTTGAACAGGTGCCTGCTCAGTTCTTTTGAAGAAACAACAGAAAAAGTAAAGAGATAAAAAGACATTTAGTTACCCTAAGCAGACTTCCAGTATAGATCAGATACAGAAATTTTTAATCCACTGAAAGAACAAAGAGAAAAAATAAAGAAAAAAAAATTTAAAAAGCTGCATTGGAATTGATACTATTCTAGGCTGTTGTATTCCCCCTTTTTTAGTTCACATGCATGCAAAAAATCCATACCTAAACCAAGTTTAATATTTATAAGTCATTGCCATATCACAGAACTTAAAATAGCTGCATTTCAATTTTTAAATGACTTATTTTGAATAGAAATCTTTTGCAACATTACAATTAGTTTTGGTCAAATTAAGACAAAATTCATCAATAAATTCCCTGTCACTTCACAAAATTAGAGTTTAAAAGGAAAACACAAAACACACATTCACCACTGATGGGAAGGAAGAGGCTTACGGAAATCATTGGAAATTTGGTGATCTGCCCCGAGACACTTCAGCCTTTGGTTTTAAAGATTTTGTTAATTTGTTTGTTTAAAAAAAAATAGTAATCTTTTATCTAAAATATTTCTTAGAGAACTAAGAAACTGTCATACTTCTGTAACTTTAAGTTATCAGGCACCAAAGTTTTTTGTTTCATCTTTTTTTTTAAAGGGAAACTTTGTTTTCAAACTATTTTATATTTGAAAGAACAGAGAGCCCAGACCACTTTGGGTTATATTTATTCAAGTTCAGACTTCATTAGGAACACAAATGCAAATATCTGCTACATAGGGAACAAAAAGAAATATTCCCTACATAGGAAAAGAAAGTTCATACTTTCATGACACATCACTGCTGGTACCATGATTCTTCCTTCTTGCCATCACAGCAGAACAGTTACAACCAAAGACTCAAGGGTCACAGCTAGTAAGTTTAGCACCATTTGCTCCCTGTTAAAGAGTATCTTTCTTCAAAATAATCAAAAGAAAGATCCACTCAACCCCATCAGTACCTTCTGAGGGAACTCTTTGCTTGCAAAAGCTGACTGCCCACAACCACATCCAGATGTCTTTTGAATAGTTTTAAGTACGGAGATTCTACAATGTCCCTAGACAGCCTGTAGCAGTGCTCAGTCACCCTCACAATGAAAATAAAAGTGTTTGCTGATGTTCAGAGGGACTCCCCTGTGCCTCTGGTCTTGTCACTGGGCACCAGTACTAGCCTGGCTCTGTCCTCTTTGTAACCTCCCCTCAGATACTTCTATTTAGTGAAAAAATCCCTCTTGTCCAGTCTAGGCTGAACTGTCCTGGCTCTCTCAGCCTTTCCTCACAAGGAGATGCTTCAGTCCCCAAATAATCTTTGTAGCCTTTCACTAGACCCTATCCATTATGTCCATGTCTCTATTGTACTGAGTAGCCCAGAACTGGACACAGGACTCCCAGAGAGGGGGAGGATTCCCACCCTGACCAGCTGATAATGCTCTGCCTACTGTAGTACAGGATGTCTCCAGCATTCTTGGTGGCAATGGCACATTTCTTGCTGAAATGCCCGATGAAGGTATATGAAAACCTTCCACATCACTATAAAAATGACTCATATGCGAATATAATTTTTAGTGAGAATCAGAATGCCAGATTACCTGAGAAACTGAAATGCTGAAGACAGAAGCAAGTGCTTTTTAAAGTCATATTACTTAATAAACAAACTGCAGATTGCAAATAGGTATCTTTCATAAAACTCTTCCATTTGAGCAGGACTTCTAAAATTCATCATACTCTAGACATTATGTGTGAAACAGGATTTCCATTTGTATTTTATTTGTCACTTGTTGGTTTTGTTTTGTGCATTTTTTATTAAGAGCTGAAGTCACAGAAAAAAACCTTTTTGGAAGGGACCCCCGGAGGTACACCCTTGGCACAAAGCAATGCCAATCTTCAATAAACTAAGGATGGATATTCTACAGTCTGTCTTAGAAATTTGTTCCAATGTTTGTGAAAATTCTATCCTTATTTCTAATATAAACTTCTTTCCTCACAATCTCAGTCCATTGATTCCTACAACCATACATACCTTTGTGATGAGTCTAATTCCATCTTATCCATAAGCTTCCCCTGTTAGATTCCTTTACAAATCAATAAAATACCTTCCACCCACCATCTCCCATCCAAACTCTCTTTTCTTAAGGATAAAAAACTCATCTTTCTCTGTCTCTTCTTGTAAGAGCATTTGCCCCTGCCCCCTAATCATCTTGTTCATCCTCTGGTCAACTTAAATCAGTATTTCAATGCTCTTCTTTTACTGGGAACCCAATATGCTGCTTACTTATACGGTATAATTTATTTGAACTATATTCTGGTAGAACACCAGTAGGGCAATGAAATGTAGCTGTCTATAGCTACACAATAGCCCAGACTCAGATACAACAAATTTTCTGAATTTTTACAAGCTAGGTCTTTTTTACCAATTCCTTACTGTAAGTCTTTTCTTCTCAGAAAAAAATCATGAGAAACAATAACTATATAGTGTGACTGGAATGCCAAGTAATAGTTCTGAAAGGCCAGCACTGAAATCCAATTTTAGCTATAGTAATTTCCAAAATCTTGCCTTTAGCTCTTCCATGGGATTCTGAGATCAGCGTAAAAGCAGCTGACAGAGAATTATGACAGGATGGATTCATCTCTTCTCTAAACTACTGTTTACACTTTAAAAAGTAATTTCTTACACAGTGCAGATGGCTGAAATAAAAATTAAAGCTTAAAGGTAAAGGTACCCTAAACAGATAATTTCTTACAATTCTGACCCAAGCAGTTAATCAAACTCCCAGTGCTGATGGACTCCCCATACTGGGGAAGAGACACCCACATGCTGTATTTAAAGTTAAGCTCCCAGTGTTTCATTCAAATTTATCAAAAGAATACAGATCATTTTGGAAGAGTTTACAATCTTAGAAATGTGATGGTGAAATTATGGCTATGCAAAAATCATTAAAATTCCTCTTAGCTATGCTATAATTTATTTTTTTAAAAAAATAAAATTCCAAGTTCAACAAATTGTGTGCAACATTCACTGAGGACAACTTCTCTTATGTCTTCCATTATCTAGCACAGCTTTAGAAATGCAGTTTCTCTCATTGAGCAGGTCTTCACTAGGCTCAAAACTTCACAAAAAAGCAAAGACAGACTGGTAAAATTGTTATTCTGGCTGCAAAAATTCAGGTACTGAATTGGTGCCACCTCAGTTAAAATTTTCTGATGGGATCAGGAGATGTGAAATAGACTCTCAGGATAACGGCACAAAATCTTGAGGAGAGTATCAAAATACTAAATATTGAAATTCAAATACTGAAAACCAACTAAAAGTACTACTACCAATAGTTATCTCTTCAGACATTCTGAAATAATTTCCAGTAGCAGACCTATCTTACCATTACACCTGTAACACTGTTAGTATTATCACACAACTAATTTTTCAGGCAGGAAGCCCGAAAAATACTTCAAAATACTCTTAATTTAAAACAAGACTGTAACACAGAGCAGAGGTGTAGTTCAAATGAAGTTTTTTCTTTTCTAAAATGAAACTCTCTTGCTCCAGCTTCTCTAGCTATCTTTGCAGAAAACCAAAACCTATATGCATAAGAATACTCTCTAGCAAGCTGCTCAGACTCATATACTGCAAGTGCTTTAGTAAAATCTTCCTCTCAAGAGAGAAAACAGATTTTGGAATGCAGGCAAACTTGTACTCAAGATAATGAACTAACTTGTTTCCAAATTCCAAAACAATTCCTTCCTGCAAAATCAATTTTGTTCCTTATGGAGTATCTGTTGCAGGAAAGGATGCTGTTTGTGTAATACATCTTTTAGAGGAGTTGATTACTTTGGGTACAAAACATCCCGTACTGACATGGTTTCTCAACACTGGGTAATACAGACAGTAGAGCTAATCTTCTGTCATCCAGGAAGAATGGCAGGCTTGCTAATCTTATATCATCATCCCTTCTGAAACACAGTAAAAATCACTGTTAGAACTGATAGTTTATTAGATCAAAGGTACCATCAACAATATCAATTCTGCCTGGTAGTGTTAACAGGAAAATGTTTTACAAGTTCTACCACTGGGCATCCATTTAACTTCCAGCACCAGCTATGCTGTAAAACTGTGCACATAATTTATCTTGCGACCTGTGTGTGTGGGAAGCATTATCCAGGCAAAACTTCTCACAGTCTGACAAAATGCTGTGATTTGCACTGTTTAAATGATTGAACAAACAGACTTGAAGCAATCATCGACAACGGTTTTTATCTTCAAACATGCTAAAGTATAATACTAAATCAGAGCAATCTACTGCTTTAAAATCAGATTTGATAGAAGTAAATGAACAATTACTACAGTTTAAACTTGTCCACATCTTATCCATTAGGCTTAAGTATTATTAAAGTTCACATTTATCTTTCACATTTTTAGCAATTTCTCCACAAAACACTCCTAATGCTTCCCTGGTGTCCATGGTAACATCTTTGCTTATATATAGCTTAAATAGACATTCATTCCAATTAGGTGAAGTAAACAGAAAACAGCCACTCATAATTCCTCAAGTTACTGTCATCTTTTCTTTCACACAGAACAAGAACAGCCTTCAAATAGTTTCCAGTTTAAGTCTGTCACGTGCAGTTGACAACAGACAGGTGTGCCAACAGATTCTCTTTTCTGTATCATGGCAAAACCAATTTAATAACTCCCAATAATATGCACAGTATGCAAAAAAAGTATTTAATAACAAGTTCAACAATGTAGATTCAATAACTTATGTTTCTTTTCAGTGTAAATGTATTGCTACTACTCAAGGCTTCCTAAAGTTTAGTCTAGTATTTTTCTATACTATGAAAACCATTTCATTATAATGATACATGCTGTAAGCCTTCCAAAAGACCACAGATAGAAAATACGCTCAATAAAGTAGGATTGTATGAAATTGTGCTGGATTTGTAACACTCTATTGTATTTAATATCAAAACAGAAAGGGATGCTGTTTAAAAACTTGCAGCACAAATTTTTTTAAAACGTTCTGATTTTATGTGCCTGTTTGTTACTTCATTTTTTAAGATGCAGTTGCCAGGTTTAAAATATTTGTTTTTTCACTGAGAAAGTAGCGGCTGAAGGTGTTTTCTGATGTTTTTTAAATAAAAAACATTATAGTGAAAAACCAGCATGAGCCCTGGGACACCTACCAGCTCCTGCTACTCTGCTTACGTTCAGCATGTCCTTGCCACGCAGTATCACCTACCACAGGTAGGCAATACATTGTTAATACTGTCACAAATAACTTTTAAACCGCTGAAAGAATTCAGAGGCAAATTCAAGACACAGAGTTAAATATTGAAGCTGTTTTTCCTATTTTGCTCTTAAAAACCCTAAACTAGAAAATCCCTAGAGTGAAAAGTCTGAGAAAGGCTACCATCCCTTCTAGGGTTAAAAGATGCTTTTGTAAGATTTTTAGGCCAGATTAACCTTTTGCTCACAATAGGGCCGGTTATTGGTTTTATTTTTTACTGTCTTTAACACAGGTAAAAAAAATCAATATGAAGCGAGACAAAGGGCTCTGGAGGCCCTGGCTGCACCAGCTTTTGGTTTGGCTCATACACAATCCTACAACATGCTGAGGCTGGGAAGGATTAGCCTGCTTGTGTTGAGTAAACCGATGATACTCAATAAACAGTTTCTGTTGTAAACCCCTTAGGACGTGCAAAGCCACACTAGTTGGCATTAGACCAGATAAGCTGCCGAACCAGCTGTAATCTCATTTAGACCTGAGCTGATCCTCCTGTCCTTTCATTCCACAGGATCAAAGCAAACCACTGAGGAGGCAGCTGTATTATAGCAGCAGTGCTTGCTGGATGCAGCAAACATTTCATAAATTCCCCTCCTTGAAGCAAGCCTGCACATAATCTACCCAGAGCCAGTTCAATCAATGGATTTCTGAATTCATTAGTCTTATTATTACAGGATAACTTTCCTCCACATAGTGTTGTAGCTGTTGCAGGCCAACTTCACAAAACAGCTCTTATTGCTGACCATTTCTTTCTGGTAATGTACCTTTGCATTTTTGCAATGTCACATGAAAATGATTTAAATCACTTCAATGCAGTATTTTTTTTAAAGACTAGAAATAAAACCAATTTAAGAATATTCAAGTAGGAAGCCTTGAAATATAGTACACTCTTCCAAGCATAATTACTGGCTACCTGTTTGAATGCTTCCATGCATCAGTAATAATGACCAATGTTTTCTGAGCTCAAATGATAACAGCAAAAGTAAAGTTTATATCATTGTAGCAGCATAAATATAGACAAAAAAATACAGATGTGAAAGGAGTAATTCTAAGAAAGATTTCTATTTGCCTTTTACTCTTTGTGTTCTCTGGAATTAAAAAGAAGAAATATTTTCATTATTGAAGAAATGAATAGCACAACTTAGGAAAATGGAAAACCACATAAGCAACAAGTCTTTTTAAACTAAGCAAAAATGAAAACCAAGGCACTGGATCAAAAAAGACTAGAGGGTGCAACATTTGATTTCTGTATCACATTTAGAGTTTTCACTCCAGTTGCAATTATAGATAAAAAATAGTATAACCTTAGAGCTTTAGAAGAACCAAATGTGTAATTCAGAAAATGCATCAACTGATCCATTTCCCACCAATGAACTCTGCAATATAGCACATATTCGCAGATAAACAAAATAAAATTAGATTTTTTACTTACAATGGGATAAGGAAAATATTATTTATTTTTTTTTCAGTCCTTTTAATTACTAATTAAATTAATAATTTATGTAAATACTTAAGTTTTCTGATACAGCTGCATTGGAAAAAAAAAAAAAAAGAAAATGGATGCAATAAGAATTATGCACCACAGCAGCATTTTTTTTTAGGTCATATACAAGTAACATTACTGATTCTTGGATCACCCCTTGAGGAATGAGTAGAAGCCAGAGAAAAAAAATTCAGTCTGAAAAATAAGGAAGGCCAGGTAACCCCTACAGTTAAGGTAAAAATAGCAGAGTTTGTGACTTACTGTTATTTGTAGCCAATATAAATATTCAGGACAAATATAAACATTCAGCACAAACTGAAAAGTCAGAAAGCTTCTCTGAAAAGTCAGAAAGCTCTCACAGAGAACTGCTCTGAGTTTACCAAGCACAAGAGAAAAACAGTGCATCATCTTTGCAAGCACACCCTACCCTACACAGATCTACTGAACATCTGTATCTGGCTGCTCATGTTTTTGTAAGAGTATAAAAAACAGTTATTGTAATAAAAAGATTCAATGAAGTACAATAAAATCAAAGTTTAACACATGCAAATGATTTTTAACAGATTACAGAGAGGAGATGTTTAGTGTGAAACTTTTTCAAGCACCACAGCACAGATGTGCCAGAGCATGTCATAGGCAGCTGGCAGAGATGAACAAAAGGTATTTGCACCTATCATCTACAGATGTGTAAAAAACGCACCACGCATCTCTTCCTCAATCAGAAACCATCTGATGTGCTAGTTAATGATTCCCCTCTCTCCACTTCATTCTTCAGACATAAAGGGGTCCCATTTAACATAATCACTTAATAACAGCAAAGTGATGGGTATCAGAACTCTAATTCTTCTAATATTTGCAAAATCCAGCTCTTTGTAATAATAATAACACCATGATAGCAAACTGTAAAACTGTGTAATTATACTTTAATTGTATTGTGAGGCATGCATTAATCACAAAGTTTAAGTACCAAGGATGGAATTATAATAATTCTGTAAAACAAATTTAAGCTAGCTAAGTAGGTCAGAACCACTAGCATGCAACAGGAGACCTCTGGGAATTTATCAGTTAATGGCTATTTATGTGCAAATGAGTGCCCTCCAACCCTCCCAAATCCTGTGTAGCTGAAGGGTATTTCTGTTAACCACGAGCATGCTTAACTGCTGAGGCATAAATTAAACCATTTATTGGAATGATTTTAATTCTTCTCTCCCCCCACCCACTCTTACTACTCCCCTCCACCCTCACTAGCAGCACAATTTACAGTATTAATTTACATGGAGATAGGATTGCTGAAGAGTTTCAGAAATTACTCCGTTTTAAGAAAGAGCAGGAAAAAGAGAGAGAACAGGGAAAAAAAAAGAGCAAGACAAACTTTTACTACAAGACAATAGCAATGCTACACTTAATCTTCAAATCTTGGCAGGTTGAGCTATCAGAAATTCCAGAGGTTCAGTATCACAGCGGTGCAGTGGAAATGCTTTCATAATGAACTTTAATGAAATGAAATTCTGTTTTACATCCTCACAGAAACACAGAGCCTTTTAGGTTGGAAAAGACGTTTAAGATGACCAAGTCCAAACATTAAGCCAGCACTGCCAAGTCCACTACTAAACCATGTCCTCAAGTGCCACATCTCCTTTCTTTAAATACCTCCTGGGCAGCCTGTTCCAGTGCTTGACAACCAGGAAGAATTTTTTCCTAATATCCAATCAAAACTTTCCCTGGTGCAACTTCATGCCATTTTCTTATCTCACATTCTAAATTTGGAGAAGACAATGAAGCTCTTGGCGGACTGCATCTACCGTATTTTCTGTCATAATGTTCAGACTGTACACATATCAAAGGTTTTCTTTCAGGAAGAAAACAACAAAAATTTTTTGGCTGCAAGAAAAGAACACCTTCAATTTTTGAGTTTGACTTGGAAAAAGCTAGTCATTTTTCATGTCTTAGGAAAATAGATACCTTTACAAACTAATCGGAATCAAGACATATTGACTTTTCCCTGTGATGTAAAATGAGGATGATTTACAGACAATATAGATGATTTCTCAACACTTCTAATCATACAAGTAATTCAGTACAGCAAGGCATGATAATGTAAGCATAGCTTAAAGATACACTTTCAGGCTTATAATTTCATATACTCAGGGTTTCTTTTGTTTCTAAGTGCATGCACACATATTCTTGCAAAGCCTAGGGTCCCAGAACAATAAAACAGCAAAAATCTGATTATCCTAGCATCAATTAACCACAGCTCCCTGTTACCCTAAAAAGGGTCACATTTCCCCAGTGCCTAATAATTTTATTGTAAAATCCCTTGATTGCCTGAATATATTCCCTCTCCCTATGATGTTTGGATGATCATGGCTGTGTTAGAGTTAATTATTATTTAAGAGATGATCACAGTACATTACTTTTTCTGATGTCATTTTGCACCTGATACAAAAGTCCACATAAACATAACACACTGGACAAATATACAGTTTTTCCTCATCAATTCAAGGTGCTGTAGAATACCCTTTAATATAAATAGGTGTGATATGAATCAGAGGCATTCCCTGTGAGCAAATCTTTAGCAGCTCTAAAATATTTTTAATAAGTACATACGTGGAACTTACTGAAGTATTTCCAAAGGCTCATCTCCAATAGCTAAACAATAAATTCCTGTCCAGAGAAATAAAAGAGTATCAATGAAAATAGCCAGTTTTATTCTCGTGGTTGACTTTTTGTAAGGAAAACAAGACTGCAAAAAGCAGTAAAAGGAAAACTCATTGTCCTGGCAAGCACATCTGTACTTGGCTGTTCTTCCCTTCTCCTGCCCCTCAGTAAAGGTTGACACATCCCTGGCAGCAGGATGCTCCTGCTGCGTGCATAATGGCTGCTGTGGCTGCCTGTGCAGCCCCTGCACTGCCACAGAGAGAACCAGGAGCTTTCTGTCTTTTCACATAGATTTGCAAGCATGCACATTAAACCAGACACTTCATACAATTCTTTGGTAACAGCCAGAAATTATTGAATGAACAGAACTATCTGACCAAAATTAAGTTTACTCCTGTATTTTCAGAAGCATTACCATATCTGCATTATCAGAGCCTGTGACAAGCCCATGGTTACCTCCCCCTTCCCTACAGTGAGGGGCTGCAGCCTGGATTATGTCTGTACCTTACTGTCTTGGCAGGGGCTCACTATTGCCCTCAGGCTTTAATTAACCCCGATTAGAGATAAACAGGGCCTTCTGGTTGTGAAAGAGGGAATAGAGTACCTTCACCTTATCAGACAACTAAGTAAACCACAAACTGTTTTTACCTTTTTTTTTTTTTTTTAATTCCTCCCAAAAAAAGCAATGTTAGGAAGAGGCCCCCACAGGACCCTGAGATGATACACAATGAACATGTTGCAGAGTATGTTTTCCTCTTTCCAGATTGTTTTTAGGAAGGATATATATATATGGTGGCCTATTTTGGGCTCATTTCCCATTAGACACATTTTCACTATCCCTTTTTTAGTGCCACTGTAAGGAAAGCTGGAGCATTCAGCCACTGGCAATTAGCGACACTTGGACTTGCTCCAAGCCAAATAAAACATAGCAATGCACATTTACATGCCCCGTATCAATGCCTAAAAAAGCATTTGCAAAGTGATTTTCCAGACAGATTTCAAGACTCGAACACAAAACCACCAAAAACCCATCACCTTTTTCAGCAGGGTCACTGTCCAGCATGTACAGTAGAAACCATCTTTACACTCCCACCCCAGAATTTCCAACAAGTAGGCTACAGCAGCACCAAATAGGTTCAATTTTTCTCCTCCAACAGAACAGGGAAAGTGAAAAAAGCTCTAAACAAAGAATATAAATAAGTTTTATTCCACAAGTTTCCCTTGAAGACTGCAAGAGTGCTACATTTGCAGCCTAACCCAAATAACCACTTTAAACTTCTGTCCAAAATTAACCAATTTTGTCTTCACTAGCATGAACAACAGCAGAAAACCTGGAACTGAGTAACTTCTAGCATGTCTCCCCTCAACTCTTCCTAGCTGAAATCACTTCCATCAAACTTATACAAACTGCCTACTCTAGTCATTAATTTGTGACGCTCTCCAATTTTCAATTTATTCATAAATATTTCATAAAATGACATGTCCACAACTGCACACAGAACACTGCAGCTAAAGACAGAATAAGCAGCTCTTCTCATTGGCAGGAGTTTCATTAACACACTTCACAACAAAATAGAATTAATTTTTTTTTGTTTTCTCCTAAAGCAGAATCACATTAGGCCCTGTTTTGTAATACCATACAGGCTATGTGCATAAAAATGTCACTGTTAAAAGTTAGTCAATAAATTTCATTCAAATTTCAGATTTTCCTGCAGATACTATGGTCTTAGAAACTCACATAAGTAAACATCCTATAAACTGAGGTGAAAGTGTAAGTATCGGATTCACTTCCCACTCCTTGTAAGATACAAGGGAATCCACTTAACAATTCCAACTTACAAACAATTCTAGTTTTTCCCCCTGCACTAGGCGGCAACAGTGCTAGTTTAGGGACAATACTGGACCCTGCAGGAATCTGTGCTGAACAGGCAGCCAAGTCTACAAGCAAGGGCAGAAATGGGGTAACAGCAATGGCAACTATCTCACTTCAACCAACCCCAGATGTGGAGATCCCCTGTTTCTCTCATCTTCCCATACTTTGACAGTATGGCTGCAAGTCAAGCATTTCATGTTATATTTCCAGGTGCTCTTCCTAATTTCAGCACTTGGCCTTGACTATTTCCTTTTGTTGATGGTAATTTATTTCAAAATATCAAAATAATTTTAAATTCTGGTATTGTTTTCCACTTGAACACAAATACCCTTTAACTTCTGGCTACATACAATCTCAAACCCTAATTTTTTTTCATCTACTACATCTACTTGTGCTAAACAGTTCTTCATTTTCAGTGATTTGAACAAATGCCATTAAATACTGATAATACTAAGATTATACAAGTAACACTGAAGCTTACACTACCATTTTAATGAAAATTTTCTCTCTCATTCCCATAGACTCACACCATTTTATAGAAAAAATGTTCATACTTTTAAGGCTGCTGTTTTCTTTTTTTTTTTTTTTTTCCTTTTTTATTAGGAATTATTAGGGTTAGAATACCTAGGAATGAGTACACTAGAAGTTGTTTATGTCCAAGAAGAAATTCAATCATAAGCAAAAGCATCCTAGGGGATGAAGAATCAAACCGCATATACCCAGAAAACAGAAAAGCACTAAAGAGTAAACAGAAAACACAATGTATTGAGATTCATCCCTTCTCTTCACTTGGTCATTGCTTCCAAGAGAGCACACCAAATTGTTTTCGTTGATTAGACAGCACCAGAAGTTGGTAGGAAATGTTGATGCTAGTAGGCTACAGCTGTCAGTAACAGAATCTGAAACAAATTTGGAAAAAATGAAGCTAGTGGCTATTTCTCACCACTGTAGCTATTACCCAATTTCTCAAGTATGAGTGATGGTGGGGCAAGAACAAAATCCAAAAGCTTGTTCCACTGAACCACTGAACGGAATCTCTCAGAACTGCACAAAGGGCTTCAATCTGTGTTGTGTCCAGCATCCAGCAGGACTTTCCTTGCTCTTCATTTTCCTCCATTAAGACAAGCACATTTATATGTTTGGTTAGCATAAGGATTCTCCTTGGAGTTGGTTCAGATTTTTTCCTTCACTTTAAAGGTCAACTTTCTTTAAAACACATAGGCACAAATTAATTCTCCTCTCCAGAGATATCAACTCCCATCTCAGGGGCTAGCAATGGAGACAAGAGCGCAAAGGGAAATATTCTGGGTGAAGCAGAGCCAGATGTGCCTGGTTCAGTGCACATAATTGACTCGTCTAAACATTCTTGACACATCCGAGACCGTGTCTTGTCGTTGTCCCAAAATGTACGCTTGCTATTTAATCAGTCAGGTTTCTGATTCTCTGCTGAGAGCCCAGAAAGGCCGGGCACAGCTGGGCAGGCAGGGCGGCCGAGCTCTCGGCGCGGAGCCAGCGGCCCGTGGCTCCCTCCATCCTCCCGCGCAGGCTGTCAGTAGGAGGCAGCATTGGCTCTGCCAGCAGCAGCTCCGCACCGCAAAGTACTTGGGAGCGGGCTTCATTCTTCTGTCATTATATAAGCAAGATGACACTGTTCTCTAATCCAGCCAAAGCTGATAAGTACCATCAACCTGTCACTTCCTACATTTCAAATTCTAACATTGCAGCATCAAAGAGTTTTTACATTTCGATTTCTTTTGCTGGCAGCGGTCGGTAGCCTCTCATTCTCCCACGGTGTTCTAATGCAGCATTTGCACACCGGGGTTACTCCCAGCCTGAATAGCAGGTCATCCCCTACTCACTGAGCTCATCTGCGGCCCATGTGCTAGGCAATTTAGATCCAATCAGCCCTTATTTAGCTCAAGAGTAATGAGCAGCATAGTGACACAGACTTAAGCCTGACCCTCAGGACACTGCTCATCAAGCAGTAAAACTGTGACAAAATCATTCATCTTCCACCCGCTGGCAAGAAATAATACTCGCACTCACTGTATTACTTTTTCAAGACATAGAAAAAAAAAAAGGTCCTGAATTTTCATGATATGAGACATTAATTTGCAGAAAGCTGAATTCCCTTAAACCCCCCTGTTGCTATGAGCTCACCAGGGGGAAATAGGCCTTAGGAGACTGAAATGGAATAAAGAAAATTGCTTCAGCTTTCTGTTCATTTTAAATAAGCCTTAAATCTGACATGAGATATCCTAAAGAGAGAAGAAATATAGATCTTGTAAGGTAACGAAGAAACAATCAAAATTAAGATATTAGAAGGGTACTTGCATATAAGGATTTTATTGGCAAAAATATTTCTTTTGTTAAGCATCCACAACAAAAAAAAACCACCCTATATGAAAAGCCATTCTCACACCTCATGTGAAAAATAAAAGGAAAACTGAGAGGAAAGTTAATTTAGGGAAAATAGTTTCAGAAGTGAGACACTTCCATCAGAAAACAAATCTGTGCTTTATGTCCTTCAGGGAGCACATATTTCTCTAAACAACTGCAGGGTCCCAAGCAGCAGGTTCTCAGTATACCTGGATATGATTTTACTCTTTTTTATCATGGATTTACTCTTTCACAACAGAAGCCTTGTACTGTTGTCAGGTAGGCTACAGAAAGTTCATGTGGATTAAGTTTTGGAAGATGAAATGGATACAATGGAACACAAAAAGTGTTTCCATCCACAGCACAGGGGATTGAACTGTGTATCTTCATGATTCATTTCAGAGTACCAGACTTGAATGAGTTTCTTTAGCTTTGGGTGTCTACCAAGACTGACTTTTTTGGGCATCAACAATTAGAAGGTTTTTTGATAGCTTTTAACGCTTCAGTTTGGTCAAGAGTGATTCTAGAACAGAACAGTAGAATAGAATATCGCAGTAAGAAGGGATGTAGAATGACCATCTAGTCCAACTGCCTAAGTAATTCAGAGCTGATCAAGAGCTAAAGCAAATTATTAAGGGCATTGTGCATTTGCCTCCTAAACATTGACAGGCTTGGGCTAACAACCACCTCTCTAGCAACTTTGTTCCAGTGCTTGACCATTCTCTCACTAAAGAAATGCTTCCTAATGTCCAGTCTAAGCCTTCCCTGGTGCAGCTTTGAACCATTGCCACATGTCCTACTAGCTGAGCCCAGGGAGAAGAGCTCAGCACTTTCCTCACCACTTCCTTTCTGAGGAATCTGTGGCAAGTGCTGGGGTCACGCCTCAGTCTCCTCTTCTCCAAACCAGACAAGCTCCAAAACCTCAGCCACTCCTCAGAGATCATGCCTTCCAGCCTTGCTGCCCTCCTTCTAAGGCACATGCTCTCTATTACATCCTAAACATCAATGTGAAATTAATATTAATCAATTGCTAACTTCCATGTGTCCACCTACCGATTCAAGAAAGTGGGCACTGAGAAGGTGAAGTGAATATTCCTACAAACCTGAACCAGAGACATACACAGGAACTTTCTATATGCAAAGTATTAGGTACACATTTCCAGTGCATGCTGTTGTCTCATTTCATTTCTTTACACAGTAATATCCTCAAAGCAGAGATGAAACAATCAAAACACACATTAGTTTCAGCTAGTCACCTTTGAAGGTCAGAATATAAGGGACAAATTTGTAAAACATTATTTTAGTTTCCAATAAAAACCTAAAAAAACCTCTCAAATCCCACAAAGTAAGAAAAATAAAAGAAAATTCAGTGTTAATTACCAGAGCCACATCTTAAGGCAACAACTGTAGCTAAGAACACACACTATATTCCCTCAAAAGGTGGTAACAGATTATTTTTAGGGATTTATACATAGGAAACATCTCAAAACTTCTAAAGCGGTGCTTGCATCTCCCACATTATAGCATTTAGACTAGATTTTCATTACATTTATTTAAATACCAGTTTCATTAATGGAATACCTGAACTTAAAAAAAAAAAACAGTAAAAAATATTTTTTTAAAAAAGTACTTTTTAAAAAATACTTTTTTTAAAAAAAAGATAGGGCAAGTTAGCATAGCAAGGCATGCTTGCTCCCCAAGCATAAGGTATTTGCTGTAAAGTGAAAAAGAAAGGATTTATTTCCATTTTTTCACACCAGTGAACAAAGTTCACAGCACCTTTTAGTGGTCATTCATTAAGCCTGGGAGATCTTAGAGCTAAACTAAGATCTTCTGACCCTCAGTTCAGCGGCTTAGTCACAGAGCTGCCTTCTGTGCTTATCAGGACATCACAGCTGGTAGCTCTAAATATCCTCACAGGATGGGATGGGTAAGCGAAGACTCATGATCTTCCAAACTCTTCTGAATACAGTTTTCAGCAGCTCAACATCAGAAAAAAGACTTTACAAAGACTAACACTATAACCCCTGAGGGGGAAGAAAATAAGGAGGGAGGACCTCTCTATTCTACTCCTGAGCTTATCTACTAACTTACACAGTAACAGAAAGGGGGAGAGATGCTTCTGTTGGTCTCAAAAAAGCTTCCCACAGGCTGTTTTGATGGCAAGTATAACTCAAAAAAAAAAAATTACAAATGACTGTACATTTCCATAGCAAAGATATACTGGATAATCCAGTCCTGTTGTGGTTTCTCTCACCACCTCAAGGCTAAACACACTCAAACAGATAGAAACATCCAGTTCTCCTGTTACTCGTGGCCCAATTATTAATGTAACTTTCTACTAGAGACAGGTTTACTTGGTCAATATTGCAGTAAGAGCTTATGAAATTTACACACTAAAATTTTCAAAAAATTAGCAAAAAAGTATAAATGGGCACAAATGCACAATAACTGTTTTCAAAGTAAAATTATCATTTATCATGGTATTAGGTTGGGGTACTTCTCATTTCTCCTATGGGAATCAGTACCAAAAGTCTCCTTGGAACTAGGAAAAAATGTTTGGAGCACAGCAGTGATTTTACACCTGGACACGTACTCACATTTTATAGTCCTGTAACTCTGTGCTAAGACTCAACAAAACCCAAATGCCAGGATGACAATAGTAAGAGAAAGCTCATGTCAAAGCAATACCCAATTACAATACAAGACATTTTAGCATGTTTCAAACACTTCCTTTAGGAATAACATATTGCAATGCCAGCACCTACAGCCGATTTCTCTGAATCTTGCATCCATTTTTACAGCAAGTTCTGTCAAAGCCATTTAATGCCTGTATTTTTATTAACCCAGGGCTTCTTTTTGTGCCATGAGATACTCAGATGACAGACAGATAGTGCTAGAGATTTGGAACAAATGAAAGCACACATGGGCAACCATCCTGCATTTACCTTTCAGTAATAAAAAAATAAAATAAAAATAAAACCATTGTTTAAAAACAGAAAAAAAAGGAAAAAACTTAAGTCTGAGCTAGAAGCAGAATAAGTAAACATAGGAAGGAAGCACTTCAAGTTTTGATTTAGGGGAGTTTCTTGATTATTTACTATTTATTTTACATGCTTTTAAAAGGAGACAGTATTAAAATACAATCTCACACTTCACAGTGCACCTTACTATGAAGATCAAATACTTGCAAGTGCCAGCAAGTAGCATCTTGATTCCAATTACCCACTCACCACATATCAAAAACTGATAAAAATGAGTTCTCCTGCCAAGACATAGTTTTATTTAAATATATGGATCCCAAAATAATCGTAATGGTAACAACCAATAAAAAAGTGGTTTAAGAAACCTTATTTAAAATAGTCTAACCATAGGTAAATACAACAATCAAAAGCTACCAGTACTTTTCTAACAGACAATAAAAATACAATAAAAAGCTGGAAAGGGTTATCTTAAAACACAGTAGTGTAAAAATAGTGAAGGGGGAGTCTGTTTTCAGATGTCTTTTAAGAAAAAGAAAGAAAGAAAACAAGCGCACTTTCAAATCCTTGTATGCCAAGTTTTAGCCCAGAGCAAGTTTTCACTGCTATGCTACAAACCCTTGAAAATAAAGGTTTATAATGGAAATGCTGACAGACCCTTAACCACAGCAGCATGAATAGCTATAATTAAAGAAGAGCTTTTGGCTACACCTCACTCTGACAATGAAAGACTAGAATTTTTACAGTATTCTCAAATAAAAACAGCTGTGAAACCTGGAACGAGATTCCAGCAATCCAACAAGATATGTTAAAGGGGACTGCTGAAACTATTTGACATTTTAAGCTTTAAATATTGAGGCACTTAGTTAACACAACCAAGTCAGTATTTTCATAATGCTACTTAATCAGCAATAAAGAATGCTCCTGTGAGCCATCATCTGGGGTTAGCAGAAAGTAACACATGAAGTTATTCTTTCCTAACAGCCTAGAGGGAGCTGCTTGTCTCTTTCATCAGTGATCTCACTTCCTTCCTACCTGTAAACTCCCTGTCACACACTCATAAAATTAAGAGTGCAGTGTACAGAAAAATTACATTTATGGAAGACCTACTATCTTGTATAAGCTTGGATTTTAAAAAAAGCATTTCATCCTTTTCTGAATTTAAAAACAGACAAGGCCTTATCAGTCTGTTCAATTCAGTAACATTTTAGGATTTGGTTAGCACAAAGTCATCCGTATCTTCTGAACCAAAAAAAATGGTTTTAGTATTGTTTTATTTGCATGGCAATAGAGGACAGACTATTTTCAGTGAGTCTGTCAAAGCAGGAAGAACACCAACATTTTCCTGTTCCATACTATCAGCAAATCAAAGCATTTTATAAGTGTTAAGGAATTTACTTCCTCTGTAGATGGAAAAAATAGGCTGGTGACAGTAACCAAATGTATAAATACAGACAGAAACTGAAAGAACTGTTAAAAGGCAAGGCTCTAAAAATCTCTCTCATACCAATTACTATTTGGGCATATTGGTAATTCAAATATTTCAGCAGAACTATTTTGAAAAAAACATACTAATACTGTCCTGTACCTTGTCTGTGATGACCTGAGAAGCCTAGATTGAACTTCCACGCCCTCTGTGGGCATGTTACAAGAGGGCCACATAACCCCCCAGTTCTGGAAAGCTTAAAAATAATGCCAAATTATAAAATAGGCAATTTTTTCACCAGTCTCAAATTTATCCCCATTTCATCTTTAAAAACTACACAACAAATGCAGTGAATTAGCTAATAGAGAAAATGTCAAAGTATTTTTGAAGTCTCCAATTTATTCCAGGAAATACGTTCAGTTGAACTGAAACAATAAATAATAAATCAACTAAACTTAGTTTTGTGCTTCATCTCTTTTCAAAAGACTGCCTGCAAAACAGTTGTCTTTGGATCTATAAGCTATTGACAGCTGCAGTCAAACTACTAGACAAAAACAAAGAACCTAGTTAAAGAGAGATCTTGCATATGGGCCTCAATATTCCTATTATGCACTCTTCCACAGCTCTTTACACATATTTCAGTCTTGCACATTTGAAGTAATGGCAGATCAATAGCTGCCTCTTAATATCTTATGAAAAAAAAAAAGCAGTTTGGGCTTCAAACTGGAGGACTGCTTCTCAAAGGCATCAGTAGACAAAAAAATATGTTTATTGAAGGGCACTGTGGATGCTGAAGAATGTACTAGTACATCAAAGCAAATCTGCTTGAAAGTGGTAAAATATGATTTCCTTCTTTCCTATCGAACCCCAGACAAACATTTAAATCTCCATAACTCTAGTATTTGAATGCAACCTTGGTGAAAGAGAAAAAAACCAGAATGCAAAGTCTGAAAAACAGAATACATTAAATGAAGAGACAAAAAAAACCACCTCCCCAATTAATGCAATTAACACGGACAATGATTTCCAAATTTTCTGTACCGAAGATGATATTGCCTGAAATAGAAGCAACTGGATGACTTTCTTAAGAGACAGTAATTCATAATGAAATATCGGGATGTCAAACCTAATCTCTTGAAATAAAATAAAGAAACATTTCAAAGATTTTAAATGCACTGAAGTATTGGTGGATTTTGAAATTTAACGTATCATTCACAGCCCTTCAGAGATTACTCTTTCCATTTACCCAATTTTGGTAAAAAAACTCATAGGAACTACAGTTTAACCCCAAAACCAAAAAACCCCAAAACCAAAATGCCAATCTATATCCACAACTTAACTAAATAACTTACCGAAGTCTGGCTAGAACAACCTGAAGAAAATTCAGGACCATGCTCAGCTCAGCTCCTCTACATGCAGGCAGCAGCATAGTAAAGCCATCATTTAGCAGCTTTTCCTCAGAAAGGCTCAAGTAGCAGCTGGTCTCAAACACTTCTTGGACACCATCAATGTAGGTGGATAGCAGAGTCCAGAGATTTTGTCTCTGTGCGTAGTCATTTTTGGTTACTAAGAATTCCTTTGCCTTCTCACGGAAAGCACTTGAGATTTTCTCAGCCAGGACACTAATGTCCATATTCTTCTCAACATAAATTAAAAGGAAAGCAAAATGACCTCTCCAGATGAGAGCTCTCCGAGATGTGGTGATGGAGGATGGAGTCAGGAAATCCAAAAGATCCAACACCCGACTCACTATATCTTCGGTCTCTGCAACAATTGCCAGCATGAGGAACAGGTTAAAAAAGTTCTGCAGCCCCACTTCTGTCAGCTCCTGCATTCTTTTCCGATGGAACTTGGAATAAATTCTACATTAGAAAAACAAACAAAAAAACTCAGGGAAGAAGAAGTTGCTTAAATCATGCAGTTTTCTATCTTCTCGAGTGTCTGAAATTATATTTTCATACTTTTAGTTTACCGTTATCTGCTTCCAGTAACCCTTAAATTTTAAATACTATTTTTTCTCATTACTCTTATGGCTACTGGAACAAACATGCTCTTTCAGTTTTTCTGCTTTTGATTTAAAACACACGTTGTTTCCAACCAGAGGTGCAACCTAATCCTTCCACCTTATCCAGCCTCTACTACCAAGCTGAGCACAATGTTATGAGTAGACTCTGCTCTGTCTGTGATGGATGTCCTCTACAGTGCCTTCAAACCAATCAAGTTCAGCCCATGAGGGCTCCTAGAAAAGGAAGCTGTCAAGTGGCATCTCTTTGCAACAGCAAGGCATTCCTGTACACCAACTTCTTCCCTGGAAACTTCATTTTCACATGGAAACCAGCTACTGGTTTCTGCTATTACGTTACAGTGTTGCAGCTGCAGTGATCCAAGTCTCACCTACCAAACCATCACTGCAGTAAAAGGAAGATTTCTAATGGAAAATTCCATTTTTCCCACAGTGCTTTGCCAAAGCGTGTGTCAATTTGTCCTGCATGCCTATGGTATGGACAGGTTTGAAAGAAAACAGAGAAACTGAGGTATTCGGACAAGAAACCGCTCTCCAGGCAGGAAGATGTTAAGAAACTTTATCTGCATTGCTTACAGGAGACTGCTCAAGAAGTCATACACAGCTGATGGTGACAAGCACTGTGACTTTGAAACTTTAAAGTAGTGGACAAAAAGGAAAAAGTGTATACAAAGAGATCTTTTTTGGGACCTTTGGCTGGATGTGGACTTTTATTTAAAAATCACCATTCTTACAACAGAGAATAAGATGAAAATGCAATAACTTTTTGATTTTTGTCTTTAAAACTTTGGGTATGTCCTTCACCTTTAATTTAAAATAAGTTCCATCTAAACTAGTTAAACATCCATAAGTGTTGTTTTCCTATTCTGTCACCTGGAAAATAGTTGGAAGTGGTGTTGAGGTTATCAAATCTAGCCACCAAAAATTACAGCAAATCCAATTAATGTTGCTTAGTAGTAAATTACTACTGACAGGCATTTATGTTTTTCATGCATCAATTAATGCTTGGTTAGCTGCTAAAAACAGAGTTCATCCCAAAATCATAGCTGTAGGCTGTTAAATTTTGCTACTTGTGTAATTGATTTTTTCAAGGTAGAAATGAAGAAAACTGTTTGAGCAGACAGATGCACTGTGTGCTGTGTGTTATTATTCCCCCTCTTAAATTAGGGAAAGTAAGAAGCTATAAGAGCACAAAAATGTAAGTATAATTCCATTTCAGTAAGAACAGAGTTGGCTAATTAAAATTTTAAAATAAAGCAAGACACTGCTACAGAATCCAACACTGTATTTTTTTCCTATATAGTTGCAGTGATTTATAAACCCAAACTTTACACTATAACAACTTCTGAAGTGTACATAGACATTAGGGAAGCTGATCTTTTCTGATAGCCAAGATAACCCTTCTTTCCTGGAAGAAAAACACCACAACTTTGTGTGTATACACATGGGCATTTTTTAATGATTGTTACTTATGTACTTGAACATCTTACTAATGCTTAATAAAGTTTTAATTAATTATATTAATACTTAATAAAATATTTTAAAAAAAACACAGAACACTAAACCAAAACTATTTCTGTTTTCTCTAATGAAAAAAGTTAACAAGTCTGTACTAATCATTACAAGTGCTATCTCATTACTATAAGAAAAGTCTCAAGGATTCAGTAAGAATCTAAAACATCAAGAGTTTCATTTAGAGCATATATATTTTATGGGTTTTTTTGTATCATGACAGACTGTCCTTAATTAGTATGTTTCAAAATTAAGTGAAAAAAATCCTCCCAAAAATATTATGAGAAATTTTGAAAACCACTGAAAAGAAATAAAATATTTAAATAAAAATGCAGGTCTAGCAAGTGCCAGTCTGCATGTTCTTGAACAACACATGGCTTACATGCAGCTCAAACACAATTTCTGTGCTTTAATTACATTATCTGTCTGGCAACTGGATTGTACCACTGCACTAGTTGCCAGTCTACCAAATTCCTGGCCAGTGGGACGAGGTAAATTGCTGCAGATGCCAAGGTGATTCTTGGACCCAGTTACAGTCTCAGCTGGCAACAGAAACTTCAGGGAACAAGTGATTTTTTCAAATTCTGAGTCACCCTGGATCCCTCACCCTCTCTGTCATGAGCAGAGTGCCCTCTGTCTCGCATGTGGGCCCTGACCCACTACACTTATTACATAATGGCACAAACTAAATAGATTCCATACCGTCCTTTAATTTGTTTCCAAGGGTGCACACCATTGTTTCCTTCTTTCATAATCCGTGCCAAAATGCTGAGGAAAATGAAGTAACTGTTGCTGGAGTTGTACAGAGAAGGGATCTGCTGTTCAAAGCAGCAGCGTTTCACCAACTCAAGCATTGACAAAGAAGTCTTACTAATATTTGCCAGATCCTTCAGACCAAGCCAAGGAACAGTAAAGCAGCTGTTCTAAAAGAATAGATGAAAACAGAAAATATTATAAATAACAATAAATGCAAATATTACAAAGGCAGTAAGATGCACTCCTTCACAGGAACAAAAGGATATGTTCCTACCACAGCTAAAACAATAAAAATACATTCTAAGTGCATGCAAAGATCTTAAACTGAGCAGTCCTGATGAAAAATAAGACTTAAAATATATTATCATATTCTATAATTTCATAATGTAATGGATCATAACAAATTTAAAAATTATTTCATTAAACAAACAGAGAATTTAAGGATACTTCTATTGACTAGGTAGTTTTATGGAAGTACAGTAATCAAGCTTGGCTACAGGAAAATCAGAATCAATCGGCAAAATCAAGGACTGTTTACATGCAATTCTACATTTTCATATATTCATCTACTTACCAGATTCTTGCTGTAATAATCCCAGAGTATGCTGACAATAGATAGGTTCAAATCCCAGAAACTGCACAAAGTCAAACAGCACTGAAGATGCATTCGTAAGTGTTCCTCTAACACACCAGTCTTGAAAAGTAAGAAGTTATTTGTAGGGTACATAAAACCAGTACTACCAGACTATTCAAAGTAACTTCCTAATATAAAAAAATATTTTTGATTATATACTATTGAGTAAACTCATTTGCTAATACAAGCAATGAACTTGAAGATAAAAGCTGACAATTGCACCCTGCAAACCAGCCAATGCTGGTTCATCCCAGAATTATTTAGGCTGGAAGACTTCTGAAAAGGTTCATAAGAAAGAAAATAGAAAATAGCAAATAACTTGAACACAGTAAAGCATTGAGGTTGCAATTGTGGGATAATGAAAGTGGACTTCTTCTCATCCAGCTTCTGGTAACAACAAACCTGAACTTTCATGGGAGGTAGGATATTAAGAACCCCATGCTCTGACTAAAATTATGTGTTTAACACAGCCTATTTTAGGCATCTACTTCAGGATGGTAATTCCTGTAAGGGCTTTGTCTCCACTGCCTGCAGAAGTGGTTTAATGGACCAACTTGTGTGCAGCTGTCTTAAGAGTAGACTTACATGTGTGAGTCTAACACCTCTACCCCATGGGAGAGGTGTGGGAAGCAGATGATCTTTAAGGTCCTTTTCAAACCAAACCACTCCATGATTCTATGACATACTCACAGTGCTACTTCTTATGACTCACAATGTTTTGGAGTGGCTTTTTTGCCCTGTTTTCAATGCCACACAAATGAGTCTCACTCATTAACTTGCCGCTACCTGGCTATACATTCATGTGGAAAACAACTCACTACACTTTTTCACAACACTGCAAACAATTATAAAATCACCTACAATAACTCCTAACGATGTCTGCCTTCTCTTCTCATGAACAATTAATGTAGGGCAAACGGCTTCTAAAGTTGTACATTCCTAAAACAATTCATTAAATTGAAAAGGCATTTTCAGCAGTCATTGAAAATTATATATTCAAGACATTATGTGTAAGATACAAAACCCAATGAAATAGGAAAATAACTTTCCAGCAAAGACTCATTAAAAATATCCAGAATAGTATTTCAAATGCAATAAAAATACCTACAAATGAAAGGTGATACTCAAGTATTGTTTTTAATTAATGACAAAACTATTAATTCAATAGACTTCCCAAAAAAATAACAATCTTGCACGAAAAACAAGGACAGAACAGCAGCTATTTTTTTTAATGGATAAAAGTAGGAATCTTGATGTAAAACAGAAAAACCTGCAGATGAACATACCTATTTCTCTAGGGGGATCTATCCAGTTACAAGGATGTAAAAAATCAAAACAAAAACAACAACAAAAAACCGCACAACCAAAACACACACCATTCAGAAAGGGAATGCTTAGTCTTGAAGTTGTATTTTGAGTCTAGGGTTATGTTTAGTATCTAATTCAACAAACAATGACTGCTTCAGTTAAATTAATTCAACAATAAACACAGCAGTTGAGCAGCTTCAATTTGAACTGTTATTTATCTGTCCAACAATAGTTTCAGAACAGTTTCCAAAACCAAGATAGCACTGAAGGCTTTATCTCAAATTTAATATGAAAGAGTTATCCAGACTTCAAATATCCCTGGGATTAATGGATTCTCTCATTGCTCTTTTGCTTAAAATGGTCTCTTGCACTGCTGGAAATACTATCAGAACTCTTGAGGGTAGTCAGATTTTAATTTATCACAGAAGGGAGGAACACCTGATACTATCAAAATGATAGTACTATCTAAACATAACATTTTTCTCTTATGACCTCCTACTGTAGTAACAAAATTGGTTTTCCTAGAAACCCAAGAAATACTTCTCTATCTCTCTTAAGGTAGAATTAAACAAAAAATGGAGTGAAAGTGTTACAAAATTGAGGCAGAAATGAAACAGCACAAAGCATTTCTTTTCTAAAATGAGAAGTCTAATAAGACAGACTGCTATTAGTTTTTGCGAACTAAAAAGCTTTTGATTCTCACAATAAAACTTCATAAACACAAATTCCTCTTATACTGACAACCCATAAATTTAGTCAGTTTGATGTTTCCTAGTAGACAAATACAGTTATGATAATACTACTACTACAACAATTTTCATTTTGTAGTAGAAAAATAATTGCAAACCAGGTTTTTGTCTTCTTTTGGAAGAGAATTTCAAATGACAAAAAAAGGTAGGAAACACCTCATGCAACTAGTTTCCCCAAAAATGCCCTTTTTTGTGGTAGAAGTGGGAGTTTTTTCACATGAACAATTTTCTTCAACTCTTATCCATCTAGAATTTAAAAAGAAAGCAATTTGCGGCCAAAGAACTCAGCTGTTGGTCAACAGCTTAAAGCTGAAAAGGTATATCCAAGGAAGCAGCACACTACGCTCGCCCAGTTATCCATGACTGCTCATATCTTCTCACAGGGTGATTTGCTTCCCATCACTATTGATCCCATAAGAGGAATGGCACCTTCACATTTTCCTTGCTCAGCAGCAGGCAGGCTGAATATTAAAGGAGCTCCTGTCTGGAACAGGGTATTGTGGCACCCCTCTACCACCTTCACCTGGACATGCAGCACCTTCTTCTAGAGGTCTTCACACCCAAAATCCAGCATATCCTGGATTAACATTCCTTAGGCTCTCTACCGCCTGCATGTAGACTGCTAAACACAACAGTATTACTGAAACTAGCAAAATGCTGCAGATTTAACAGTGGTTAGGTATTTCTGTATCCCAACACTTAGCTGTCCTAATGATGTTAAAGCCCACTCCAGCTTCAGCTGCTTCATGATGCTCTGTTACCCTCAGTGGCTACAACAGTGCCTTATTGATTTATTTTTTCACAGCATAGAAATTGAAGTTCACATGAAGAGAAATTAACAGCCATTGGCAGGAAAGAGATTATCAATTTACCTTATGAATGTATGTTCTGCACCTTTTTCAAATGCATTTGAACACACAAAACTACAAATACTTGAGTTCTTCTTCTTTTCCTCCCATTCAGTCTAAACTGACATTCCTCTGAGCATGTACAGTCTACAAGCTACAAGGAAATTAGGAGTAACAAAACAAGCACAAGAAGATTATGAGGTTGATGAACACAGTACTAAACATGATTAGTTTTGAAATTCCCATATACCTAAAAATGAAGTTTTTAACTCCCAACTCCTGCCCTCTCTAGCAAAAAAAAAAAGGCAATTGAGCACTATTATTTCCTTTATTTTGCACAGCTATTTCTGTGCATCTTTAGTAGATAACAGGCTATAGGCTGGAAAGGATGGCTCAGATAGGATTAAGTAACAAAGTCATACCAAGTGTTAATAGGCAGTATCATCAATTCTGTCCTGCTGTTTATTCAAAGAGTACTACTATCACTTTTGCTTTTTCCCACTTTTCCACATTCCATTTCAGTATTGACTTCTTGATATCACATTGCACTTCTCATTACTACATTTTCTGGCCTCAAAAATACTTAAGAGATGCAAAAGGATAAGATAAGAGGTATGAGTGACCACTTGAAGCTGACAGATCAACAGAGGAGACAGACAAGTCTACTGGCAAAAGAATTCTACTTCCTAGACACTGCCAAGAAGGCTGCTGTGCAGAGAGGGAGCAGGATGCGCGTTTTAATAAAGTACTACATTCACTTGTGCATAGACATATAGGAATTAATGCTCCCCAAGGAGCACTCCCCTCAAGCAGCTAACTCCATAATGCAAGAAAAAATAATGAACAAATAAAAAAAAGGAGATAAACTAGATGGCTCCTTAGATGGTTGGTAATAGTTACAGCCATGTCTTTGGCAAATGAGGGTTTGTTTTGATTCCAACAGTGGTTGCATTTGGAAATTAAAACACATATTTGCTTCATATTACTGTGTCATGACTGAGTCAATATGAAAGTCTTCTGAATGTGGCCACTTAGCTGCTTTGCTAAACTGTTTACACTTCAATACTTTTTTAACAGAGGCATCAAAAACTGGGTATTTTATGTATATTCTGCTTCAAAGTAATCTTTATTCAAAATAATATACACTCACAAGGGGATTATTTTGAAGAAAAGAACATTAACTGCAAATGTCTTCTTACTGTGTCTCAGGTTGCTGCCATACAGAAGATGCAAACAGGAAGGTGGCTAATAAGCTACACAGTTTTTATGCATCTCATCTAAATCTCTCCAGTTTCACTCACAGAATGGTAAGCATCCAATAAGTAATGTTATTACTTGTGGTTTTAATGGATATGTAGTTTGAGTTCTCAGTCATACTCTAAAATCATTCAAAAATACTTAATCTTTTAAGCTGAAAGACTACATAGCCAAGTGTTAAAGTTTAGAATATTAAAAACTTGAAAAAATCATGCTAACATTTCAATTCTCCTAACAGCCACCAATATTTTCTTGTCGAAAAGTTGAAACCAGTATTGTTCCACATGCCAGCTCTAACTACGGTTGTTGCTACTCTATGAGCAAGACAAGATATATATATATATATTTATATATTATTATATTTTTATATTATTTGTATATATATTATTATAATAATTAGAAAAACTGAAAGAACCAATTCCCCTTCTGCTTTCAACAACAGAACTTTTCAGGATTTTTCTTCGTTTCAAATACCAAATGAAAAAATAAATTTCACAGACCAAAGGAAAAAATAAACATGCTTATTCATGTCTTATAAATAAATAAATTATATTTACAGGTGCTACAAATACAACATTTGCAATTTGTACCACGCAACTTCAGAACACATTTACAGAGCTACAATGTAACTTATTTTAAAAACTTGATGAACAGCATATTTAAAAGCATATTAAAAGGAGGTCAATTCTGACCTCTGGGCCATGAAGCATTGCATTAACAGTTCTGCAGAAAGAAAAATGATAAGGTATGAAATGAGTGCTCAGAAACTAGAACCTTATCAGTAAGAGTTTGATTCAAGCCTGTAAGACAAATTGCTCAGCAAGGCAAGTCACCTTCCTGCTGTGATGAGGATATAGCTGAATTTTCAATGCAACTGACTATCTCCTTCATCATGTCTCCTCAACTTGATATCCTTACATTCAGTATCTGGTTTACATTTTCTAAGCATCCAGTTCTTATGCTGAATACATCTTGTCTGAGAAGCCATATACTACCCTTCCAGGATAATTATCTTTTTTCTTTATCTGACAATTTAGCATCAAGCACAAGCACTTTAAAGCAAGTGGAACTGCTAACAAGGAGGGAACCGTACACTGTCATAGCTCAGCTACGTCAAGGTTGTTCATTCACCAGTGATAAAAACACTACAACTCAAAAATACACTTGTTAGTTGGACTTTGTTTCATGCACTGTCTTTTCCTGAAAGCTTCCCTGACACTTTCCTTGTTCATTATTCTTTCCTTTATACACTTACTTGAGCATCAGTGGATTTTTTAAGGAGTTCTTCCACAAATTTCCAATTGGATTCCTTCTGTTTCTGAAAAATAATTATCAACATGAAATAGCATTTGTATCCCTTACAGGAAGCAGTATGTAATAACATGAAAGTAAGCAGGCAAAATATTTCCAGAAATATTTAATTTCATGACAGAATACTTCAGTCATTACCTAAAAGAGCTTTTTGTAACATGAATGTAATTGATCTGTCCTAAAAATTAGCTGTCAGAAAGCTAATAAAAAGCCAAAAATAAAAAGAGTGCCACCCGGACCACTTTAAGTGACTCATTTGCAATCCTAACCTTCACTTCTAATGGAGACGCAAAACATTCAGGCATTTTTTATTAGTCCAAGCAGTATGCCTTACAATTTCTTTCTTTAATGTTCTGTAAAAAGGAAGCTGTAAGAGGTAAGAAGGAAGAAAAGGTACAATCTCACATTTTCTTGCTTTTTATTTTCCATCTATTTATGCAAAGTGGGAAAGAAAAGGGTAGAAGGCTTTGCAACTAAGGCCATTTTCTCAGGGGGAAAAAAAAAACGGCAACCAGGCCAACATACTTACATTTCTAAGAGATTCAACAATTATGGCTTACATTCAGCTATGTATATAGCTTCTGTAGATAAGTAGATGTGTGAACATAATACTTCTGTCATTGTCCTGCCTTACTTGTTCCCTCCACTACCACAACTGTTAAGCCTTGTACATTATTCTGCAGATAGCTGTCCTTTAAACATCAGTTTAGAACTTACAATAAAGAGCATTTTATGCTTTGGTAATTGAAATATAACTACTTTCCAGCAGCATCACCACTGTGGTCCATCTTTCTCTGCTACTGATTAAACTGGTTAATGGTGTGGCTTGGTGACAGTGTCACAGAGAACTCCAGAAAGTACCAAGATAATTTTAAAAATTAATTAGTTTAAAAGATGCATTAATACTCATTTAGCACTATTTGAGTACTTGGTGACTTTCCATTTTTGCACCACAAAGAAAAGAGGATATTGAAAGACAGACAATGGTAGCAAGTCACAGTCCATAGACCATTTATGGAACAAATATAAATGAAAGGACAGATTTACAGAAAGTTACACTAAAGTTGTGATTTCATGATTCAGGAACTTGACCCACATCAGTTAAATTCCCACTGCTTCTTCCTCATTCTGACAGTTCTTCTTTCTGCTCTCAGAGCTATACCACACCACTGCTCACTTGTTCTGGTATTTCTATTTGTGGGACTTCGAGCTAGAACAGTGAATCAACACAGAGCTTTAGGAGAGGAAAAAAAGAATGAAAAAGGGAATACGGCCTGACTTAGGTCATAAGACAGAGACACCAAAAATTGTGCCAGAAGAGCAGAGGACATATCATGCCTAGGGTGGTAAACAGGATTTAAGCTGTTATTGATGCCAAAGGCTATGTATCATGAAACCAGAGCTAGCGTCACATCAGGAGAGGACATTGCATCAACAGATAGCCAAGGAATAAAGGCAGCACTTCAGTAACAGTAAACCCAGTATTTACATCCAATTTTTGACTGTATATTAGAGCCTGATGTTATGTGAACACCTACACAATGGCAACATCCTACTGCAGATTTCAAGTACAGCTAAGGAACTGCTAAAAGGCCAGTTTTGGCAGCAATGAATAGATATTAGTCATGCTAAAAGTCTACGAGAGCACTAAATGTTTGGATCAGCCTGCTTATAACATGTTTTTAGCAGTACTATAGACCAAGGACACATGTTTTATACAACAGGTGTTTGTTGCCAAAGTTCCAGCTCATCTTCAGTACGCAGATCACCTTACAAGATCTTGGAGTAAACTAGGGCAAACTCCTGACACCAACTGGGATTGATTACAAGAGTGCACCCAAGTTCAGCCCAAACTCAGGAAAGGACACCAACCACCTGCTGCATTCTTTTTCGTTATAACTGTCTCTATAGTTTAAAAGACTTGCTTCATTCAAATCCCAATAGATTTATATCCAAACAGTATTCCCTACTGCACTGGCAATATGGCACAGCACCTGGTTACAACTGTTTACAATATGTCCCTGTTAAAGCATACGTAGAACCTACATCTTCAACTCCAAACCACATGTCTTAAAACATCCTCCTTCCAACCCCACAGAGCCCTAAAAATCAACAGAAGCTGAAGACCTCACACTGCATAGAAGTGCTGCTAAAATCAAAAACTTGGGCTGAGTTTGCAGGAAGAAACTTTTGCAAGGACTAACAGCTGAGTACCTGGAAAACGCATATTAGGTTTCTTAGCTGGAAGTCCATGTTTGCATATCTTGCCATGTAGTCATTTCAGATTATTCTATTCAAAGGCAAGAATTCTTAGCCCCAAGGAACTCTGCCTATATTACCTTAGCCCACAGGATATTAAAACTGACCCCTACAATGTTCAGAAGTAGCGAATTTTCTCATCAGGTCCCATCTGAGTTTTAAATATACAAATCCTGCTTTTCAGAGGAGTGAAGTGGACCTGAACAGGGGAATATGGAAAGAGACACATACTGTACATCCCCCAGAACAGTTGGAAGAAACCTGTCCAAAATGTTCAAGTTTAAAAATGTGGTTTCATGTATGTGAAATATATATTCAATATATATGAATCATTGCAAATTTAAAATTGCATTTTGTGAGCTAAAGGGAAAAAAATAAAAAGAAGCAAGTCTGAAACCTATTTAGAATTTTAAAAGCTTTCATAACAACCTTACAGCCATGTAGACCACATTAAAAAATTGAAATTCTTCCACAGATGACATAGGCTTACAGGCAATTTTTGCTACAGAGCACACAAATAATCATCTTATGATACATCACCCTCCAACCTCTGATCACAGTTAATTAAAAGAAAGCATGTGTCACAAAGCCATTGCATCATATGTTTAAGCAACAAAACAGGACTACAGAGTCTTCATGTAATTATACTGACTTCACAAGTTCATGTAACAGACTGTTTTACCTAATAATGTTCAAAAAACATTGAGGTTGCAATTCAAGAAGGGGAACAGGACCTAAAGGGATGGTTACCATCAACTGTCTATGACAGATTATATTACTGTGGTGGGTGAAAAGGCCTTGATGTTACTGATAAGACTTTTTTGTAGGAGAACAGAGATCCCTAGACAGACTCACACTAACAGTCAAATGTAAAGCACAGCTAACAGTTTGAACATAAAAACTACTGGAAATATGCATGAAAGCATGCACAGGATGGTCTCATGATTTACAAATCAAGACTTGGAAATTCTCTTTCCCAGGTGGGGTCTAAGGAAAAAGTATTATTTAATCTAGGGCAAGTCAATTCCTGTCACTGTGTCTCAGATTCCTATTTTAACATAAGAACAACAGAAATCCTTTTTTTCCATTCTACATCTTTATTTGGCTTATGGAAATAATATGGTGCCTGGGGCAAAAAAATAATTTCTCATGAGGCTAAATACATATTATCTATCAGAGTGAGACACAGGAAAAAAAGTCCCAAAGATAAAAGTAATCAGTATCAGTGTATTTGGATTAGGGCATTAAATATAAGAAACTCAGTATAAACATGTGTTTCCCACTGATTTCTGTATTTAACCTGGGAATAACCTTTTCTCACTTTCTAAATTCCTCTAAGCAGGAAGTGTAGTAATTCTGTCTTCCAAGGTCCCTCTATAATAAGCTCCAGACTGTGTCTCTCTCCTGCAGCAGGGAGTAACAGGGCAAAACCAAGGGAAGCTAAAGATAACCTTCATTGTAAAAAGACCTGCAACTTTACACTGTATAAATGTGCAGGAAGTTGCTTCATTTTGCCACATGATAACAAGTAGCCTACCACAGCCTCCTAAAGGATTTGTCAACTGGCAAACAGAAGCAGCATAAGCATCCCACATGGGCCAAGTCTTCTAGAAAACAGACATGGTCATGAGTTTTTCAAGGAAGTATTCAAGCATGAATTATCACACCTTCTACATTTAAATTTTTTACAAATTTGCAGATTAGAAAATTCAAGTAATTCTTATAATTTTTTTTTAAATCTAATTTTACTTAGGATTGTAAGCATTCCCAGAATTTCAAAATTTTTCTTTCATGCTCCTTATAGACTTACTGCTTTTAAAAACAAAGGGAGGGATTTTAAGTTATCAAAATTGCTCAACCTACATGAACATTTTTCCCTTCTTACAGATTTGCAGTTTACAAACACATTTCCAGGTTTTAACCTTTCATCTAAAGCAAGAATGGAAATCACAGTACCACTTTTAGCAGAAAAAGGGTACAGCCTTTCCAGTTGTAATACACACTGTTAAATTACAAATAATAAGCAATTCACAATAAAGAGCAATTAAGGCAAATTTGTGGAAGATGCCATACAGAGTTTATGCTTGGAAAATTAGGGAATAGGGGCAATGCAGCTGAAGGTTAAAAAAGCCATCACACTGAAAAACCCCTAAAACACAAAAACAATGAGACCACAAACATCCCCATCCCCCAAAAAAGAGACCACCAAAACCAATACAAACAGAAAAAAAGAATAACAATAAGAGGATAAAATAATAGAAGGACAAATGACAGAAGATGGCATAACTAGTCTCCCTAGTGCAAAAAGCACCGTTGGGGAGAAAAAACCCAGGCAAAACACACTATACTACAATCACCCCAAATCCCTTAGTTTCTGGGTCTTCATCCATCTCACTGGCTTCTAATAAGCTTCCTCTATAGACAAGTAAGAAAAATTGTCAGCTTTTGCACATCGCAAAATGGATTAACTGCCTCAGCAAGTGCAATTTTCCTAAACTGAAACTTGAATTCAAGTTAACAGACAATGTTTATTGGTAGCACAACTACATAAAAATTAAGCTGAATATAGATGCATCTTAGGGTGTTATGGCTGTGATGCACAGGCAGTGCAATTAGACAGATTGAAATTTATCCAGAGCAGAGCTACCACTTTAGAAAAATAAGTGGCATTAATAATTACACCGTCAGTGTTTGAGGTTTATACTTCATAAAGCACAAACTCATGTGCTTAATTCCTAAAACATCAAACCCAGTGAAGCATTCATGCTGCAGGCAGACAATCTTAAAGCATATGCTACATCATTAAGTATATGTGTTACTAACTAGTTGGGATATTTCAAGTTTCCTTCATACAGTACCGTACTGAATATCTGGTATGTAATATGAATATGTCTGGGGCTCCTAGAACATATACCGACTTGTCCAAAGCATATCCTAACACTTTCAACCTTAAAACAACTTCTTTTAAGGAGTATGAAAATTCCTGCATACAAAACAAATTGTTTTCTGTCAACCAAAATAACCAAAGATATCAAAATCAATAACTCTTTGGTATTTAGAAAAAAGCATACTAACCTTTTCATCTAGATTTCCATTACGGTCAAACTGGTAGAGTGGTGCCAGATGACTCAAAATCCACCAGCTAAAACTCAGTGGGTCTTTACATTGAACTGTTTCAAAGGCAGACTCACTTTCAGAAGTACTTGGCCGTTCAAAGATATTCTTTAGGGTTGTGTTCACCAAGCTCCAGAAACACTGTAGAAAATGCAAAAGGTAATTTGAATTATCTTCAATAACAAAACCTATTTTAACAATTTTCTCTACAACACTCTTCTATTGATTAATTTGCTTTTACAGAAAACAAGCAAGATGACAATCATTTAAAGAAAATGACAAACAGCAGTGCTCAGTATTACCACAGAAAACTCAAGGCTACTTTAGAAAGTCCTCTCTCAAATGTCAGTAGAAAGCAATGTGAAAGGAGAAGCTTGGGTCACCAAGAAGAATCCAGTGCAATACTACACAGACAAAATTACAAGTTGATGGATTGATGTCTGACACGTAGACAGGGTGGTGCCCCAACAAGAACAAGAGAAATGTTCTTTAGTAAAGAATTGTTATGTTTTTTAAAAACTTCTAGCACCAGACTATCCTAGCCAAGAGGAATACAGTAGATGGTAGAGAAACAATCTGAAAGACAGCAAACTGAGCTTCCAATTCCCTATTTTGTCACAGTCTGTTCCAGCACTGACAAACTGATTAATTCTCCTTGATTCAGACCCTTGCCTATATCACAGCATTACTGCTTCTTACAGCCTGTGCCTATTGTTCCTAGTTTTAAGAAAGCTCTCAGGAACTCCTTTGCATGTGTATTTCATCCACCTTAGCTGGGTCCTGATCCTGTAACTTAGCTGCAAAGTGCTCTTGCCAGTGCAAATGCTTAACAGTAACACAGTTTCACTTGTGCTGTCCACCTTTACATCTGTTGTCATCAACAAGTAAACAGCCATCAATGCAAACTCTCTACTCTGAAGTACTTCATTCTGTACCAAGTGAACTGTACTCAAGGCACAGATGGCCACTTCATTTCTTATAGAGATTATTTCAGAAAACTTTCAAAGAGTTTTATCACTTTTTAGTATTCATTCAGAGAAACATCAGTTCAATTCTAACCAGCAGTTAAAGAGAGAAAAATTTGAATGTGAGAAAATATCAGTAAATGAAAAGAACAAAACAGAAAACATCATTATGCAAATGTATAAAATCATATGGCCTCTTAACCCAAACTTGGAATATTGAATGTAATCCTGGCACTCTGTTAATCAAAATAGGATGTGGTGATATGGAAAATGGTTCAGGGAAGGGGGACAAAGATGACCAGAGGTAAAGAATTACTGTAAGAAGTACGAATCTTCAGCCTAGAAAAGGCAGAAGGTAGAATATAAAAAAACACCAACAAAATAAACTGAAGAGGCATATAAGGTTGTACTGGTATAAAGGAGAACAGGTATTGATTTGCTGATTTACAATAGAAATTTAAGGGGGCATCTAGAGAAGTCAGCAGCTACAAGATTCAAAACTATGAACAAGTTGTTCTTGTACAGACTGATAACAAAGACAGAAACATGAGCTAGCCGGATCATTGTTCTGACTGTACCCATGTTTCTAATGCCTGGAGATGACTTGTTGTATGACATATCACAGGAACCACAAATATTTTTTTTTAAAAATAAGTACACATGGCTTTTTGTGTTTTGTTCTTCCATAAAAGGAATGGAACTTTCACAGTGTACTCCTTCGCTCTGCTTTCTTCAGCACTAGGAGCAGTCCTTATCCATGCCCTAGGTCATAACCCAACAGTACACTGCAACCCTAGTCAGGGCTTCATGTGCACTCAGGACAGTGGCCCAAGGCATCAGAGTTAGCATGCAGTTCTCCTGGAGCAAATATGGTCTTCAGTTCTACCATCAGATTTGTGCATATGGGAACATTTGGTAACTGTACTGCACCTGTAACAGTATCTCCCTTTACCTCAGTATTAGACCCTTTATTTCTGTGGTCCAGCAAGTGAATAAGTAGAATCCATAGTTCTTTAATGCAGGTACAGGGATAATGGCTACTGGTAAGAGCCTCAGAAGGTCGCACCTGAAAGAGAATATAGACTTGTTCACACAAGAGTTAATTTCAGAAACGGTGTTTTATATATCAGTATTTCTCCTTGTCTTGGCTGTTTGGTTTGAGGGGTTGTTTTTCAGATAAATAATACAGTTACAATTGCATATTCAAAGATGCATTATTTCACTAACATCCAAAATATCTGTCTCATACAACACAGACTCCTAATTCTTCAAAAGTTATAGGTTGTGCTATCTCCTAGTTTCTTCTAATCCACTCTCAGACATTATTTAATCGCATAAAAATGGCATTCCATGTCCTAAATGAAAAGAAGTTACAATAAATACTACTTCATTGTCTGATAGTAGGGGAAAGAAAATGATTGATTACATTTTCTTGATGTTCTTGAGAAGAAAAATATTTCAAATTATTTACCAGCTAATATTGTTATTTTTAACTTAAAAATCCTTAATGACTAGGCATAACGCTAGTACAGTATGTTGTTGTTGGCATGAGGATGTTAATGTTCCCACAACATTTCACAAAATCTGCTTTTCGGTAAATTTACTGCAAGGCATTCTTTTAATATGCAGAAAACAGCATATTTCAAGTCATGTACGTTATTTGATTACTATTCCATATTTAACAAAATTCACTCAGACTGATGCATTTCAAATGCAAAATAGTCTTCTTGTGATTCATCTTTCAATTTTACATTCTCTGAATTGTGAAACAAAACAAAACAGCAAAAGGAAGTGCTAAATACATTAAAAAACTCTGTATGCTTTCATGTTTTTAAGATCTACCAGACCTGTATCCGATATAATCATACTATAGACAAAACTTTATTACTCTATCCTTCAACACATGAATGCACTGAACAGTATTCAGAGGTGGCAAAACCTGAGAAAAAGCTTTGCTGAAATAGCTCAGTTCAGCACCTTTTACCTCCAGCAAGGACACAATGGCAGAAATGTAGAAAGAGGGAAGACAAAACAGCTTATATTCACTTTAAACAGTGAGTAGTCCAAGCTTGAATAATCAACCTATACCTCTCTAAAGCAAACAGAGGGGAATAGGTACCTAGAGAGATTAAGTAATCTCACTGCAGAGCTGTTGTTATCCTTCCATGACAATAAAAAATGCCTCGGGTGACTAGTTTAGCCAACTAACTCCTAGCCATCTACATCTGATGAGGTGGAGCCTGAATTTTTATATCCTCATGTTTTTTCTGATCCATTCATGCACAACTAGTCTCAAATCACACTGGCACTTAAAATAATTTCTGAATTTGGAAACCTAACACTGCAAATTAAAAATTAAATCAAAATATGCAATGCCAGGGACAGCACTGGCTGTGTGAGACATTACAGAAGTGGGAGTGAATGACTAAAAACCCACACTTTCACAATTAGAACAAATATATCACCAATAATTTCAAATCTGTATAATATTCCATTAAGATGCAAACTTTTTATTTATCATCCACCTTTAGAATAATATGTTTACAACTAGTTTCATACAGCTCCAAATCAGGTTTAAATAACCTTAATTATAAATATGAACTTACATTCATATATAAATGTGACAACTTGTTTTTTCTCTCTCTCAAGAATCCTGTTAATCCTATGAAATTGACATGGTAGAGCTGATCTATTTGAAATAATGCTTTATTCACTTCCTACATATATGCGCAATATTTCACATCCCTCTCTCTCTCCTCACACTTTTAGTTAAAGATCTGTTGCAGGAATTTCTCAACAACCTGAACTAATCTTATGTATATATTATCTTAAGAATAAACAGTATAACAACTAAAGTCTCTTGAAAAAAATTCATGATTCAACTACCAACTTTCCAAAATCAAAGTGCCTCAAAAATAACTCTGGTTATGACTCATCACCAAAGAGCAAAACAGACCCATTGGAAATAGCAGTCTACTTACTACTGATGCACTGTAACACTGGAGGTTTTTACAGAAGTATTAGGCATAGAAACTAACTTAGAAATTAGTTTCATGCTTTCTACGAGGACTATCAGTTGTTGCAGCAAGGTTTCTTCAACAAGGGTTTTTCTACTGTTTAAATCTGTATTTATACTCTGCTATTCTACAAAGATTGCAGGATCTCACTGGTAGAAAATGTGCATATCTGTGCAGGATAGAGTCTGGGTAGCAGTATTAAAGCAAGATATACAGATACTGCTTAGACTAAGGATAGCCAAGATACTGCTTTCTTCAGAGATACTGAACAGAGGAGGATGTGAGAAGAAATTCAGAGTATCTTGCTTAGAATGTTCAAAACCCCAAATTGTGATGCTGTTGGGACAATACAGCTCTGGTGCCAGAGGTATGGCTGCTGAAGACAGAAGAAAGATATCCACAGATATGTATTTCTCTGCCAAATGTGTCTCAGAGCACATTGGACTCAGTATATGACCCAAGTCAAGCATTTTGATACCAGAGCTGCTCATGAAACCAATCTGAAAATATGAGTCTGGAACACTAGAGTTTATGTCCCTCTTTCCAAGGTTATCCACAAATGTTAAGAGCTGCACTCATTAACGTTCTCAGAAAAAAGCCCAAGGACATATTTTAGTGATGAGCTCATGGTGTCACCTACTAGAGATATCAGTTGCATTTTCAGCAATTTTGAGGGATACTACTTCATTACAGATGACAGCAATGACTGCATACTATAGGAGTGACCAGCTCAAGTGCAAGCTTCACTTCAAAAATTAATCTCAAATATAACTAATTTAAGAAGTGTGGCCCATGCCTAGAAAAAGCTTAAGAAAAATTAGTGGCAAAACAACCTTCCCTCTTCGCAATGTGACTCTGTAAAGTTCGTCAAATCTGTTTTATCATGTGACATTTCCAAGACTACCATCAAGCACTATGTTCAACAGATAGATACTATTTGAATTTTCTTTTGTGAAATATTATTCTCATATATTTTCCTTTTGTTCAGAGGAGAAAGTTGCAGTACTATCTAATAATTTAATAGATCAAAATTGATTTTCTACAGAAAGATATTTTAAAAGAACAGTTATCAAAGGCTAGTACAGCCATTCCCCACATCCTCAAAAGTAAAATGAAGAAGAGGGACTCTATTTCTTATGTTTCTGTACTAGGAAAACATGAATTTTACAGTGGTCACTTGCTTATTCTCAGAGTTCAGTCCTGCATTCATGGATCATACATGTCCATCTAAAGCCGGTTTCAAAATGACAAAGATTACACAGCTCTTTTACTGGATGCTATATGCTATATGACTTTCTAGCTTTGGAGTACTCAAAACAAGTGAGAAAAATACTGCAGATATAGAAGGAAAGAAAAAGGAAAAGAACACACAGAAAAGTTTTCCCGTGACAAATGCAGAAGTACTGTAACCGAAAGATGAGGTGGTGGAAGCAGGCACACTACAACAATAAACTGTACTATGATATTCTCTAAGTGTCCAGTTAGTTTAGTGCCAGGATTAGTGTTATCCTCTTTTTGTTCCTGTTGAGAGAGTTTGAAAAGACTTTTTTTTTTTTTTCCATCTATCTAAACCTTTTAGACTGTGCCATGTTTGGCATTAAACCTGGAACACTGAACTCAGAAAATGTGGCATTCACTTCTGCTCTGTACACAGTGCATTTCAGTATTACTCTCTCATTCAACTGCCAGATGGTCATGAATAAATATAACACAATTTGAGCTCCTAACAAATAACACTCTTTAAAACATGGAAATACAAAGCCATACATAACATTTAAAACTAAGCACTCACAAGTCATCTATGCACTGGTGCAATACCCAATTCATATGGTTCCTAGAACAAGCATCTAACTGCCCATGGCCTGTATAAAGAAAAAGAGTTACCTTTGTATACTTGTTGATGGCCAAGCTTATTAAATCAGATATGAGATTTCCACAGTGTTTTTCAAATAAACTGATACTGGTTAGATTCTCTCCGGTTAGATTAATGAAATGGTTAGCATATACAACTTGTCCTAAAACACAAAAGAAAAGTAGAATTGGTTAGTTCCAGGTTTGGTTCTACCAATATAAAACAAAGAGGATTTATCTTCTAATATATATATATATATATATATATATATATATATAATTTATAAAATTAATTCATGTGAGATATAATAAAATTCATGTGAGAAACCTCATCCTAAATTCAAGCTAATCCCTTCATCATTGCACTGAAATCTGGTATTATTCAGGTTGACAGTAAAAAAGCTTGGCACTTTACAGCCTTTTATTGGCACAGATTTTGCAGAGGAATAAAGATTTATTTATCTGCAAGTTCCTCTTTGTCACATGCCAGTGCGCATGTTCTGGAATCATGACATGTTTTGCAGATCTGCAAGTTGATGACAAACAATTCTGGAGAGGTCTAACACTTTCCTTTGGATGTGTTGATGTAAAAAGCTGGCATGATCATGTTCCAACTTGAGCATTTGTAGGCATTAACAGATAAAATGGTGAAGTTAAGAGGCTGTAACATCTTATCCCACAAGCTTTTCAACAGTACATCTCCTTTGACATCAGGGGAGCAGACGATACACAGAATGAGCTTGTATTTTATTCCTGGAAATGTAAGGTGAAGCCCAGAACCCACTATCCTGCCACTGGTCCCAGCAGTGTGAAGTTTCCACTCAGAATGCTTCATAGTATGAGATAAAAATGTAAGAAATTCTAAGCACATAAGAAAACAAGATAATATATGTAGAGATATGACTGCCTTGACTAGTAAATTTTGTTGTTAAAAATCATGAGCTTCCTCTTACAAAGATAGATCACTCCATTATTACTCAGAACATTATCTAGAAATAAATATTGAATTCTGAAAAATAAATTGCCTCCAACAGTTTCACTATCCTTTTTCCAAAATGCTCTAAAAAAGGTAAGCAGGCTATCTATCCCACAATGGATCATAAAAGAAACATAGAATTATGGAACAAAAAGCCAACCCACACACTATACAGTAATGCAGAAACAGAGAAAATGTGTTAATGAGAGCAAGGCTGTGTTGAGACAGCACTTGGAGCAGGCAAGAGCTCAGATTCAGCATCAGTTACTGGGGTAAACATACAGTCCTTTCTTTCTATACCTCAACATTATTTCAGCTGTTGCAATTTCTATATGGAATTTATATTAACGACTTATAATCAGGTGGTTTGAGGGAATGTATGGTTACAGTGACACACTGATTAGAGAAGAAAACACACTTTTGTTCTTTATTTTGGTAGAATGGACATGGAAAATAGATATAAGCCTCACAAAGCAAATAAAGTTCTCTTCTGTATTTTAACAATTCTTCATGAAACTGAACTGCTCTGAAATGGAGTTTTTCAATTGCATTCTATGACCTTTTTAATCTAACTTCTATGAACAGCTTACTCTTATCAACTTACTTTTTGCCCTTTTAAAGCCTTATAAATTTTTTTTTAAAAGATACTGCTTTGCCCTTTTCTTTCTCTACTTTTATAAGCTCCCCTGATTGAGGCTTCTTCTTTTGCCCAATATTTTCTTAGAGTTGCACATGGTTAGCAATACAAATTCTCTCCTCCAAGAATCCTTGTTCTGGTCCATCCCTGGACACTTTTCCTACATTGTCTTCATCAAATTGTCATTCATTGTTATACATTCTGAAGATTTGTAAATGCATTTTTATTTGTGAGGTCAAGAAGTGCATTGCTATTAAATATTTATTGTGTTGCACCACTTGAGTATGAACTCTGTGATCTTTGTTTTGACAGAAAAAATTTCTAATACAATTTTATTTAATTTGAGTCACATGATGATTCACAAACAATCTACCTTTACCATATCTGAGTTTATCCCATTAAACACAGCTACACTTAAAAACCAGCAAAAGTAGTTTTGATTCTGGACAAATCAAGATGGGAAAATTAGTAAGTCAGATGTAAAAAAATAAATTCAAGAAAAAAGCTTGCATACTTACTCTTCAGTTTTTCACCTAGTACATGAAGAACTTCTAATACTAGCCAGTTAATATCCAAATGGAGATGTAGTAAGTGCCATGATGGAGGAAGTACCTGCAATTAGAAATATATTTACATATACTTAGTATTTCTTTAGTGAATTCTGGATACTGTGCTAAGACAAGGTGGCCAGGCTTTGGAACAAGCTGCCCAGGTTAAGTGGTGTAATCACTATTCCTGGAAGTCTTCAAAAACACATGGATGTGGCATTTGGGGACATGGTTTAGAGGAGAATGTGGAGGTGCTGTAGAAACAGTTGGACTTCACATTCAGATGGCCTGCAATGAACATTATGAATACCTATGATCAAATACAACGTAACATACATGTTGTAGTTGATAGCTTGAAATGTATCTTTTCCCATCTTTTAGTTGTGATTTTCCCCTCCCCAGCTTCTCTTTCTCCTATTTACCTGGCATCAAGTTACCATGGTTACTGAAGTTTCTCTCCTCAGCCCCATAGCAAGAAGCCGGACAGAGTAAAGAGAGGACCCTGCTGACACTTCCAGCTGCTTGAAGTTTCTTTAGCCCAAGAGACCCTTCTTTCCAACACAGAAGTTTGTAACTTTGTTTTTCCTGTCCCAGAATGCCTCTAAACTATGGAAGCTGAGAGGGCATGCTTACCTTGCCTTCCCTTTCTTTCCCCCCTGTGTTGCCAGGAAACCAAGCCCCCCCTCTCTCCCCCTCTGCCCCTCTGTGGAGAATACTCCTACACCTTTGTGGGCATTTGAAGAAGTCTGTGCCTGTTATTTCTTCTCTTGGTGTGTGTAACCTTGATTTGTAGAAAGTTTGTAAGATGTACTAACTGAGAAAATAATTGGTTCTCTCTCTGATGTTCCCTCCCGCTGAGAAACCCTGTTAAAAGAGACCCCCAGACCCCAAATCCTTTGTCTCTCCTCTCTTGGATTCCCCTTCACAGAAATAAACTGTGGAATGCAAACCAGAGAAAGAGTCCCCCCCAGTTTCTTTACTCGCTCTATAGACTTGGATTCTTGAAGAAAATCAGTGAACCCCACAAACATATACTAGCTCAAAACTCGAGTGAGGAGAAACCTCATCACTGAGCTAGCCGGGCCACACTCGAGAAGATCGAGTCACATACAAACATGCCATTCAGTTCAGGAAAAAGAAAAAAAGAAACCAACAAAAGGTTTCATTACAATTCTGTCTGTAAGAGGCTATTTATGAAATTTAGATTCAAGCCTGACAAATTACAATGCCCTTAGTTAACCTTTTTGTTACAGAGTATTATGTAGCACAAAAACTGCTAAAGTGAACTCTTAAAATAACTCCAAAAATTTAGTATCCTCTTCCTTAAAGTTTACTTGAAATGACTGTTTTTCATCAGCTCAATCACTACTAACAAGCTAAACAAAGATTCAAAATGTTGCTTCTCAGTGGATCATTCCTCTCTAGATACTAGTTTACACAACATAAGTCTGAAATTCCTTTTCTGTCTTTATAAAAGATTTGAAAGCACTAGCTATGTGCATGCTAAATCCTAATGGTGTATATTTCACTAGTATTTAATGATGTTGTGCCTCCTTCCATATCTGCACTTGTCTTTGTACAGAAGATCTTCTTCCATTTTGAGTCAGATTTCAGAATGTACTTTTAAAGAAATGCCCCTCCTACTTGGATGCTCAGAAATTTTAAACATTACTACAGACAAACACCAAGGAATTTTTTAAACAAGCTATGCTTGTTTACCTACCAGTAATTGGTATTATCTCTTGTCTACTATAGGAAGAATTCTACAACTATGGAACGAAAACAGATAAACCAACAACAAAAAATTCAGATCTCATAAGTTGTGCTTACCAAGTACAGGGTGGCAGCACTTAATAAAGCAAAAAAACCTCAAACCAAACCAAAAGTATGAACTTATATCAAGCCAAAATTTTCCAAGTTGAATGCATCATGCCACATAAAAAATTAAAATTATATAAAGACACCAACCTTTGCCTGATTTTGAATAGTAAATGCTGCCAGAACATTACTAGGAAGTTCACAAAGGTGACCAAGATGCACGGTCAAAGCATGAAGTTCTTCCACCAGCACTGATGGTAACTGAGCTTCTAGTTCTTCATAGGGATGCAGCATTCCATCATTTTCCACCTTAGGGGGTTCCAGATACCTGAATGTACAGAAAAATACACACAATCAGAAAACAGGTAAGTAGCTACACAAAGTTCAATACCTAATTTAGTAAAATGTGTGTAAATCTCACCTGAAGATGAAAACTTTCACATAATGCAAAAATTTAAGACATTGATGCCTGATACTCTCTGCTTCAGAGTGCAGGTTTGCAGCTTGACCTGAAGTAAAAGAGATCAATAGTTTAAAGCAGATGTAACCACACCATGACTTGTTTAACATTCGCATTCTCCACAGTAGTTAAAGCTGACCACTGGAAAGACATCCTCTGAGGACAAGCTGGGAGGTGACTGAGTGGTAAACACCCACTTCTAAATGTCATCCTGCAAAAGGGATACATTCTTTATCTTACCATCTCAGGTACATATCCAGATACAGATAGAAAAGAAGACGCTCAGGAAAGGTGAGGGTAAGCACTCAGTGCTAGAAGAAACATTCAGTCCTACTGCCCTGCTTCCTGACTGCTTCCAAGACACTTTCAGTAAAGACACGGGTATAACAATTTTCTCTTGACAGACTTATACAGGTGAACTTATTTATAAATATGCTTTGTAACTTTTCCTTGGAAGCATCACTGGTACACAGAACCTTCAGCTGTATGATAAGAGCCATCCATTCACAATCCTGCCTTTCACTTGCAGGCATGTATCCTTTCAGGCAGTTATTCTGGCTATGTCTCCTTTCCTTTGTTCTCTGAAGATTTTGTTCTCATGGTGTTACCATCCTCACCTTGTACTTGGAAGCTCGAGCTTTCATTAGAGCAGAGATTCACTGGAAGTTATTGCCACTTTGTGAGAATCACTCCTTATTTATTCCTACAACTTGCCTTGTATCTTTCAGCTTGTATTAGAGAAAGATGAAACTTAGTGCATAACAATTGAAATATAGTCATTTAAATACCAAATAACTACTGCCCAATAATATATATATACACACAAAAGCTTAGCAAGCAGCCTGAAACATGCATACCTGATTACAACACATGTGGATTATTCAGAGCATCTTCAATGCAAGCATCAAATGAGGACCTTGAACAGGGCCTAATTAAAGTATGTCACCAGAGGACTTGCATGGCAACAAAATTTTGGTCACCTACTACACTGGACTGTACAGCCAGGGAGAGTTCTCCTTGCTCCTCTCCCCAGCTGACCACTAGGGAGTCTTCCCTTTTTTTAATCTTGGTCTCACTCTCCCTTTTGTTTTCCCCCCATCTCCTCCAGTTCACATGGAAGTTGATATATGTCACTTGTTACAGACCCAAAAAATATAGCTTTGTGCACACAAGCCTATCTCAACATCTTTTGAGTAACAACACTCAATGGGCAAAGCAAATGAACTGGTACAAGCACCAGAATATTCCAGCGTACAGCCTACCTGCACCACACCAGAAGCCATAGTAACGGTATATAGTAATCTGCCATGGTAATGAACCACAAGTTTAGAACAGAGTGAAACAGTCCTCTTAAAGTAATTATTTTTAGATATTTATGTTGATTTGTAGCAACAACAAATACTATATCCTAAATTCTCAGTTCTGTTTAAGCAAAATTTTATATTACAGTATTTTTATATGCCTTCTACTATACACAGTTCTCAGTACAAAGTCTCCAAAGCTCATCAAGACTGATAAGAAATGAAATTTAAGGTAAATATTTATATCTATATAAACACTGAGCCAAAGCTCTTAACTGGGGTTTTAAACAGTGTTGACAGTAAACTTATTTAAGACATCAATAACAACTAACATCACCCTGCTGACCATTTTAAATACTTCAATCCTCATGACACCCTTCTACTACTAGCCCACTTCTATAAAGGCGGAACTGAGTCACAGCTGAATTGGTAACTTGCTCCGATTCAGAAAGAAAGCCTGGTGCAAAGCACAAAACTCAAGTTCTTCATTTTACTAGATTAATTGACAAGTGGAAGAGCAGGATACAAAGAAGAGAAGACAACCAATTAGGTGTTTAAGTGGAAAAACCCCCTACAGAACAGTTTCTTGATGTCCAACTACAACATAAAAGTTCAAATATAACTTAAAACAGGCTATTTCCATTTATATTAAAAAATTAGATTTTTTGGATACTATCAATAATTGCATATGAAAGAAGCTTGATGATAAATTCACATCAATAGTTTTAATGGCAGAACATGCAAATATAAAAAAATAATAGCGATGTGTAAAAATATTCACTCATAGAACACTAGCACGTTATCTGTAATGAGAAGACACCATAGACAGTTTATTTCTGAGTAATTACTGAACTTCTCAACTTGCTAAGTAATTCAGCCTTCAACTTACAATAAGCCCAAGGCTGCAATAATCCTTCAGAAACATGCTGCTTCTCATGCCTCAGCATTTAATTGAAACAAAGCATTTTGTAGTGATCCCGTTTTATCGATCCTACTGCAAAGATGAATTAAGTTTGTAAATAACTCTAAACTAAGCAAATATAACTAACTCGTTTAAACGTAAGCCAACAGAACACAAAAAAATTCCAAGCTACTGCCTTTGTAACTAAAATAATTGTTGGGATGTTTGATGAAATTTTCTGGTTTTAATTAATAGTTAATAATTTTGCCAAATTCTGCTCTAAGGGTGACACCTTAACTGAAATCAAATTAATGCAAAATGCCCCACTAAGGTCAGTAAGGATTGCCCTGTGCATCTACCATACAGGCAAATCTGGTTCCAAACCAACTCCCAACATTTCCACTATTTCCCTACTATCTAACCTCACCTGGGTGTCTATATTTCTACCCCTACTGCAGATTTATGCTGCTTATATGCTGCTCTGAGGTACACTCCAAAATCCTTCAGTCAAGAGTAAAAGCACTAGCGTGATCTGTGAGAATTTACTTCTTTAATGAAAGATAGTCAGTTGCCTATTGCAATGTCAAATTAAATTCATAAAACTTACCAAAATCAGATGAACTCATTTGTACTAGGTTTTCCAGTCTGTATATCTGTTGCCTAATTAAAGGAATACAAAGATGTATGGTATTTATATAGGTAAAAATTGTTCAACTCCACTTTAGAAAGCTCAGAATAGAACAGAGAAAGATAAGAGGCATTTCTTGCTTTGTAGTTCTGAAAAAGCTTAGGAAAACTTAGAAAAGTGTTTTAGTGGAAGGCAATGAACATATCCAAGTGTGAAGGGATGAGATTGAATAAAATCTTAGCATGTTTATAAATCATTAAACACAGTAACAAAAGAAAAAACCTACAACAATTGGCTAAAAATTGGGGAAGGAAAGAACACAACAATACAGACAAAAACCCCCAAAACCCATTCCCTGTAAATGATCTTTCCACAAGCATAACTCAACTTCATATTTGACCACAGAATAAACCTAGAAGTTAACCCTCGTGGCACACACTCAGTACACACTAAATTAATCTTCTTGTGAATGTGCATTAGCACATCCTGTCAGCAGCTTCTCCTGCTTCCTGCTTAGGGTGATCATCTCCTTAACTGCAGCACAAAGCAAAAACAGAAATAAATACAGTAGAGTAAAAGGAGGTGTCTTTATAAAAGTGAAAGCTCAGTTCAGTTTTTGAGAGGAAAGAGAACATTTTTAAGGAAGCCAGAGTGCCACTGAAAATGAATATTTTAAGAAAAGCTGTAACACAGGTAAATGCTCGGCCATATTCTGTAACAACTGTTATTCGCAAGTGGTCTTCCAGTACAATCTCCACAGAGATAAAGCAGTACTAAACTGAATATATGAAAAGCACAACTGTCAGACAGACTTTTGAAAGAAAATGCTGCATAAATTGAGAAGGGAGCTCTCTGCCTCATTTCTTATACAGTCAAAGCAATAACTACTGAAGGATTCTAAAATAGGCTACTTGGATCTAACACAAATCAAATATTCTTATGAAAAAACCCCCTGAAAACTAGGAAGAATTTAAAAGACACAAGAAGCATCTAAAAGACACAAAACTACAGGTTTTATCTTGCATATTATAGTGCAAACATACAGTAAAATGATCTCCCTTAGCACTCTCTTGTTTTCTTGGATAAAGTCATGTCAGCTACACTACCATCATTTACATGAGTTGTAGAGGTTTTTTGGTTTTTTGTTTTGAAATCCAAGTTGAATTTCTGCCTGGATTTTTCAAGGATTGTAATTATGTAAAAAGGAAGTCTGAAGCAGGAGGGCTTTATGAAACAGGGCTGTTGAGACTGGAGTTTGGAGAAGGAAAGTACCAGAAAGGAACCACAAAGAAAAAAAAAAGAAAAATACTCTCCAGTGACTTGACAAAGACAGAATACAGTGGGCTGATAAAATTAAAGCACAAACTGGGCACAAGAAAGATAACAAAAATACTACTATTTAAATACATTGTTTTAATTTCAATTTGCATTTGTATGTCAAGGACTGATCATCATGGCTGTTAATCATTAAATCATTTGATTTGTAAATACACATTTTGATAGTTAAACTGGTAATTCTGTTTCTTAATCAAAGACATTATCTGAATATACCCACTTAAATTGTTACATAGTCTCAATCACTTCGACTCACACTTCTATCACATGAAAACCCGTAAGACCTTGTACTATGCAATTACTCTTTTAACTTGCAGTTCTGCAGTATACTATTATTTATTACAATATTTAAAAATTGTAAATACTTTTAATTACAATATTAAGTATAATCTCATACATTAAAAGAGATTAGCTTTCTGTAAGCATGTATTTAAACATAGATATGAACTGTACTTCATAAATTTAACTATTTACAGACAACCTATCTTCAAAAACTATTGTAACTTGTACTTAACATATTCAATTTCCACAAGGGAAAAAGGAGTTGTCAACTGGTCTATAACTGAAACTATTCCATTTTATGACTGAAAAAATGAGCTTAATGTCTTTGCAGAGACATCTCCCTTTGCAGAGGGACTTGTCACGCCAAAAGACAACTTAGCAACCAACCACTCAGCCAAGAGCTAACTGAAATCCATTATTTCTATCAGGTCAGTAGGTTTTAAAGAATGAATAAGTTAAAAACCACAATAAAATACATTATGCCTTATGTTCATGTCTATTACAATTACAGAGCAATTTACATTACAGGAAAAAAACCAAAACTTTAAAAATAGCCATTTAATTCAACATTCCTGTGTCACTGCCCAGTGATTTTATGCTAATGAACAGTTATAAAATCAGACTAAATGCTGAAACTTTTAACTTAATTATACTCCTATCTCCCCCTTTATCACTTTAGGGTTTTTTTAAAAATACAGTGAGGTCAAAGCTCACATCAAACAAGCAAACCTAAATAATAGTGGTTTTAATACACTTCCAGTCATCTATATCACCATGTTCCAATAAGCCAGACCCTATTAATCATGTTGCACACCATGCCCTTGGACATACCCTAAAGGGATGGAAGCATCCACTGCAATGAAAGGAGCAATGGAATACATCACATATATTTGCGAAATCATACAAAAGCTCCTCTCCCATCCACTCTCTCTATGTGCTGTACATCCTGAGGATTATCAGTAGCAAAGAGGATTATCAGTGATCTGTGTATTTGCATTGACCAGATTAAGCATCTACATTGAATTAGTCAAACACTGAGTAACTGTATCTGAAGAGATTGCTGAAGCTATCCTAATCCAAACAATTGAAGAAAGCACTGCATCCAACATTTATAGTATTTGATTTTTAACCTCCACTTTCCTTTATGCACAAAAAAGGACTAAAAATCTTCAAAAGACAACTTCAATTATATGGATAGCACAATCTCATTCAAGGAAATCTTACATAGTCTATTCATATAATTCTGAAGCTAGAGTATTCTAAATTAACCCCAACACTCTGTTGTAATAACTAAACTTAATTTTTTTTTTTATCTGGTGATGCCTAAGATATGCATCACACTACTTAGAAACTTAATAATAAATCACATAATATTGAGAATCCGTGACACAATGTACTTCTTCCTGCAATTCCATCTGTGTCTTATCCATCACTTACTGGAGCATTAAACAGACAGTAATAATCATTTTTAAATGCACTGCATAGCCCACAGTCTTTTATGATGTTACTTTTAGAAATGTGAAAAGTTTGTGAAATGTGAAAAATTATGCCCTTACAGTAGATATAATTACACATGTGGATTCATTATAAAATACAATGTTATCATACCTAAGTAATCCAAAGAGAAATTCACAGGATTCAACTAAAGCCATTTCAGTAACCCACTGAAAGCCAAACAACTCCACTGTATTTTCTTCATAGTCATTTGGGGAAGGATCTAGTCTCAGCAAAACCCTGCAAAACAGAGCCAACAACATTCATACATTTTCCAGTAATAAACCTATTGAGTACAATATCTACAGCTGGCTTATGTACCATCAATATACTTTCTCAATATATCAGCAACATATACGTGACAGATGTCTCAGAGACAACTGTACCTTTTAGAGCAGTATGATACATAAAATATGACAGCTCCTAGCTTTAAAATCATAAAAACAGGATACAGTCACAGGTCAAAGTATATTTTGGAAACAAAAATTAACAGTAAGTAAATCATGCTTACAAAGGGGCTGAGATGTAACATTCAGACTGTGAAGAGGCTGCTATGTAACACACTGCTCTGTATGCTTGGGATCTGTCTCAAGGCACACTACATACATAGTAACTAATGCTATAACATATATTTGTTCATTTACATACATTTAATAATCTTTACACTGAACACACTGCTAAAAGCACACTTTTAGGCAGATGAAAAGACAAGAGTCAAAATGGGACCTTGTCATTATAACTTCAGCAACACTAGGCCGAAATTAACCTTTGCTCTTGCTAAAGAAAAATTAACACCAGAATTACCATTTTACTCCAAGTGGAGAAAAGCAGATACCTGTATTGTTAAAACATTATAACTGTGCAAATAAAAAAATGTTTCATTAACATGCATTAAAAAAACATCACAGCAAACTGCAAAAATTTCAGAATTTTCCCCCTGCCTTTCATAAAATAATCCCACACAGATGAAGCTCAATTCTCTAATATGTAAAAAATATTTTTATTTTAAAATACATACTAGGCAAGCACTTAGTTTCCATTACATTACACACCGAATTAATATTCTGCTTGAATACTATTTCTGATTTCATTCTCAGAGGCAAAAAGAGAATCTGCTGAATAACTGGCTCAACCTCCCATAACACCTTAGCTCACTTGGTAACCTCTTGAACACTGGACTCTTTTGAAGCCTCTAGCAATTAAATTCAGCTACTCCAGATCCAAGCAACAAAGACAGACTCTAACATGGAGGATTTTCTAGGACTTTGCAATCCAGGTAGACAACATAAATACACAGTAGAAGAACAGAAGTTTAGATATATATATATAACTATAGTGACTGGGAAACCTGTTTACATACAAGTTCATCAAATAATGAAATATGTCAATATGGAATCCACTACAGATATATTCATGCAGACACAGGATCCATCAATCATCTACTTGACAAAGTTGAATGAATGTGCTCTGATACAACTAAAACATATGATAAATAAGGCAGAGAAAGGGGGAGGTGCAGTGGAACCCCCCTTAAGCCTTTACAGAAAACACAATGGGAAAAAAAAATAACAACACAAAATACTAAGCCTAGCAGGAGGACAGAAAGATTAGGCTTTTGTAGGAAAAACAAGACAATCCCTGTAATATGAGAAAACAGCACAGAAAACTAAGCTGAATGACAGAAAATAAGGTAGGTAACAACTAAACCAAAGGAACATTTTAAAATCTCACAGAAAATACTTATTTGCTATGCCTATGACTTCAGAAACTTAAATCCAGAACACATGCAGGGTGAAGCTTTGAAAAAGATGATCTTAAAGTTACTAGGGCCCCAGCAATTCAGGGAAGCCAGGCAGAGTAGAAAAGAAAGAAAAATGGCCAGCATTTAATAGAGTACATGACTGGGAAGAGCAGTGCTAAGGCCTCCTCAGAAATTTAAGTGATCTCAGCTCCTGCTGCCCAACAGGCCAGTTTTGAATTATCCTAATAGATTTGTAAATGTCCTTTACTGTACCTTGAAAGTAAGTTCAGAAAACTAAGAACTGCATCTAGAGCACCATTCAAAGCTGTTTATCAATACAAAAGCCCTTCCCAATTCGGTATGACCAAGTCAATTTCAGGATCAGAAGAGCTGAAGAACAAACTGATTTGGAAACCTGTCAGCATTCAAAGGCAACAAACATGAGAGGAAAGAACATACTAGAAGGCTTTTATATTTGTAATAAAAAAAAAAAATCCCATACCTCTTAAGAGACCCACTTGCTAAATAAGACTCTGCAGAGAACTTTCTCCCTCCATTTTGGCTGTCAAAAGTGCAAGAAAAGTAAGATAGCCTTGAGTTCTCATTCTCCACTTCCATTGCCAGCTCCAAGCTTTCAGTGAGAAATGGGGATGTAGAGGAAGCCCCAAAGTCATCCTCCATTGTTTTCACCTGGCCCAGAAAACAAACAGATGAATACAGAAATACTCATAGCATTTCTTCAAATAAATTTCTCATTGTTACAACTCCACATAACTCTTCAGTTCAAGTGAGGCTACAGATCTGACCAACAGTAACATTGAAGTAAAAGCTGATACACCACCAAGAAGGACAATCGTGGTCACATGCCCTGTCACGTAATTCTGCCCCTTCATGCAACCACATCTTCCTCATTGAACAGAACCTGTTCAAGAAGACACATCAGTGATTAAAAAAAAACCAACCAAACAGGTATATTTTCTTCTGGTTTAGTTCTCTAAATTAATTAGTGATGAGGCTAGACTAGCAGTAGGTTATAACACAAGGCAGGAATGCATTACAAAGCTGCTTCCAGCAACACCTCATTTTATGACAAGAGTAGCTATCCTACAGAAGTACATAATGTATTAGAGGCTCCCAACATTAAAAAAATAAAGAAAATCTAACTACCTAGGAATCTGAAAAAAGATAAACAAAACCAAAGAAAGACTACCATGTCCAAAAGAAGTTCACTGTACAATTAATATGAGTGTATTCATATTTTATACAATATACTGAAAGAGCAGAACTAGGCAACAAGCATCAGAGAGTCCTATAAAAACATGTAAACAACATAATTAAAACCCTAAATTGAAGTATTCAACTTCTTTGCTGGTGGATTTCGATATGGTTCTTGCAGAAACTAGTATACACCCATGGCTAGAAGTTGATAATAGAGGTTGTTAATATTAAAAAAAAAATAAGCTCAGGGGAAAATAAAGAACAAAACAGCTTCTGTTCTATTTTCTCACATCCATTCACATTCCTGCGGAGCACGAGGCTGTGCGAGAAGGGGAAGAATGACTTCTGCGCTCGAGTTTACAGCAGGACCCTACTTACGGTGGTGGCACAGCTGGTGAGTCAGCTGAAGGGAATGCTCTCAACCACAAGAGCTCCCAAGAAAAGCCTGCTCAGTTCGGGGTATGAAAATCGCCCCACACGACACAAAACCCTGGGGGAACAGCTACATAAGAGAGCAGCTCTTCCCGCACATAATCCCCACCAGTTCCGTACTTGTCTGGGTACAAGTTCCGTACGCCCCTGATACAAAGGAAACAACTAAGGACTTTAATCACCTCAACTCCTTGTCCTCCAAGCAGAACCTTCCAGGTGGCTGCAATCCGGGGGCAGGAGCTGCAAAGCGTCGGGAGCAGCCCGGTGGGCCGTCGGGACGCACCCACGAACACGACCCGCACGTGTAACGCCTCGGTCCCGCGCCGCCGCTCTCTCCCCGGAGGCGCTTCCCCTCCGGGCCACCCCCGGGCCGGCGGCCGAGGGACTCCGGCGGGACCCGCGCACCGCCGGGGCCGCCGCTTCCCTTCCGCTCCCGCGCCCTTTCCGTACGGCCCGCGCGCCGCCACCAGCCGCGCACTGCGCAGGCGCCAAGGCGCCCATTGGCCGCCGGCCG
>NC_031770.1:73768645-74011894 GCF_001522545.3 Parus major | reverse complement strand
GCCCCGCCCACTCCAGGCCGAAGCACCGCCCGCCGCTCCTCCCAGGCCATCGGGTTTCCCTGCTTCGCTGGGCGTCCGTCGGCGGGCCAGACAGCGCCAAGTGGTTTCTGGCCACCTTGTATGTGAACGCCACCATCTTGCCACAGCTGTTCAGCTGCCTCCCTTGTGCTCACAGAATCATGGAATCATAGAATGGCTTGGGTTGGAAGGGACATTAAAGATCATCTACTTCCAAACCGCCTGTGGTGACTTCAACTACAGCAGTGTTCAGAGACTCCTCCAGCCTGGCTGGAACCCCTCCAGGGATGGGGCATCCACAACATCGCTGTTCAGCTTGCTCCAGTGCCTCACCACCGTCACAGTAAAGATGTTTTTCCTAATACCTAATCTAAACCTACCCTATTTCAAGTTGAACCCACTCCCCCGTGTTCTGTCACTACATGCTGTTACAGTTTTGCCCCATCGTTCCTGTAACATCCTGTACATCGTTCCTTGCACTGCAATTGTCCGCTTTCTTTCTCTGGTGTCTTTCTTGTCTGGACTTCAACTGAACCTCATTTTCCTTCTCCTCGGCCTTCTCAGTTCACTCATTCCCATGCTCCCTCACAGAGATAGGCATGAGGTTCTCCTGGTCTTTCCTGATGCCAGATCCAGATTCAGATCCAAGCTTCCTATGTCTATCAGATAATGTTTGCATCCCCAAACACAACTCTCATCAAGCTTGGGAAGAGGTGTTTAGTGCGTTTGTAATTCAAGCTAGCTATCACTCCTATCATTTACTGCAGCACCTCCATTGGGTGAGAGAATGGTGGCCAGGGCAAAAGTCCTAAAACCTGTGACTGGCATAACTTAGCTTGAAGTGCACGTTGTGCACCTAGTGGCTTTTGGCTCTTTTATTAAAAAAAGTGTTGCATTATTTTGGATTGTTGTGGTTTGATTTCGGTTCAAAATGAATGCTTTTCCAGTTTTGCCTGGATTTTGGGTGCAAAATAGCAGCAGTACACGAAACTTCCTTCTAGTAAGAAAGTTGCTATAAAAAGTTTTGCTGTTGCTACTACAGCTTGCTCTAAAAGCTTTGCTGTGATTTAAAATGCTTCATTTGCTCCTGTGTCTGTAAGAATCTCTCATTTCCTTCTTTAAATTCCTGTCTAATTAAAAAAACAGTACATCATGGTTAAATAAAACTGTACCCAGGATAACCCTGATTTCCATATGCAGATTTATCTGCACTGACAGCCCCCTCTCCCTCTCTTAGTCTTTCTGTTTCCTCTCCCTCCCTCACTCTCCCTCTTTCTCTTCCCCTCTCTTTCTCTCCTTGTCTTTTTGTCTCTTTATGTCTATTGCATTATGCCTGAATAATTTTCAGTCTTTTTTTTTTTCCTCTCCTCTTGCACGCACATGCTAAAATAACTAGACAAAGATGCAAGGTGGTTGCTGCAGTCCCTGTCTCTAGGACAGAACCAAGAAAGCTTGTGATTGCAATACCACCTTTCCTTTTTTTTTTTTTTTTCCTCCTTTTTTTTTCTTCCCTAGCCATGCTTGGTGATTAAACTTCCTCAGGATGGGGAAGAAAAAGGAGCTGGAAATGAAATAGGGTTGAGGAAAAATCCCATTGCAGCAGCTGCAGCCAGTGGTGACTGCTGCCAGATGTGCGAAGGTTCCTGGGGTCCTTGTCACTAAAAGGCAGTATTCAAATATTTGGAGACAAAAGCTGCATCCTCAGTGATCATTTTCTTTATTTAACATGGCAGCAGGCATCGTGTGGGGAAAAATCAACATGCTGGATGTTGAATCGGACTTTTATCCTTTCTGGGATGAAAGGATGTTATCTATCCCGTGCCAAGAGGGAACTGAGGTAAGAGAGCTGATCCAGCTCCTTTTTTTTTTCTACTATATTTCCTAAGCATCTTTTCTGAAACAACCTATATATATATGTGTGTGTGTGTGTGTCTGTGTGTATATATACATGTTTCTATGTTTGTATATTTGTGTATTCGATTTCAAGGCAGTGAGTGGTTTGGTTTTTTTTTTTTTTCTGCCTTCACATCAACCCAGAGAAAGTTAATTCACAATATATATTCAGAGCTTGTTCAGAAGGGTCGTTTTGTGGGATTTTTTTTAATACCTTTTTGTTTCCAGAGAAGACTTCAGCAGTGACATCATGGTCGGCTGCTGATATTAAACCCTATTTTCAAAGTCTGTAAAAAAAAAAAAGCCAGTAACTTTGTGATAAGAAATTGTGCAGAAGATTCATATGCTCTATTTTTCAGTTGCACTCTAAATATTGGAAGTCTTATTAAAGCGATAGTGAGAATTTTTTATTATTATTATTTCTAGCACAGAAGCGATGAATGCTGCATAATTAAGTACAGTATTTAATTTGGCTGTTGTGAAGCAAAAGAATAAGGTAATAATTTTTATTGTACTAATCAGACTCAAGATGTTCTCTGTGTTAATTGGGTTAAAAAAATTGCAGTACTTATTAGAAATTCTAATTTCACAATGCAGCACTGACAATAAGCTCAGCCAGTGAATTATTCACATCTTTAATTTGCTCTCTTAATGACAGTGTTCTGTAATCAGAGTGCAGCGACTGCTTCCTATGCATTATGTATGATGTTCAGGACTTAAATGCAGGACATTATGAAGCCTCTCAGTGGCTCAGTAATTAGTTTTCCACAAGACAGGGCTTAGATATTCACAGATAAAAGTCTACAGCTGAGATAATGTTAAGGTGGTGACTCATGCTAACAAAAGCAGGGAAGTTCAAATTTAATGCTGAAACTGCTCTCCATTCTCCCTCATTGTGCGTAGGTGCAGGGGGAGGGGAAGAAAGTCTTCCAAACTAGCCCGCCATGGTGAGTACGCCGCGGACAGCCCGAATGGGCAACCCGGGGGCTCGCTTTACTCCGGGACCGCGTTTTTGGCAACTTTACTGCGCGGAGGGTGGAGGCGGAGCTGCGTTTCGTGCCTCTTTGTAGTGGTTGTGAAAAGGGCAGCAAAGTAAACACCGTCAGAGAGCAATCATGTATAGATGAGATGTGTTTTAAAGGATTTTATTTGAAGCACTGACGTTCGTAACTTAGTCAAATTACGGTGTTTTGAGTGGGAGCTACTTTTTATGTGTAGAAACTTTGAGAACATCTGTTACTTGCTATATTGCTGTTGTACCTATTACAGCTGTCATGGTCTTTATACGTTTTAAAAACTTTATTTTCTAATAGTTTAGTTCTCACCATCCAAAAGATGAACTCTGATGCAGGTTTCTTGATTTTTTCCTTGGATCGTTTACCTGGTGTTAGATCAAGTGATTTAAATGTAGGGAATAAGTATGGCTGTGTAACTTTCCTGCTTCTACATTATAGAATGATAGGCAAGAGTATTCAAATGAAGCTGGAAAATGATAGTTTTTCCATACTTAGTTGCTAATCTGGGAGACTGCAAACTGTACGTTTGTCCTGTGTTCTCCCATTAATCAGACATTTTTATTGGAAACAAAATAACTGACTAGAGAAGGTTCCTTACTTAGTGTTGATTCTCCAAAGGCTTGTGGCCTTTGTACAGGATTGTGACTCTAATTATGATAGTAGATCTGCCAGTAAAGTTTTGGGCTGAAATTAAAAACAGTCAAAACACTAAAGATCCCAACTTAATAGCAGATATATGAGAATAAGAATTTGGAGTACATCTAGATTTTTAAAGAAAAATATTGTAAAACTAATTTCTTTAAGTTTTTCAGCAAAGTCTACATCTGGAATTCAGTGTTATTAGCAGCTATTTCTAGTATTGTCTGGCCTCAAAGCCATGGGACGTGTTGCTAAGTAATTCCTCTTATCAAGCAAAATCCTTTATCCTATTGGTTGTATATAGTCCAGCCCTGAAAGTCGTTATCATTAAACAGTTGAATTAGGAAGCTGCAGATTGAATCAATGTAACTAGGTGATTTGCAGATTGTAGCAGAATCCAAGTGATTGTATACATGAAGAACTTGATTTGGTCTTTTCCAGAAAAAGACTTTACTTCCAAGTCAAGATCCCACAGCAAGTGGGTCACTACACAGCCACATTTCTTCAGTCACTTCAGTGTGGAATCATACAATTGAAACTTATTCCCAAAAGGTGTCATATCTGCCCCCTCACTCTTCCTCCAAAGCCACAATCAATAAAAGTTGTCTTTTTAAGTGAGCACCTGCCTGCCTAAAGATTTGTTATGATTACTTACCTAAGTAAGTTATCTATTCCAAGATTTCACTAGTCTTCTCATTAGAATGTTTTTTGTGCTTTCTGATCTTAACCTGCTAAAAGTAAATTAGTTGAACCCATGAGCTTTTGTTAGTTAGTAGTGACAGGGATTCTTTTTTCCTCTTTTCCCCTGACTCATATATTTGAGATTCTCAGTCATGTTTCCACTGTGTTATTCTTTTAAACAATCCCTGTTTTTTGTTTTCAACTTAATAGAAAAAAAATATTTTTCTTGTATTCCTTTAATTCTTGTTGCTGTGCTCTGGACTCTCATTATTTCTACTTTCTTGAAATGCAGTGTTTTGGACTTAGACATGGTTTCAAATGCCACGTAACTTCTATATTTTCACTTAATGAAATGTGGTTTGTCACTTTTTAAGAATATCTAGTTTCCCAAAGAAAATTTTAACACAATGACTTGCACATGGTGGGTACAAAGACATCTGTTAACCCAGGATACAGTCTAGGGTATCTACAGTTAACTGGAAAAGGTGCAGCATGTGTTTGAACAGGTCTTTAGTTCAAGGATTTATGATTTCTATCAGGAGTCTTCATAGTTATTGTTTCCAATATCCTTATCTCACAAGATAAGTACCTGTGACTGACCTGATTAGTGATGTCCAGATGTGAGGTATCAAGCTGTAAAGAATATCTGAAGTGTTCAATCCTCAGAGGATTGTTTCAAGTTGTAGAAGTACTGTTGCAGAGTCAAAATTTTATAACAATGCCCTTGTTATAAAGTAGATGGGTGGCTAGAAGTTAAAATCTGAACTTTTCCAGTCAGATTGGACAATCTGAATTTGAGGCACTATTACAGGCAGGTGAGAATAATTTTTTACAAAAGTGGCAAGAGTGTTATTGGCAATCAAAAATTACCCTCCAGGGTTAACTGTGAAGCAGTATGTTTTAGGTTAAAAAAAAAAAAAAAAAAAAAAGAAGAAACATTTAGAAAGTTATCACATTCTAACTAGCCTAGAAGATTGTCTCTACATCTGAGCTATGCATCTGGGGAAGGGCCAATTGTTGTGTACCCAATCTGTTAAAGTGGAGAACCATTCAATTTTAGTTGAAAGGAAGGGCCCAATATCTTTCCTGGGTCAGAGGAAGATTGTTCATATTATCCTTGAGTTGTTGTGGCATGGGAGGAGAACAACACTTATGAAGTCAAAATGGAAAGTATGTGTCTTAAAAGTTAAAGATGACTGCCTATGCTTACAGAGGATCAGATTTAATATATTAAAAAAGACATAGGGACCAAGAAAAATTTTAAGGACCTTAATGTGGTTACACAGTGATCTAGTTCATATTTTGGTATGTAACCCTTTTACTGTCCCCTTTTACTGACATGTGATTTCTTTCATTTAGGAATATTGCAAGTCTTTTGGAGTGATCTGATTCATTTTTCTTTATTTGTTCATATATCAAAAAGCAGGAAAAATAGTTCTAACTCAGTAAAATTTTATTGGAAAAAGTTAAGAGAAATCCATCCATAGTACATTTCCAGGAGTTGTATTTTGTACTTTTGTTTTTATTGCTCCAGGCTTAAGTACCACTATAAATATTAGGTTCTGAAGTGGTATGATGTGTTAAGTATTTCTAAATGTCTTCTCTTAATCTAGCCTAATAATGCAGTCTTTTCATATGCATAATTCCCATGAAAGCCAGTGGGAGTGCTACATTATAGAAAGAATAAAAGATACATATGCCAAGATGTCTTCATTTTGAGTCATTGTTTTAACTTGATTGACAAAGAAGAAAGTTGACTAAAGGAAATATTTTCTGAAAGTGGAAAGAAGGTTATTGATAATATTTTTAATTCCAAATTTACCTGTTTCGCCACTGAAACGTATGCCAATAGAATGACAGTAGTCAGAAAATCTGACAGAAATCTCAAATTAATTTATATTCACTAATGCTTTCTAGGAAATATTTCACAAGTAGAACATATGCATTCTAGTCTGTAAAATTCCATATAATTGACCCACTAATAAGAATTCCAAAATATATATATATATATATGTGTGTGTGTATGTGTATATGTGTATATATACGTGTATATATTGTGTAAAATAGAATAGCAAGAAATATTCGTAGTATAAACCAGTTTGGGCTTTTTTTACAAAGTCAGGCTGGAAATAACATAATATACTGAATGAGTTCAAATAATCAATCTTCTGTAAAATTTAAATCCATAAAACTTTGCAGCTCTTATCTGTATCTGTAGTAGGTTGGAAAAAATAGTAGTAGGAATACTTAACACTGTACAAAAGCACTGTGCTGCTTCCAAGTGGCTTTTCTTCTGTGTTATCGTCTATACATATGTTCTGTACTGACTGTCATCCCAGGAACTATTTCATGTCCTCATTAAACCTGAGTTTTTATTTTTTGTGTGCTAATTTTTCAGCCTTTCTTTTTAAGCTTTTCCCAGTGCTCTTTTTGAAGCTCATGAGGCTTTTGCTATTCCCAAAGCATCCCTCCATAAAATTCTTGTTTTGTTTCTGCATGTGTTTGCAAGAGTCCTTGAAATCTTTATATCACACATATCTTTTTTTCATTGTTTTGTTGTAGTATCCCATTTCTTGTCTCTTGCAGTATTTAGATTACAAGATCATTAGTGAAAACAAGGGGTTTTTTCTGTGCTTGTAGAGAGGACAAAATAAAGGGGGTTTAGACTCTTTCTAATAGTAGGAATATTAAAAGTGTGTGAAGTTAATAATTTTGACTGCCATCCTTCTAATCCCTAGTAATACAGGCTTTTCAACTCTTAACAACTTCTTCAAAATAGAATTTCATCTGGATTTTGGGAAGTTGACAGGTTAGGGTGCAAGAAAAATGAAAAATAAAGGGGCCACCAACAAGCAGAACAGAACTTAACCTCAAAATATTTCTGTTCCATGCCCTCTGTTTACTATCTTTGCTTCTCCGATATAATACTTCATCAGAGAGACCCTAGGTCAAATAAAACTATTCAGAAAGCTTTTTGTCTCTCAGGTACATAAATTCTTTCTGGTGTGTGGTACACAGTGACAATACAGACTCTCTTGGTCCAGATGAAGGATTGTGTCAGTCCAGCTGTAGAATGAGTGTTTTGGATTTTTTTTCCAGAAGGAATAGCTTTAGCTGAGAGTGGTTGATCCAGCTGTCTATCAGCATTTTGGTGTACTGTGTTGGTAGTATCAAATATGAAGGTATACTTGGGGAAGTGGAATGCACAACTGTGCAGTCCAATATGAAGCTTAGGAGGAAACTGACTAAACCATATCACACACTTTCTGATGCAGAATTTTTTTAAACCAGAATATTTGCATTACCACCACTGCATGGATTTTCAGTTGACAGTATTTGAATGAAGGCTATTTGAAAATGGTGCAGTTCTCTGAGTCCAGCTATCACTCTCCACCTTGCACTGTCTAGTGTTGGGACAAAAGGCTGGGCTCCCACTTTGCTAATCAGCAAAGCTCTTTCTCCTGACTTGTCCAGAGGCTGGAAGTTTAGAAAGCAGATCAATGTTTTGTGTGGATGCAAATGTGGATATCATACAAAGGCACTCAGTGTAAACCATATTTGGTTTATATACAAAGATGTGTTTAAAAAGCAAAATAGCTAGCTTTGACCAGTGTCATTACAGAAATCATTCAAGAAAGTGGATCTCTTGTTTCCAACACCACGCTATTTTGTCCATTCTTATGCAATCTTAGAAATACTCCCTTTTCTCAGTGCTTTTTGCTCTTTGCTTCAATGTAACCTGACAAAAAAAAGTCAGATGACTATTGGATACTTAGCATAACTTCAAAGATTTTGTATTTAGAAAATGTTGATTTTTTTTATCCTCTGAATATTACAGTAATATTTATATAGTGGAAGGAAGAAACTGTGTATCTCAAGTTCTCCTTTATCAACTTAGGAAACAGAGATATAATTAGCAAAAATGATTCAAAGGTGATGGCTCATACACAGTTTCTCATTCTACATAGCTCACCTGCATGATTTCAGGAGCTCACTTCATTCTTGCATCTCCATTCCTCAGCTGTGTAATAGAAAAGGAAACCTCTCACAGAATTTACAGTTCAAATCTCTTTGGACAGTTTGAATTTTCATGCAGTTTTGTCTCTTAGTATGTCATTAAAGCACACCAGTGACATTGTAGAATTGTTTAAAGACACTGGGAGGCTCCGAGATACTCTAGGACTTGAGCAAATGTATAAAAACAGGTTGGTATGAGCAAGTTCAGAGATTAACAAGTGTTTCTAATGGTCATCATAAAGGAGTTCTGCTGAACATCTGTGTAGTGAGATTCTTGAAAGGAGGTGGAGAAAGAGTTGATTTTTAAAATGATAAATACTTTGCAGAAGGGGTCATTTAATATACTGCCTGTGAAACATCTTTTACTTAAAACATCTTTTTATAACTCTATTTCAAGTTTTGCAAGAGAAATTTGTCAAAATACTAATTATTAGAAGGAGCTCTGAATCAAAGCCTTCAAATTCAAATTGTGTTCTTTAGTTTTATTTTGCTTTTTATGTATTTTAGGTCATGTTTTTGTGTTCATGTTTTGGATACCTTTAATATGATTTCCCATTGCTGTTTCTTAGAGCTTGGTAGAAACACCATCTTATAGCCCTGAAGTTTTTTTTTTTATTTGTTGGGTTTTTTTATTTTACTTATTTCAATGTGTGGGATAAGGCTGTCTAAACTGCGTCATAAAACTATTTTTTACCTACGTACACAAAAAATATATTTATAAAACTATTTCCTATTAAGTTTGTGGGGTTTGTGTTTTGTTTGTTTTTTTTCCCCTTGGAAAAAGTGATTAGTGAAGAAAGAATGACCTTCCTCTTTGAAGGCATTCCAAAGCATAACAGGAAGCAGTAAAACCAAAAACTTTTAAATATGTACCTGGAAATCAGTACAGGTAGTCCAAATATGAGCTGTTACCCAGTACACTAAGAACACTGTGTACAGATACTGCTTCTATCAGTTGATATCAAACCCTTTGCCAAAGTAAATGAGCTTACCCTTCATTTTGCAGATGTCCTGGCTACCTAATTTGTAAAACATGGGTGTAAAATGATGTAATCTTTGTTTTGACAGCAATGACTTAAATAAATATAGCTGAAACAGGCATTCTGGCTGAAGAGTTCATAATAACAAACTTTAACATGACTGCACAAAGGAACTATTCTGCAGTGTCTGTCACTCATGGATAAAAAACAGAAGAGTTTTGTTCATCTATCTGGTATCTAACCTCCAAAGGCCTCAGTCTGTATGATAACTGCAAATAATGCTATTGTGGTGATCTTGTCTCCAGATGTCCACGGCAGGATGTGAACAGGAGTTGTATTATCCTTTTGGCATAGAAAGGTTAGATATAAGATAGAAGGGTGAGGATGATGTTTGATGCCTAGATCTGAAATCTCCAGAGGGAAATGTCTTTCTGGCAAGAGAGAAGAGAAAGTTTGTGTATCTGAAGTATTTTTCCCCTTTGTAAAATTTCTTAAATTTTATTCTGCCTTCACTATTTTTAGTAAACATACACACAGAAGCTGAAAGGAATTATATATATTTTTAGAGATTTCTCAGGTTTCCTGATAAGGGTTTTATGTTGTAATTTGCCAGGTAAGCTTGTAAGACTTAGAAGTACATTAAACTTCCCTTGTTGTCAGTCTGACATGTGAAGTTTAAGCTTGGAGCAATGAAAGTAGAGAGCAATGAGAATAAATTGACAGCTGTCTCACAGCAAGCTAAAACTAGAGAAATTAAAATACATTATCATGAAAACTGTATTGGAAAATGCGTCTCAAATTAACTACTGGGCATAAGTAATGAATCGTACCTAATTGCATGTTGCATATTCTAATAGATTTAACAATACTTACCAAAATAAGGAAGCCACTCTATTTGAAAAATGAAAATTATGCAATGGTGTCATATAACAGATTAGACCTAATAATTTCAAGTAGGTTGGTAAAAGCTGTAAAATTGTGCTGTAATTACATTTAGAGCTAGATGCTTTTAGTCAACCTTATCCAGTAAAACAACACTCCAAAGATATTGTAATTTGTCCGCTACTCAGACTGATGTGGTTTTCAGTATATGGATATCCTTTGTGGACTAAAGTAGAAAAATAACCTCTCCCACTTCAACACTGAGTACAAATTCAAGCTGAACATTCCAGGAGATTTTGAAAGCCCATCTTAGAGGAAGAACTGAGGCAATGGACCTCCCTTATCACTATTTATTTGGGGAAAAAAATGGGTTTTCAGATGTGCATTGAATGAATGGTACTTGTGTTTCACCAAGGGATGAATTACAAGCAGCCCTCACCACTCTGGGCACATATGGCTGACCCTTGCACTTTGATGGGAAAAGTTCTTGCATAGTCCCTTTTCCTGTTGCATGAATATGGTTCTTAACAACAAACTAACAAACCAAAAGAATTGACCATTTGCAATAGTGATGAAAATTTACAGTTTTATTTCAGTGTGATGGATAGCTGCTCACTAAGGCAGACACTTGAACAGACAGCTATTTGAGAATAAATTCATCCTACACTAATAAAAAGAGATTTTTTTATTGTTTGTTTGTTTGGCATAATGAACACCAGAGACAATATTGTTGGTTGAAATGATGAAAATAGTTTTGACCTCATCTAGAGGCTATTTAAGCTGAATCTTAATTTTTTAATGGAAGATATGATACCATAAATTGTGCAAAAGCCACTAAAGAGAAAGCCAACAGGAAACTCACGGAGAAACTTGAAAAAGAGAATGAATGTCACTGTTTGACTGTCATTCAATTTTTTGGCTATTTACCAATAGAGAACACCTTTAAACTGCTTAGTAAAGCAGCTGGACGACAAAAAATTTCCAGCTTTATGGAACAGAATGTGTCAATTTTTACAGTGAAAATCTGGCAATTTAATTCAAAATAGAATTTTTAGAGTTTAAAAAAATAACAGTTGATTTTTTAGTAACAGCACTTTGAGATACTTTAAGATCAGGTTTTATACACCTTTATTTTCTGGAAATTGTTTCTTGTTCCTGAAATTTTAGAATTCACATTTTTGACTGCTTTCAAATATTTTGATTTTCTATATTTAGCTAAGTTATACTTTAGATATTCACCATAGAGCAGGGAGCATTTTTAGATAGATGTTGCCAGTCATCTTTACTAATTGAATAATCTCTTGTATATTAGCACAGTGGTTTAATCTTTTTGAAATCAATACTGTATCTTAATACTTCTTAGAGTCAGCTATTATTAGCAAGAAATCAGCTAAATATATGAGATAATCACAGCTACACAAAAGTCACCTATCCATTATAAATAAACAGTATGATAATTAACCTACAAGATTTTTTCCTGACCCTAAATTGAGGGTCAATCAGGCCTGTTGTGTTATATTTGAAGAGAAAATACACTGACTAGGATCTCAAAAATAATATTACCAAACTAGCATATTGGTTTTTTCTGAGCTGATGTACATCTTAACACAGCAGCTAAATTGAACATAGCTTTGTGGTGATGCAATACTGCTGTCTGCTTCTGCTTCAGGACATACCTTGATCTGAACGAATATTTGGGATGTCTCCCCAGTACACTGTTGCAAATGCAAATTGCAGTTTTTTTCCATATTCATTTTGAATAGTAGATTTTTGAAATTTGAGGTTCAAAATGTTAATGCTTCTCAAAATATTATCAGTTGACAAGACAAAGCAGTATTTTATTTTGCCAGTGTTAACACTGTTTATGAGCTTTCTCTCATTCCAGCTCAACTGTAAAGATTGTTAATAAAGCCAAGTGAATTCTTGTGGGATGCTCTGTATCATACAGCAGTCTGATAGGAGATTTTTTTTCCCATTTAAATTTTGCATCGTCAAGTTACAGTAATAACAGAAATTATATGATCCATGTCTTGTTACTAAGTGTTCTCCAACTTCTGCTTTTAACCTATGTTGGATTCTGAACCAGTTGGACTTGAGGTCTGATCCCATTCAAATGTTCTTAAAGCAACTGTTTTATCTAAAGTCTCATCCAAAGAATAGATGAGCTTCCTATTGCAAGGAAAACAGTGTGACATAGTAGCAAAATGTACATTTCCTTTCACATTGTGCATTTCACTAGTTATTTGCAGCACTTTTTGGCAGGGTTAGGAAAAGTAGATGTATAAGATACTTCAATTCCATACCATTTTTGGACATTGTTAATGTGCATGTTTCTTGATGATCAAGAGCAGTGAGAGCTAGATTGTGTGTCTTGGTTATTAAAATGAGATTTCTGGAATTTTGATCCATAAATTCTAGAAAATGGCACAGGAAATCAGTGCTCTTACAGTTGTCTAAACCAGCATATCCCTTAAACTCTACATGCACGTATTACTATAATCTTAATTTCCCCTTAAATTTAGGTTCTTGCATTTAGCTACCCACTATGACCACTGCACTCTTGCTTTTCCTCAATGTATGTTAAAATCCAGTGATAAAAAGGGTGGCACTGAAATGCTGCCTTCATCTTTTGAGGTGTCTGATATGTTTTGGGAGAGGTATTTGGTACGCTCTCAGTGCAGATGGGCAGCACTAAGCTCTGCAGAAATCCCTAAGTGTGATCACATCTGTGTTTTCATGTAGCACGTTTTAACTACCAGGTTGTTCAATAGTCTGAGAGGGATGATTGGGGGAGACAGTGGGTGCTGAGCCACACTGCAGACAGGAATGCCAGATTCTTAGTGCAAGGGAGAAGAAGAAAGAGTGGTGGGCTGCATGCCAAAGAGATGGAGAGAGTGGAATGAGCAGCATATTGGTTGGTTTTATGCTTTGAATTAGAGAATTTTGGTTTAAGAAATAGTCCTGTAAGACGAGTCCATATTGCATATGGGTCTGGATTTGTGAGTTAGTATTTTAATTGAGTAATACTCAGGCTTTAATATAAGCTTACACTGTATTAAACAAGAGAGAATCAATTTGAAAGGGAGGCCTTTACTGAGGAGTGAGTTTTGCACTACTAAGTAAAAGTTGCATTCATGTTGCATTTTCATTTAGCTAGCAGACACCCCATACAGCTGTCTGCTTTCACAAAGTTTGTAGGAATGTTAAATCTTTGAGACCTTTTCCCATGTATTCGACTTACATGGAATTGGTTACTGGAAGTGATCAAGAGGAGCTGAGCAAAGCAGCTCATTTTTTTTTTCAGGAAACCATGTAAAAAGGAACAATAGTCTTTGGTTCAAGGAGCTTTTTGTTCTCTCAGAGTCTACAAAAAATGCTGCCAAGCTTGGTGTCTTAGTAAAGATATGGTGTTTCTTTCATTTAAACTAATTTAAATATACTCATTATTTCTTATTCATAGAAACCTGATCCATATCCTGAAGAATCAGGTCAGGTGCCAGGCTTTTAGGAGTAAGAGCTTCTGATGGAAAGCTATTACTGATGTTTCTTTCTACTCTTACCCTAGAAAACTGAACCACATGCCCTGCATTCCTATTTCCTTACTGTCCTCTGCTCTTCATATCTGTGTTATTTTATGGTCTACAGTATTCACTGTTTTCTTTTATCAAGTGATAATTTTATAAATTTGCAATGGATTATTCACTTTCTTAGCTCCAAATAATCCATTCATTTTCCTTAATTATTTCATAATCAATAGGACAAAAATCAGCAATTATTGCCAGGTAGACATTTTTCTGAGCTTTTAAAAAGCTTCAGGTTTCTTTCTTATTGCTTTAAAAATCTTTAGAAATTTTAGCTAAAATTATGTCATCTTATGTTTTGTCTGTGCCATCAATTTTCTTAATCTAGGAAAAGAAAAAACATTGGAATATATCTACAAACATGAAGTGATAAATGTTAAAAAGTTGACAGTTGGTAGTAGTACTTTAATAGAATCATCTTCGATAACAACTCCTCTGGTACCTGTTATATGTGCTCATGAATAGCCACTGAACTAACACAAAACATCTGCTGCTTTGGCTCAATTTAAATGCCCCAATCTGATAACCTTGTCAAAAAATTTAACAGTCGTCTAGAATGGAAATTCACGTACCAGTCATGATCCATCAAAGAGAATTAGACTCCACACACACAGAAATACATGTTAGCAGATCTAAAGATTTTGTGTTGAGCATTACTTTGTATTGCTATGTTTTGCATTGTGGTTAATGGTTCAGAGTTAGGGAGCATTGTAATTATACAGGTAAATATTCAGGCACTGCCTACAATGTACCACTGAGAAAAAAGGCAGAAAAACATTTATTTAAATTGGATTCACTGATGCATGCATGTGCAGATTTTATAGAGTAATAAAACTCTACATGCAAGACCTGTTCATATTCCAGATTCTTTAAATTTTCAAGGATTCTTCATGTAAAGAACACTAAATGAAATATTCCTTTTACAGTATCACAGGCTTTTACAGTGTATTTTGGGGAAGTATTTTATATGATATATGTTGAAATTAATTTTCCAAGAAAAAGAGGACTCTTACATACATATAAATTTCTGTGACTTTTCTTGTGATATCTTTTTCTGATTGTGACAGTTGTGTGACTGAAACTTCTTACCACTTTTATCAATAAAAGTGACTGATAGATTTTTTTATTTTTGGGAATCATTGAGTGGATTTTTCACTTCTTTCTAAAAAATGAGTGTAATGGAGATTCTGTTTTACATACTGAAAATCTAAGCTTTCTGTTATTTCCATCTTATGACTTCCAACTTTTCCAGTTATTTTTTAGAAATCATTTTGATGGTATGACTTAAGGAATCTTAAGGTTGTCTACTTGCCACAGTTACTCTTTTTGATCTTCAAATGCCTTTTTTTCTGGCTCTTCGATCCTGACTTCTCGTGGTGGGCTTGAAAATCAAATATACTGGAAAGTAAAATAAATAAATCTTTTAATGTGTATTGGGATGTTAATTGTTTCAAATGCTTCAGCACCTAGAAATAAATAACCATCTTTTTTCTGCTAAAGTCTATATTTTTTTTAATCAAAAGGAACAGCATGGAGAAAAAAAAGTGCACAAATTGCGAACTAAGGGGAAATACTCAAATCCAGTTTCAGATTTCATTCTTGAATCTCATTAGCACATATGTGTGAAATGGTTCTGCAAATCCAGACAAAGTAATCTGTAGAAAAGCAATGCAGAGTCCTGCACCTGGGGAAGAATAGCCCCAGCACTGGAGGCTGACCTGCTGGAAAGCAGCTCTGCAGAGAAGGACTTGCTGTCCAGTGGACAACCAGCCAATGGGCAGAAACTGATGCACAGGGAATTCCATCTGAATATGAGGAAGAACTTCTCTACTGTGCAGGTGACTGAGCACTTGGAACAGTTTGCTTGGAGAGGTTGTAGAGTCTCCCTCACTGGAAACAGTCAAGAGCTGTCTGAGCAAAATGCTATGCCATATGCTCTAGGATGACCCTGCTCAGGCAGGTAGGCTGGAGCAGATGACCCAATGTGGTACCTTCCAACCTCACCCATCCTGAGATTCTATAAAGTATAACTTGTTAAATTTTAAGTTGTCTTAATACCATAACAACTGGAATAGACTTGAGACTGGATGTAGAAGTACCCAGGCCTTTATCTTGAAGGTGATTAGCTATTTTTCTGTGAATTTAGGTAAGTACTTTAAGTACAGTGTTTCTATATTTGATACAATATTAGCAAAAATGTAGTACATGAAGGAGAAACATTTTAAAGAGCAACTTGAAAGTTGTTTGTTGTAGAGGTCCCGGGTCTGACCTGGACTGTTGCTATGGTCTTGTGGAAAAGTAGCAGGACTTAGTTTTTTCCAAATGTATGGTATATGCAGGAGTATAGGAATGTGCTGATTTTGTATTAATTATGTAGTTAATATGTAATTAATATATGCATGAGTATACATATTTGTAGGTATGTGTATATGTTTGTGTTCAGTTGGCTACACTATTGTTCTCTAGAGAGCTCTGATCCCCTTCAACGTCATCCTAATTATGTAATAGATAAGTAATTAAGACTTTTTTCAAGTATGTTCAGTTCATTTAATTGCTCTTTTTTTACCTTTTTTGTTTGTGTGTGTTTAGGTGATCAAAAATTAGAAGAATTTTCAAAGGCAGCATTAAAATTCAAAGAATAATTGCACATATTTTTCCTATTGTTATTTGCACATCTTTCTACATTACCAAGCATGGGCACTCTAAGCTAATTTTGCACAAATCGATAATTTTAATAAAAATTAAGGAATTCAAGAATACTTTACAAGATATTTCTTCCTTTTCTTATCTAATTAATAGCCATATGACCTACAAGCAAAATTTCAAATAATATCATGAGTTTCTTGATCAGTGGAGAATACTCTTAATTAAAAAAAAAAAAAAAACAACCAAAAAAACCAGACCAAATCTATAATTGCTAGAAAGTTATAAAAGAGAGGGAGTGCTCTGAAGAGTACTATATTGAAAGATATATTGAAAGAGAGCTATATTGAAAGATCTTACAAACTTCCTTGAATATTTTATTTCTAAAATTCACAGATTTGTGAGCAAACAAAACAATGCAACTGAAGGAAACGACAGATTTTCTTAGAACACCTTAATGAAAATAAGAATAAAGTGGAGTTTGTTTCATTTCTGATGGGGGATTTTTTTCAGTTTTTAAGTAGTTTCAGTCCTTCAACTATTCAGCAATTTAAAAAGAGTTGGCAGCAAATGGAGGAGTTTGAGTCCCAACACTGGGACATGACAGAGTACATGAATAATGCAAAGTGGTCAATGACTTAATGTCCTGATGGATGTTGGTGACAAGTGGTGTCCTTCAGGGGTCTGTACTGGAGCCAGTGCTATTAAATGTCTTCATCAGAGACACAGACAATGGGATGGAGTAGACCCTCAGCAAGTCTGCAGTTGAGACCAAGCTGTGTAGCACTGCTGACATGCTGGAAGGATGGGATGCCATCCAGGGGGACCTGGACAAGCTTGAGGAGCAGGCCGATAGGAATATCATGGGGTTCAGTCAGGCCAAGTGACCTGGGTCCAGGTTACATGTGATGGAGATGAACGTAAAATTTGCAGGATAGTTCCACACTTGCCTGTGCAGTATTAAAATGCATTAACAAAAAGATAAGCCTCAGCAGGTAATACTAAAAACTGTAGTGAGAGCCTGATGTTGTTAAATACTGTGTTAGACAGACTGAAACATCTGGGAAAAAAAAAAAAAAAAGGCACAAAAAGTGACTTTATGAATAAACTTGTCATATATGTAAAGAGGAACAAAAAGTACAAAACTGAGGAACTGAGGTCAGTGCTATTTTCATTTATCTCTTCTCTTTTGACATTTTTGTTAGTGAGCTACGAAATCAATAAAGGCTAATTTCATTGGCAAAGATTAGCGAGTACATAGGAAGGAACACCATACACTCAGGATGTGGATAGTTGCTTTCAAGGGCATTTTGAATAAAATGTATTTGTTATAAAGTAAATTGAATGGTTCTTTTTGTCTAATTGGCTCATATATCAAACATTAAGTCTTTGGAATACCCACTACACAAAACTAAGTTTGCAATATTGAATATACTTAAAGTACTTTGTTTATTTCAGTTATTTTTACACCCTCATAATAAATGCTTGTCTGGTAACCAAAGCCCTTTCATAGAAATAATAAATCATGTAACTCAGAGTATCAATATAGTACAAGAAGTGTCCTTTTAGCACCCTCTTAATCAATAATGTTCAAAAATTAAATATATTCCATGTGCATAATGTGTGATGTAGTTTCCCTGAAAGAAAAATGCAGGGGTTTGTGCCTTCTATAGGAATTAACTACTCAGTATCTGTAAAGTTGGAACTGCTAGTTCTGGAATTAAGAATATGGTTGCACACTGGATACTCAGCAACAAAAACAGGCTTTGGCAGGAGTAAAAAGAGATTCTTCAAAGCTGAGGAGGATACAGATATGCTTTCCAGCAAAGCAAAGGCCAGCTTACCCTGAGCTATGCAAGCTGATAGGAGAAAATGGAGAGTGGTAGAAGTGGGAACCTCTGCACAGTGTGGTCTGGAGGCAGCTGTTTGCCAGCCCAACCTGTCACCTAGAGAGGTTTTCTGTTTGCCTGAGAACTGGATCTAGGACTGTGTTGCCAAAGCTTGTCCAGGCCTGTGACTGTTGCCTCCTGACGTTCTTCCCTGTGGGTACCAATGATACTGCTAGTGGCAACCTGGAGAGTATCAAAACTGACTGCAGAGCTCTGGAGGATATAGTCAGCAATGTGGAGGCCCACTTCTTGTTCTCGATCTTGCAAGGAAAGAGAGGGCTGTAAGGATGCTGTAGCATCAGAGTTTGGATATGGACCTGTTGGTTACAACTGAGGTTGGGTTTCTATGACCAAGGGACCTTGCTTGAGGACCAGCACCTGCTTGAAAAAGATTGGAATCCACCCCCATAAGCAGGCCATTGGTATCTTTGCCAGGCCTGATAATTAGGGCTTTCAAATACTCAGGTCAACAAGGGCAAGAGTTACCACCAGAGATGGAGAAGTTGGGGTTAACTACAAAAAGTTTGGGGTGAATGAAAGAGAGCATATAAAAATCAACAAAACAAGGCTAAAGTGGGGGCATTTCAAGCATTTGTGTGTAAACAAGGAAGTGCCATTATGAAAAAACCCAACAACCCAGACTCTGAGAAATTGGCATGCTGGTGTGCTTCTATGGTGGTCTGTACAGTGTTGTGGAGAATAAATATGAGGAAAATCAGAGATTTACATGCAGTTGCAGGGATATTATCTTGTTGGGGTCATTGAGATGTAGTGGGATGGTTGCATGACTGCAATAGAAGGACAGATGGCCCTGCTTAAGTTGGGTGGTTGGGCCAGATGACCTCCAGAGGCCTGTTTCAACCTCAGACATTCTGTGATCCTATAAATTCAGCTAAAGTTAATACATGTTCCATTAAACTCATTATTTCTGATCATGTATTCCTAATAATATTGGATAACAAACACTGGCAATAAATGGCATTGTAACTTGTGTTTTCTGTGAAGTAATGCTGTATTAGCTTAGAGAAGAAATGTCTTTTTAATGGTTTCCTTTGGAGTAAATAAGCAGAGGAAAAGCTCCAGTGTCATTCATACTGAAAGTTTGATGCAACACATCCTAAGGTGTGTTTGTTCTTTATTTACTGTCTTAGCTAAGCATTGCTGAGAGGGGAATTAAGTTCTTCATATCCACTTTGAAAAGACTCCTATAGAAGCAGTAAATCTGCTTCATACTTCTGATGTATTTCAGAAAAAAAATAAGTGTACAGTTTAATTCCAATGCATATTTTCCATAAAATCAACATTATTTAATGATTACTGTAAGTCAGTGTAGCTTATGAATAAAAGCATGAATACTTAATTTATTGTTGACTTCTTTGTTGGTACCTAGCTGACATAGAACACAATAAGAGCACCAAGGTGTTTTTAGTGATGATTTACATGTCTCTCTTATGGCCTCAGCCTAGCTGTAGAATAAATTTGTAAAGGCAAGACATTTGAAGACGAAAGATCTAATCCTATACTTTTAGGATTAAAATGCTGTGATTATGCTGTAATTGTGAAGGGGCAGACAAGGGAAGAGTTCTGGAACATCCTTACTGTGCTTAAGAAATTCAAAAGGAAAATTTAGGTAAAAGGGCATTATCACTTACCATCTCAATTTACCCCCCTTGCATCACATGACTTTATCACACTTTTGGAGTTGTATAACTTTTCTGTTCATCCCATTCAAAATATTGAATAGGGTATATATGCTGCCAGGTAGTTGTATTATGTGCTTCTAAAGATTGCTGAAAAAGTTAATGTAGAGAAATCTGTATTCCCTTAGCAGTATTAGCACCCTGCTGAGCAAGTACCTCCTATTTAGAATAGCTGCATTACATTAAGTGTTTTGGAAAGAATTTTCTAATGTAATTTCAATAGAAATCTAACAAACGTCTTGGATAATCTTTTTTCTGCTTTAGAAAGGGTTTTAAAAAGGTAATAATTGTCCTTTATAGAAGATATTATTTTTTATACCTGATTAACAGTATTATATAATGTAAACAAACTACTCTTGTCATTTAGTTTGTTAAACTATTGAATTAAGCTTATAAGTGCCAGAATGTCCCACACTAAACCACTACTCTAGGAGGTGTTTATATAAAGATGTGGAATGATGATTCCTTTAGAAAACTTACATACTAAAGATATCCATATACCAAACACCTCATTGTGATTTCATTAGAGCTACACACATTAAAATTAAGTGTTGAGCTTGAGACCCAAACAGAAGCATGTCAGGAAGAGGAGATACAGTCAAAATATGTAGAGTTAAAGGCTTATATTTCCCTGAATACTGTGTAGATATATAAAATTTCAAATCATTAAATTTTATATTTATATAAATTTTATATTTATATTGTCTCTAAATCTTTTTTCTCTTCAGTTTGTGAAGGATCAATTTTTGATCCTTCCTCTTCTGTAAGTTTTGTATTCACTTACACATAACACTGAGACCTTCAGTGATTACATGGTCAGTTAAATAGCTCTAAACATTGGGATGTGTAGGTAGACTGTCACTTTACAAATAAAGCAACAGGTAGATTCAATTAACATATTTCACATGTTACGCATCTATTGTGCTACATGATTTAATTATAATGACACCTTTACACCTAGATTTTCTGTCATCAGATTGTCTTTTTTTTTTTGTTTAATACATGGAAGAGACTGAGCTAAGAGTTAATCTGGCATTTAATCATACTCTGAATTATTATAATGACAAGACTTAAACCCTGTTGTATGAAGTCCAAATAAATTTGGTTAATGCACATCATAAATCTAAACCTGGAACTTGGACTGATCAGAGCTTGTGGCACTTACCACTTAATCTATGTAAAACTTCATAGGTTACTTATAAAAGTGTGTTTAGCATGGTGTCAAGCTTCATTAGTTGATGTCTGCCTGTTGAGACATGCACCTTTATTACCAATAGTGCCTTGCATAGGAAAAAACCCAGACATGTTTTTGCAAGTTTTAGAATTTATCTATCTGAATGGCATTGCAACAGAAAAGTAGATGACACAATTTTTACGAGCAACTGTGGGTTGATGTTGAACAATTTTTTTGGGTAAAATTCCATCAGCACACTGCAATGTTCTCATGAGACTGATGATGTTGAATCTGCCGTTTTTGATGCCCTAAAATCTGCTGCCACCAGAATTTCTTTTCTTAATGTCAAGGTCTGCTTTGGCAGTGAAACAGGGTCATATTGTGGAGCTGAAGAAAAAACAGTTTCAGTGCCAAAAGACATGAAACAATTGGTGCATAAGGTCAACTGATACTCTTGCCAAATGCTTCATGGCATTAGACCCTTCTAAATCTTTCTTTTAAATCTTCCATCAAAAGATTAGAATACATTAATCTTGTCCTTTAGTACTCCACAGAAAGGATGAATAGTCCAGTATTAAATTTTAAAGTAATTTTCTAATGAAAAATAATCTAAAGTTTTTTCTAGAGTGGTATTTGCATCTTTGAATAAAGCAATATTCTTTTATGCTTTCTAACCTGAGCTGATAGCTTTTTCATGGGTTTATTTTCATTTTCCTGTAAAAAATTGAGAACTATTTTTTTTTTGTTAGAAATGTCTAATTATGGAAAATTAATAAAATCTCATTGATTTTAGTATAAGAGAAATCAAACTATAGAACACTTCCTTTCATACAGTTTTATCTAGCACTTGGTCCACATGGCAAACAGTAGTTCCTATTTACATCCTGAAGATACTATATTTTTGTAATTGGTTACTTTCCTTGCAAAGCTCTCTCTCTCTTGTTTTAATCCTATTTCTGTTTCTTTTGCATGCAATTCTACTAAGACAATACATGGTTAAATTTTTCAACCCTTGTGTGCCTAGTACAGGTCTTAATCAAATCTGTAACACCATATTATTTTATTTATTTTTAGGTTAATGTATCTTATCAGTTTCAATGGTAAATTTAGTAACACTGAAGGTGGACAATTGGTGATACGTAATTTTATACTTTTTAATATACACTAGAAATTGTTAGAGAACTGTCTTTACATTAATGTCTTCTAGAACTCTTTCAAGGTTAGATCTATAAAGAAGGTCGTCTCAGGGCACTAGATTAACTTTCTGAATTAAAACATTGTGCAAAAAACAGAGTTGAGTATAAAGAGAAAAAAGGTATTGGCAATATTTTCAGTTGCTTTGATTGCCATTTTACATTGGCAGAATTTACTCAATGGCTTTGCTTTCCTTAGTTGTGGGTACAAAACTGAGCCAGAATCAAGCACTCATCTGGAAGCTGGCAATGGATTTAGTTGGCTTGCCCGCTTCTTTTGATAGGACGGCTGCTTTTCCTTAGCATAAGATATAGTTGACCTTGAGTTGTCTGGAACATTGTTAATGCTGAAGAAATGGCTGACAAACAGCAATTATGGACAAACATGTGGTTGCTATTCTTACGCTCTCTCATCGGGTATTGTTGCACAGTTGAGGTCAGACTGTGAGAGGTAACATTGTGAATGAAACAGTGAAAAAGAAGTAGTGTTATTTTCAAACTCTTTATTTATGACTACAGATATTTTCTATATGATTTACCCTTTCTATCACAGTGACCTCTACAGACATGATGATGAAAAATATTGTAATAAGAAAAAGATAACAACTAATAGCTGGCATAAGAAGTTATTCAGAAACACTAATCTAAAAGAAGAAAAATGCATGAGGCATTGTTGGCATCACAGGAAGTATAAAGTCAGATCAGATTTTCAGACTTACTAGTGCAAGTAGTCTCTGCTGAAAGCATGTAACAGATGCAAGATTTTCTCAAGGTGAAATGTGATTATAGTGCATGCACACATACAAATTGCAGTCAGAGATTGACTCACAAAATAATGAGATATTTTCAGAAGGTAGTAAACTATTCTGATTATCCTTTCTACCTTTAAGACATGCTTGCATTTTAAGTCTTTATGCACTATGTTTATTGGGTAACTGCATTTAAGCTGCTATTATGTCATTGAACTTGAAGGTTTCTGCACTTCATTGTATTACCTGCATAAAAAATTAATTTTTTGTAAAGGTCTATAGTTTTACTTCTGTCTGTCAGCAGTCAGAATTATAGTCATCTTTTCTTTACTTTTTTTGGCTGATTCCTTACACATCTGAAATGAGATAATAAAAATTACAAGAACATATTAATGAAATGGAAAGTGCTGTACGAAAATGAAATAGATATGAATAAGTAACATTCTGTGTCTCGTACTGAAAACAGATTAAATTTATTGCTAACTGTCAAAATAAGTGACTTCAAAACTCCAAAATCCTATAGTGAGGTGGATTTAAATAAAGAAATCTTTTATTATCTAATATTGTAAAGTGATGGTTTAACTCAGATGGAAAATAGTGAACTGGTTAGATTGCCATAACCAGAGGGTCTCTGAAGGCTGTTTCTGCCCTAGTGATTTATCTTGATGCAATAAAAAATACTCTGAATTGCCCAGTGTTATCCATTTGTCTTTTTCTGGTTCATGGTTTCCATGAATTTTGATACAAGAAAACAGAATTCCTTTTTGAAGAAATGAAATCAGAAGTCCCGATCCAAATGTATTCCAGTGTAACAGTTTTACATTAGAACCCCCCCCGTCACCTCCCCATTCTATGCTGATTTAAGAGAAAGTATCTGGTAAACACAATCAAAAAATTAGGTTATGCCAAGCAATTGTCGAATTCATGAAATGATGGTGGAACTGAGGACTTAAACTGATTCATTGTGGTGTTGCAAAGAGTTAATTTTCAAATTAATATGTTAAACAAAGCAGATTCTACTGTATTCTGTACTTGGTCCCAGCTCTGCCTCAGAAAGGACTGAATGCTTCCTCCATTCAGAGTAACACCATATTGTGCTATCCAGAAGTTTTTCACAAGCCTCCACCAAAAGAGTGCTATGCCTTCAAGGCATAACTAGAGCTCACTGGAAAGCTGTTCCTTTAAAAAATGCTCATTGAAAGATGCAGTTTCATTGAAATGGAAATGTACACAGTTTCATGGATTAAAAAGCCAGAAGGGAGTACTGTGATCATCTAGCCTGGCATACTGTACAACAGAGACCTCATGGCTGTCTTAGTTTCTTCCCATTTGAACTAGGTCATGTCTCTCTAAAGATAAAAACCTCTCTACCTTTCTTTTTAAAAAGCAAACTTCAAGGATGGGAGTGTCTGTCACAATTTTCAATGAGGTACTCATCATTGGTAATTAAGATGTTAATTCTAAGTTTGTCTGTCTTCAGTTTGTAGCCCCTGGGTCTTGTTATACTTCAGTCTGTGAGATTGAAATGAATTTTGTCTTCCTGTGTATATATTTATAGACTGTAATATAGCTATCCATTATACTAAGAAGGTGAAATTTCTTGGTTCTCTCACTTTAGGTCATGTTTTTGAATACTTTGATGGTTATATTGTGAATACTTAGCTACTTACTGACGCTGTTTTTGATTTGTGAATGCAGAAATCAGATGCAAAGTAGCTGATACTAAGTAATGTCTCCATTCCTTTTTGAGATTCCACTGTTTATACATCCAAGTTCATTTTCTTTTTTGACTGAGATTAAGAAAAGTTTGGAGCTATCCAGATGGTCTAAACCTGCAGGGAGTTCTTTGCTTGACAGCTTGTATTGTAAGCTTTTAGGTGTTTGTAGTTTACAGCTCTGTTGTCACCTCTAGTGACACTAAATCATACATTGTTGCATTCTTCCTTGATGCTAAGCCTTTTTTAGGCTACTAATTCTGGGAGAAGCTTTCTTTTAAAAAATCAGAGACCTACTGCATTTTTCATTTACTTAAATGCAGTCTGTGTCTCTGCTTTTTGCTTTACTTAAAGCAAATCACAGTTTGGGATGGACTTACCCAAACAACAGCCTTTAGAAAAAGTAGAAAAAATTAAAAAGAAAGGGAAGGACTGGACTGATAATGTAAATGATATTTGTGTTGCCCTACCCATTTTGTGTGGGGGTTCACATGCTAGAATACTCAGCTCAGATGTGGGAGATCTTAGTGCACTATCTTCCTTTACGTCAGGAAAGACAAATTTGCTTTTCCTACTCTCCATGACAGTACTTTTTACTACATAGAGAGAAAGTGTTTTTTTTAATGTCTGCTAGCATGAATGTGTAAGTATTTCATGTAAAGCAGAATTCATCAGTGTACTTCTGAGTATCTTCTTTAATTTCTTAACTAGAACAAAGAATCACTTTGACTTCTCAATGGAAACTCTTGACCGCCAAGAAAATGATGAAGCAAGTTTTTTCCAGTTTTGGTAATTACCATTTAAAAAAGAATTCCTTATTTCTTGAAAAAAATAATCTCACATTTGTGTTCTTTCTTTTGGTGACTAGTGAATGTTTAAGCATTTTCCAGAAGGTAGACATTAAAGAATTTTTAGAACATGATTTAATTACTTTTAAACTTACTTTGTGGTACAAATAAGCCATCTCTGGGATCGTCATTGTAGTTTATGCTAGTATTACAGACAGGCATTGAAGTGAAGTTAAAAATGGATGGCATTAAGGATAAAGTTATTATGTATCATGGTAAAATATTTCTAAAATATTTTCCTTCTAAAAGATAGAATCATATGATAATTACAAATAGTTTGGCCTTTGCAAAGGAACGGTATTTCCCCAGGAAGAGTGTAACAGGGATGGATATAGGATCAGTAGTATTACAGGCCTATTTTCATTAATTTAAAACTTGCCTTAGTTTAAAAATTTGATGCAAAAATTTTCATGCTGATGTCTTCCTCAGATAGTTTGTAAAAGTCATTAGAGCAAAAATGGCACAGTCACTTAATAAAAAGAAACTAAAATGAAGAGGAAAAAATATTTTTTTTTAAAACTATTTTTATTTTAAACTAAATTTTAAACTATTTTTAGTTCAAATACTTCGTGACTCTTGTGCTTTGACATGGGACTAGCTGCTACATCAGGAGTATGACTTGGTTTACTAGTTGCAAAAGATTCTACCCAAAGCTCCCACACTTGGCTCTTCCCTCCCCATTTCCTTCCTTCAAGATTTATTATCTTTTGAAAAACTGAGGTTTGTGTGCTCAGTGCATGTATACTTAGCAGGGACTTTCTGGAACTTAATTTCTAATACTCTATCATAATCACTAAGCATGCTCTTTTCTTTCATAGTTTGTAAGAGCTGGCAGATGAATATATTTCTCCCCTTTGCATCTCCTACATCTAATAAGAGCTTGTGCATACACCCCAGACATGTGGTTGTCTCATCAGTTAGCACCTGGGCCATTCCTACTGAACTAGTTCTGACTCATAATAAACTTCTTTCTTAGAGCAGTTCTGAGCCAGAATAGCAATGAGGCATCAGCTCTGTGATTTGCAATGCAATTCTTTTCAGCTGGGCCACTGTGAGCCTTAGCCTGGCTGCTGGTGCTTGGATCGGCTTGAGGTTAAAAACAACACGTCTGCTGAGTCTTAAAAGATTGAGAGAGAAACTGAATGGAAACTGAAGGATAAAGTTGAAAGTAATTGTGAAAAAGACTTTTTTGGAAGGTAGGTTTAGGCTGAGAAGCTGAAAACTCAGAGATGGGAAGTACGAGTTTCATTTGCCTGTGTATCCACTGTCTTAGTCAAATTTCCTTTCTGCTTTGCATATACACTTCCACATTTCCTATGTAGCCACTTTAGTTCTTGCTCCAAATACTTCTCCCAGTTTTTAGTCTTATTCATAGCCATGTCCAGTCTCACCTTTTGCTAACATCTTAGCAAATTTTCCTCCCTACTCTCCATGTGGCAGAGGCTTTCTGATATAATACAGGTATTACAATACAACGAGTGTTAATCTCATTTCTCCTTGTGGCTTTTTTTTCCAGTTTTTGCCCAGCTACTCTTAGGCTTCTCCTCATTCTTTGCCTCTTTGTCAGAATGCTGTTTCCAGACTCCTTTTCATGTCCATCCACTACTTTTCCATGACCAGACACTCTTGAACTCTTTGCTCCTTGACAGTTAAGTGAATTCCAGTGCTTATCCTCTGACTGCAATCTGTGCAATTGAGATTAAATATGTAGATATTAAATACAAGTCTCAGTTCCAACTGTATTTCAATTTTGTTGGGCTGTCATTTGACATGTAACCTTCTGCCTTCCATGTTGCTCATTTTTGCACTGGTCTGAATTACTGCGTTTTCATGCTGCTCAATGTCTGAGTCTTCATAATCTTAATTATTTTATTTCTATAATATTCTAGAGAAATGAGGGAGGAAAGAAAATGTTTTTATCCATATAAAATAATCCAGGACATACAAATTGAAAAAAATAAACCTTACACCATAATTTTTCAGACTACTTAACATTATATGCTGTATATTAACTTCTGTTGAAAGCAGAACTCCTCTGGATTACATTTACAGCTATGTTATCAGCATTTTTGCAAAAGATATTTAAGGAATAAGTTGGAGCAGGATATGTGTGGGCACAATTAATGATGCCTCAGAAAGTCTCAGTTTAAGTGCCTTATCAATGTTATTAAGGCATGCAGCAGGGGAATACAATCCAAGTTTTCCAGGGAAGCTATCACTTGTTTTGATCATGATACCTTCTTTTCAATTGTGCAGTTGTTTATTACACAATTTCCAGGTGCTGCAGCAAATGAAATAAAAATTCTACTTACAACCATGGTTTTCTATCAGAGCAGATTCCTCCTGAGCATGAATTGAACCTGGAGTTTCCTGGGAAAGAATAGTGAATGTTCATGAAGTACCGTAGTGTTGTTAGTCAAAGGTACAGGGAGGCAGAATTGCTTCTGGGTTGGTGGATATAAGTCTATTTTGAATGTATGATATGTAATCCCAATAGCATTGTATTAATTTATCAAGGTAACTGTAGTAGCTGAAGTTGAAATGTTCATCTGTGATAAATAACTACTTCTCTCTTCTTCACATAAAATTTGGAAAAGTATTATGTTGCCCTGAAAATTAAGCCTTCTGATAATGTTTTCATAGTTTCAGTTACTTTCCCATGAAAGTCCAGTAAACATAACTTGTTTATCACATTCCTTCTAAGAAATGTCTTTTGATGGACATTTTGCATGACTAGTGTGCTTGGGAAGGTGGTAACTTAATTATCCAATCCCTGGTCATTGTTGAGAATCTATAAATACTGGAGTCAGAGAATAAAGTCACAGGTTTTTGTTCTGACACTGAGAGTGGTCGTATGAATCATTTTGTGTCCTTTAGTGACAGTATTAAATGCTGAGGACTTTAAAAAATAAGTAGAGTGTTACACAGTGCAAATGTATGTAGTTTAGATGTAATTGTTATAAAAAATCAGCTGCTATTGTTTGCTGATAAGCAGGACTTAGACAATAAACATTAATTATCTGAGATTCTCTGACTCGGGCACCAACAGCATGCTTTGACATAGAAGGTGTGTTTATTGGCTACCAAACTCTTGTAAATGGAAATGTTTAACTGACATTTGAGACTTCATAAGCTTAAGATACTTAGTTCAACATATAAGGTAGGATTTAATAATCAAAATAGAAGTGTCTAGTGCAATTTGAAATGCCTTACCACATACACCTCCAGCTGTCACACCAGAAGGACTCAGATTTCCTCTAGACTCATGTCTGCTAGCCCCAGGTCTCAGATACCCTAGGTGTCTGAAATATCTGTGTTTGAGCCACTGAGTCAAAGTTCTCTATTTCAGATGTACCTGTTTGATCTAAGTTTTACAGATCTTGGTCTGGGAATCAGAGCGTAGAGATGTCCTGAATTAGGGAATTATATTTTTCTTAGAGATTTTTAATTTTTATAGACCTTGGTCATCCCCCATGAATATTTTGATAATGTTTGTGTGAAATTTAGCATCTCTGGTTCCGTGGATGTTTTTGAAGGATTATCTTCTTCTGTTTGTTTTGAATCTTCTGTTAGCTATTTTCCTTTATTTTTTCCTACTGCTTCTATGGGGAGGGACAATAAAAAATGTTTTTCTTTCACAATCTTAATGGCACAATCTAATGTATGTTCTTTGGTATGTCACAATCTCTTTTCTAGGCTAAATAATTCTGGTAATTCTTTGTACAGAAGTTCTGTCAACTTTGATCCATTCTTTATCCTTTTCTGTACCTTATCCAATTATATTTCATCATTTTTGTGGTAAGAAGGACCACCAGACTTTATATGTTTTATTTAGATTCAGCTGTGCCATTTATGTATTCTGTGGAAATAATAGTAATCATAAAAATTTTTCTCTTTGCTTTTTTTAAAACTACTATTAAGCATATTCCTCATATTTCCCAAGAGTGCTCTAACTCTAAAGGTCTTGCTATTTAAGAATATATACTTCAGAATCTATCACTGTGTATGTAAAGCCAGAATTATTTTTCATTTGGTCTGTGAATTTATATTTGTCTATATCAAATTTTTGTCTGCTTCTTAATTGCCAGACAAATAGTCAGATAATATTGTGATATTTGAAACAATCATTACCTTACCATCAGAAGTGAATAAACTCTATAAACTTCCAGCTTTCACATAATTTATGAATTTGTTGAGCAGCATGGATTGCAATAAAGATCCCAGGAAGATACTACAATTTTTTACAGTGAAAACTGACAAAGTATTCCTACACAGCTCCCCAGTGAACCCAGAACTGTCTGAAGCTCAGCTATACAGACAAGTGTCATGGTTTGACAGAGGCTAAAATCCAGGCACCCATGAAAGTTGCTCACTCATCCTCCCCTGCTACAGCTGGGCTGAGGAGAGAAAATTTAATGAAGGGTCCATGAGTTGGGATAAAGACCAGGAGAAAACACTCTAAGGGCAAAACAGGCTCAGCTTAGAGATATTAAGTAAATTTATTACTAACAAAACCAGAGGAGGATAATGAAAAATAAAATAAGCCCTTGAAAACACCTTTTCCCCCCAACTCCTCCCTCCTTCCCACTGATTGTGCAGGAAGACGGGGGGTGGGGGGGTTTTGGTCTGTTTATCACCTGTGGCTTCTCTTGCTGTCCTGGGAGAGGAGTTCTTCCCCTGCTGCACTATGGGTTCCCTCCCACAGGAGACAGTTCTCTGTGAATTTCTCCAGAGTGGCTCCAATCTCACAAGCAACAACCCTCCCAAAATTGCCGCAACCTAAGTCCATCCCATGAGCAGCAGTAGCCCTCCATCTGCTGCAGCATGGGTCACTCTTCCACTGGGTGCAGTCTTTCCAGGACAGGCTGCTCCAGCCTGAAAGCAGGGCCTCTCCCTCTCTCTCCATGGGTCCCCCACTGGATCACAGCCTCCTCCAAGCATCTACCCACTCCAATGTGAGCACCTCCCCGATGGGCTGCAGGTGGATCTCTGCATCCCTCATGGATCCCCATGGGCTGCAGGGCACAGCTGCTTCACAATGGTCATCCCATGGCCTGCAGAGGAATCTCAGCTCTGGTGTCTGAAACACCTCCATCCCCTCCTTCTCCGTGGACCTTGGTGCCTGTATGTTGTTCTCCTCTCACAAATTCTCATTCCTATTCAGGCTGGAATTTAAACTGGGCCTCAAACTTTGTTTGGATTTCTTCTAAAATGTGTTATCACAGAGGCATAACCACCATCTCCAGTTGGCCCAGGCTTGGACAGCACCATGTCCATCCTCAGAGATATCAGGGATTGCCTCTGCTGAACCTGGTGGAAGCTTCCAGCAGCTTCTCACAGAAGCCACCACTGTGGTTCCCCCACTACCAAGAACCAGGTTGTGCAAAACCAACAAAACTTGTATTTGGCAACTCCCCAGCTATACTAACATATATAAGAAAGGGTAAAAAATACCAAACAGAGAGAGGAAGAGGAAGAAAAACAGTGACAACAGTGAGAGAAACAGCAGAGGCAACATCGAGGAGGAAGAGGAGGAGGAGGAAGAGATGTTCCAGGTGCTGGAGCATATATACATATATATATAAATATTTTATCTGACCAAAACTGTATCACTACAGATGATTAAACACAACAGTATTCCAAACATGGCTGCTGGTGATCCATCAACAATTTTCCCCTGTTTGTCATGTAGTAGAATCCTCTTTAATTTAAATATTTTTGGTGATGTAGCAAATGATACTGTAAGCATTAGATAAATGCCCCAATCTCCTTTTTTGTTGTTGCTCTTTTCCCTCCCACCCATTTTAACATGTTACAGTCTGTGAAAATTAAAAATGTTTCAGAGCATAAATATTTTATTATTAATCCAACAGAGATTTTTTTTATCTAACAGAAATTAAATTAATCTAACAGAGATTGCTAAATTTCTCACAGTAACTTTGAAATATATATGCACCAATCAGAAACCACAGAGGGAACAGGGTAAAAAAAAAAAACCACCCAGAAAGACTCTCCTCATTACATTATAATGTCTTTAAAGTATGTCACATGTTAGATCTAAATAGCTTGACAGGTAGCCATTTTAAAGACTTTTATGAATATAATCAATGTAATTCTCAATACTTATATTTCTAATAACCAATTTGCTGACTTCATGTTCTTGTCAGGATAATTTATATATATATATATATACACCATATGCTCTGTGAAATTTTTCTTTGCCCAGGTGAGCATTTAATCTTCCTTTCTCCCTAAAGGAATTATCCACATCCCTGAAATCAGAGGATCCTCTGCTTATTTTTCCCGTCTGTCAGACCTTCCAGCCGTAAGACCTCAAGACATAATGATCATCTTTTCAGCAGAGGGCAGCATATGGCATTCTCAGAGTCCATCAATTCCACTGTTTAATTGGCTGTAAGAAATCACTGTTGAACTAAAGCTGATTCTGAAGCCCTTCCAACTCTTCTTGACTCTTAGGCAAGATTCAGATTTTGGTATCCTTTGTGATTGTATGGAATATTTCTCAGGGGAATGATCAGTAGTAATGAATCCATTGAAGAAAATATAAGTTGTTTTTCCTTTTTCTTTATTGTTATGAGAAAGGAATATTCATTTGGTTGAAATTTTCTTAGCAATGATAATAAAGATTACATTGTTCCAATAAATTGAATAGATGCTAAATATTTGCATATCTGATAATTTTCATCATTGGTAATCTTAAACCCTTGTTTTCATAATAATGGTAAATCCATTATGAAGAGAAAGGCTTGGCAAACCATCAGACCGCCTAACACTCTGAGCTACTAATTCTCTTAGTCAATAATTTAAAAAAAAAGAATTTTTTTTTTTTAACAAAACATTTTTCCCATCCATTCTGTGTAGAAAGAAGAATGAGTTTACATCATGTTTTGTTATTCACATTTTGATTTTTAATTTTATCACATTTTATTATTTTTCTTTCCTTTTTTAACTAAGAACAAATGCTTTCTGATTTACATATGTTCAAAAGTTTTCATAATGACAGTTCATTCTTTTTGCATGCTACAAAGGCCTCTTGACAGATTAGGAAGTTTAACACAGTTTTTACAGTATCACACAGGCTCTGTTTTCTGTGAGCTACAAAATCATAGGTTATTTTAGATTGGAAAGGACTTTTGAAGGTCATCTTGCCCAACATATCTGCTGAGCACATGAACATATCTTCAATTGGATTAGGTTGCTCGTAGCCATGACCAACCTGGCCTTCAGTGTTTCCGTGGATGGGGCATAAACACAAAATTGTGTGGAATGACTGATTCTTAAAGATTTAATAAAATAAGAGAAATAAGTGTGTTAAGAATTGCTTCACATTTTTTGTTTGGTGACGCTGGGAGAATGTATTGTATGAGTCATCCTGAATTTCTGTTTTGCTGTTGCTTTAAGTATCTGTTGTTTTTCACAGAAGGGCAGAAAACTTGTAGGTGGACTATCTTGTGATACAATTTCATGCCAGCAAGTGTCTTGGCAGTGACAATGAATGCCCAAGAGATTCAAATGTAGAATTTTTTTGTTGCTCAATGTACCATAATACCATAAGTATTAACATGAAAGAGGTATTTCTGAATCACTTTAAGGGGATAAAAAAACAACCTAGTAATTTGCAGCTCTTAACTAGTTAATAGGTGGTGCCAGGCTGATTGAATCTTACTATAAAGGAGATCAAAAATCTGTTGCCTTTGCAGAAAGGGAAACATATTTTACATATAGGTTGACATTTAAGCATAGTTGACATTAAGAACAGTACCTTGTAAGAGGCTTGGGTTGGCTCACCCTGTTTGGAGGGCCAGATAGAGGTTTGTTGGTCTAGCAGCAAAAAGGTTTCTTTCAAAGTGCTTAAGTTGTTCATCTGGGTAAAAAGACTGCTGGGCTTCATGAAAATATATTTTTTGGATAGGATGGTTAACTGTCTTGGGAAGTTTCATTCTAGCCCACTAGAAACTTTTGAGGCATTTGACTCAGTCACTTAAGTGTTTTCCCACTGTTAATATAATGTCTTTGTACAGTTCCACTATGCCTCCTGTTTATTCTGATTTATTTTTCATATTTACTTAAAAACCTTCAAATGTATTTTCTATCTATTAAATGTGTAATATTAATTTGTCTGGTGTCACCTTTTTCAATTTTGTTTCTTCTCATTTCTTGAAGTAGCATAGTCATGGAGGATCTGTTTCCCCTCTTTGGTATCCTCAAATATCTGTATCCTTTCCATAGGAATTTTTCCAATCTTATTACTGACTAGCAAAGAAGCACACAGAAGTGTGACAGCCTATGTAATTTAGAACACTTAATTTATCTATTATATCATCCATTGAGTGATAGCATAATTTGGGCAATTTTAAGTGTGGCATAACCACCCAGTGAGTGGTTAAATCTCTACGATGTAGCTTGTCTGACATACAGTTTGGCAGCTGAAATTTACTCTCTAAAAACCCCTAAAAGATCCCTTGAAGAACTTCAGCTTGGAATGCTTCCTGAGTACAAACACTGCTTGTGATGCTTCAGTAAAGAAATCTTGGAGCCTTCAACCTACTGTTTCAAAATGTTTGAAATGGTTATGGCTCTGTGTACACCGGGAAAATGTTCTTCTAAACAGAGTTTTGAGCCATTCCTCATTTTTCTTGACCCTGAGGTTAATATTTATTCTGAAAGTCCTTTAGAACAAACTGAGGAGGTTATTTAGGTTATGCTGGAGAAAATACTTAAGTCTCAAGACTTTTTCTGAGTTTTCTCTCTATTTTGTCAGAGCAGAGGACAGTTTCTCAATATTGGGTATAAGCTTTCCATTTTCTATACTGGTTGTATCACCATCATAGTTAAACGGTTTTCTGCTATCATTTAAGACTTACTTAAGGCTATTTCACACTATTTTAACTGTTGAAAATTACTTAAGCTGGGGCTTTGCATCACTTTTGTTTCTGGGAGTGCCCACTCTTGACAATTAAATAGAACCTTGAAGTAAGATAGCTATACAAACCTTATAGGATTTTGAATTCCAGCTTGCATAGCTGTGTCACATTTGCTTTAATCCAGAGCAGCCACTTCATCTTCGACCTCTCAGCCCTGCTGCTCAAGGGAAACATACAAAATACCTTCAAAAGATAATTCTGGAACTAAAATTCATAACTCTGCTGGGCACTAAAAACCATGGACTCAACAGAGACATTGGTTTTATGGCACATTATATTTTTTGCCACCCTAGGATAACCTTTCCATGCTGCACAGACAATAAATTACTTGTGTCTCTTTTCCTCTCCATCTCTCTGTCCCATAGGAGCAAACAAATGTATAGTCTTTCCCTTTGTAATATTTCTCTGCCTCATATTTATGAGCGATCTTATCTTTTAGTTAATTCAATTCGTTTGAATAAATTAAAACCAAAGCACTTTTTCTTAACTTTTATTTAATTTGAAATATTGGTATTTCTACTTCAGGCTGGAGGAAAGGTTTGAATACCTGAAAGCTTGTCATTTTTGCCTCAAACATTAAATTTACTCTACTAGAAGATAGCAACACTTATTATATAAACTGCATGTATTTGTACTGTTATAACACAAGCTAGAGTAGTACCACTTAACATACATTAATGTGATGATTACATATAACTAATTTCTCCCATTTGTTTTTGGGAATTGTATAGTATTTCAGTCTTTTAATAAACAGTTTCACCTGTCCAAAGTCCTAGGTAGCTATATTTTTGTATTTTTAGTATTTTCTATTTATTATTCTTGTGTTATTGTACATGTGGTTTATAAAACATTTTGAGGCTGGTCTGGCTGAGGAGTGATGTGTGTTTTTCCTGTTTCTTATTTTCCAACAAAAATGGAGGCAACTAAAGGAGCAAAATGCACTCAATCACTCAATCACCAATGTACCTGTTTCCAAGATAAAACACTCTACACAACTTCCTAATTTCTTGGTGCTCAGTGACATCCTCCAAAAAAGGTGGTAAACTTTAAGCTGTATCATCAGTAACAGAACTCTATTCAGTTTCTAATACAGTCAATAGTGCTTGATAAAGCTGGAAAATGCTGAAATGCTGAAATTTTTTAAGACAATCCTTTACATAGTGGTTGCCAGTACCAATAAATTTTGAAACAAAAAAAAAAATCACTCAGAAAAAATGCAATAAAATGCTGTGCATTATTACATACTCTTCACATCAGAGATTCCTCAGTGAAAAAACCCCAAAAATTAATAGCATATGCTGTCTCTGCAGGTCTCAGACATCACAGGAGATTCTTCTGAATACACCCTCATGGTTTTGTGCTTATTCTTAGATGGGCAAAACAATGTCATAAATTCGAATCTTGCGCCTTTCTCTGGTTTTATAAAACTTCAGTAAAACAAATGAAAGAAAACAAAGAAGGTATAGTATTTGGGCTCATGGCATTATGACATACCATCTGAGTAGACAACACAAATAGCCTGCAGCATAGATCAACTTTATCTGTGTCTTGTCATGTTTCATAAACTGGAGCAAAACTGGGCTTGGTCAGCACAAGATACAAAGCCTGTAAGAAAACTGTTCATAATTCAGAAAGTAGTACAAGTGGTTCAGCTATTTTGCAGTGTTTTTTCAAGATCTATAGAATCTTGAAAAATAATTCTTATTACAATTCAATATCTTATTAGAATTAAAGAATGTCTTATTACAATTAAAGGGTTGAATTTTTTTCTCATTGGAAGATGATAGGAGAAGAACCCCAAATCTTTTAATTAACACCTTCTTACTGTTTCTTCTCTTTTTTTTTTTTTTTTTTTTTTTTTCTTTTTTCTCTTTTTAGGTTTTGTTTTTTCCCAACATTTTTGCAAATGCATCTCTTGGTATTCACTGGTTTTTACTATTAAATATTATTGAACTATATTTAGCTTCAATCACTTCAAGAAATTTATGTATTTGTCTGGTTATTTTTCTTTATGTTACTAAATGCCAGTACCATCTTTTTTTTGTGTGTATGGGCCTACCTAGCAAAATTACAATTTGGAGACACAAGCATGTATTTTGTAATAACATCAGGAAGCTCCAAATTTGTTGTAGATTTTATGTCATATTGAAAATATATACTTAAATCTCTGTTGTAACAAACCCAGGCCACTTTCAAGACTAGTAATTTTTGAACATGATACTCATCTGCTACTGACCCTGTAGAAAAGATTCAGCACTGTTTTAAAATGCTTTTTGTTGTGACAAGTACTTAGTGATAGAAACACTACTTCCATAGCATTGGTCCTAGTTGGTCTACTAAGTAAAGACTTGTTACAAATCCAGTATCAGTCCTCTATCTACCCTTTTGTTTAATACAGAAACTGTGTGTCATTTTTATTATATGATAGTGTCTCATATTCCTAACCTACACCCAAAGTAACAGTAGAGTTGGATTTTTAAATTATTTTTTATTTTTTATAATTAGATTCTGTTAACAGAACAAATTGTGTGTTTAAATTATATTTTCTGTTTAACTGATATTATTTGCTCTTAAATATATCATGCTATTAAAAATTAACCTATTCTGTTCTTGCATATATGCAGTTTAAAAATTATAAGGTTTTCATTCATTTTGTGAAATTTCAGTTGCACTATACTACAGTATTTGTAACATCAAAAGAAAAAACTTAAATCCATCCTTGCCCTCCCTCCAGTAGAATTTATTAAAAATATGAATCTTTTTTCTTGATAGGTTAGTGAAATTAAATTGTTTTCCAGTGTATATAAGTGAAGTTTAATCTTTGCTGGTGAAAATAAAGCATTTTCTTAAAAATCCATTCTTGTAGAAACAGAGGATTAAGGCAGGTTGAAGCACTGACCTGTACAGGATCTCTCACCCTGTACAACATTAATAATGGATGTCACTATTTACTAGCCCTCAAGAGCCCACTTTAGAATATATCATATTTACTGTGAAACTTGAATAAAGGCAGATGCTGAAGAAAATGTGTTGTATACAATCAGCCATGGATGAGTTTATTATTATAAATCCTGAATGAATCCTGACTACTTCCAGGACTTTTACCATCCTTCTTCCTAGCCTTTAAAAATACGTCTTACCCTCTATTTACAGTTTAGACAAATAGTCTCAATTTGGCATTTTTTAAATGTTGGATTCAAGAAAATTTTATTAATGTAATGTTTTCTGTGTATGATTAATTCATGGTGGGAGTTTTCTTAACAGGGTGATTTGAGTGGAAATGCTATCCTGTGGCAGCTTGCTAATTTCCTCATGGAATAGGGTTGGCATAGGTTATGTCTAAAGAAGACAATGTTGCTCTTTGAAGAAACAAATTTACAATCTTCCAAGAACAAAGCTTTAACTGTGGCCCAGTAGGTGGAATTAAGACATTTGGTTCCTTTGTGTTTTCCACTTTCAGTGGAATGGTGAGATTCCAACTAAGGATCTGGTTCCAGGCTGTAGAGAACAGCTAGTCTGAAGGTTATGGAGTCTATAGTTTGGTTCTTTACAGCCTGGTTGAGTTTTACTTATAGTTTGTTCTTTTTCTTCCTTCCTTCTTTCCCCCCTTTTTTTTTTTTACCTCAATAATCTTGATTGCACATTTCCTGCATTTGTTCAGTTTTTCCCTTTTTGATCTGTCCCTTCCCAAGTAATCTAATGGAGTCACTATCATTCCTGACACTTCTTTTTTTGTTCTGTTTAACCAGTTGTGCTTCGAGTTGCTTGAACCAACTGACTTTTTATCAGCTGAGGTCCCACTCAGTCCACCTATGCAAATAATTTCTTTATTTCAGTCTCTCAGTTCATGGCATGGTAATTCTTCTGTACCCTCTTTTACTTTCAAGCAATAGTCCCACTGCTCTGGTGCTTAGCTGTCAGTCCTAGTCATCCTAATCAGTCAATCAAAGGCCTCTAACATAAATCAGGAATTTTACTTATTTTCTTTCTGGTCTTTCTTTCATTCTACTGACACACAGATCCTTCTGCAATTTACCCTCTGTTAGTACTGGCTTTAGAGAGTATAGGGAAGACAATCTCTTTGTTCTCCCAACATATGGATTGGAATATAGCAAAAAAAGTGCATTTTTAGGGGACATGTAGGAGAAATCTTGGGGTGGTGATTACTTTGTGCAGGTGGGATTGTTCACAAGTTCAGTTTTCATCTTTTACAGGTCTCTCCTGCCCTTGTTGTGATTACAGTTTTCAAAACCTTATTGTCCTGTGGCCAGTTTGGTTTGGGTAAATTTTCATATCATGCTGACATTAGTTCAGTTGGTCAGTGCATGATGCTAATAGTGCCAAGGTTGTGGGTTCAATCCCCATATGGGCCATTCATTTAAGAGTTGGACTTGATGATCTTTGGAGGTCCCATCCTACTCAGAATATGCAGTGATCCTGTGATCAAGTCCCAAAAGTTTCTGTGAAGGAAGTAGACAGAATTCTTTTAAAGTTAAAATAATATTTTTCCCCCACCCACTTTCTTTTTGTGAGCAAATAATTTGTGTAGGTGAAACTACACTTGTTACAGTTTGCTTCAGTGTAATTTGAAGTTGTCAGATTATTACTTGTACCTGAAATATTTGAAGTTGTCAGATTATTACTTGTACCTGAAATATTCCCTGAATTGCTGAGTTTTCCTTTGAAGTTGAATGGGTTTACCAACTCTCCTTTCTGGGATAGATGAATACTTTTTTGGAAAGCAAGAATCTACTGAATTAGTATTTTTATGGAAATTTTTGTCTTGAAAAAATGAGTAAATTCTGCAGATCTCTAATTTAGTACTAGCTAGTTGACTTGAAAAACAGCAAAGAGAATGTTAAGGAATATAGTATCAGAGGAGAGAAATATCTCCAAAACACTTTTACCAATACCTCAGTGTTGTCAGTCCCTTCCTGGGATATGGGGGTTCTACCATTACATCTCTCTGCAGGGGAATGAACCTGTATTTTCCTTTCTCTAAGAGAATGCTCTGCTAATCTAGGTTGTTCTAGGTAGACTGATTTTGATCTTTTGTTCTGGAAATGTTTTATACTGCATGAATTATGCAGGGTGGATATACATCATTAAATTGTTGGCTTCTTTTCTTAATTGTCTCTGCAGCCCCAATTCCTCTATATCCTCCTCAGCCTTTGACTTACCTTAAATACAGGCCAACTACATTGCCCTTACCTGGCTACGGAGATCAAAATGGCTTTAGACTGCATTAGTATTGGTAGGAAAAGACTTCAGTTGAGATACAGTCTGAATCATGCCTAGACTAGGTTGAACAGTAATGTCTTTTTTGTTTTGTTTTGTTCGGATTCAATTACCATTAAGTAAATAGCCCATACAAAGTAGACTGGCATTATCAGGAGAAATACCAAGCCAAATACCCTTTAACCTCATGCATTGTCCTGGACAACACTTGATGAAATTTTGATGAAATTTTCATCTTTTTACAGGTGGGAACTGAATTTAATCTTTAGTAATCTTCATGGCTTCCTTTCCACTGATTACTGGAGTTCATTTCATAGAGCTATAATCTGATTGCTTAGCTAGACAACTAAAATAAATTGCAGTTCCCATCATCTCAATCCTTAGTTCCAAAAAACACCATGTGGAAAATTGCTAGTGCCCATACTGCATAATTAAGATTTGAGGAGGGACTTAAGAAATACAGATTGCTTATGTCTGCCTATAAAAATGCCTTGTAAGGCTTTGTCTGTGCTTTAGATAGTAATCAGCATCCAGAAAGACTTTAATGTAATTAGTAGGGGTTCCATGTGATAGTCTCTACTAGACCTTTTCAGAAGTATCTAGCTGGTAGGATCTCATTCAAAATCTAATTTTTAGATCTAACTGTGGAGATACCTTAAATATATTGTTTTAAGTATGGAAGTGTTTAATAAAGATTATAAGTTTGTGTTATTGAGGAATGCAAAATATGAGATTAATTGTTTTTATCCTGTTGCACCTTAATTTGCACGTAATGTTAAAAAGATCTACTATTGGGTGTGGAGTGGAATTCAGTCAGGCTGCTTTGTCCTATTTCTTGGGCTTTCAAGAAGCAACTGAAAGATATGGCTGAGGAAAGACATAAGTATATATATTCAAATTTAATTTATATCTAACTGCTGTTTTGAAAGACTATTAGAATTATAAATGCTGCAAACACTACAAGAATATAAATTAACATGGCCACCCATAACATGCAAAACTATGTTGTCCTGTACATTTCAAAGTTAATGTTTGAATTCTGATGTTGTACAGGTCTTAGCAGATGACTAAACAAAAGGGAATGTGGGTGGAGGAGTAAATTGGATCTCTACCACTTTTTTTGCCTAGTATCACATCCACTTAAAAGATATCCTTCTTGTTTCATCACAGATGCAACACCATCTTATTACTCAGGATGATTTTGTTATCTGCTGCTGCCATATTTTTAAAGCCAGGATCTAGTGCCTGAGAGTTAGCATGAACAGAATAAACTTTCAACCAGATATTAGTATTGCCTAGCTAAGATACCTGTAGTATTTCTCATATGCATAATCTTGACTTTGTCATCTTTTTTATAATTCATTTTTCTAGGCAATTTATGATCATAAAACTCCATTTTAAAGTGATATTTCATAGAATATATTACAAAAGAACTTAGACCAGATATTCATATATTTAGAGTAGTAATTGTTATTAAAATTGCTGTGCATTCGAGTGGTCATCTTCCATTTTGATATCAAACACAAAAATTTTTCAGAGAATGCCATTTGACCTTCAGGTCTAAGGAACAGCTTGAGATTGGCAAACCACTGGATAAAACTAGTCAAACTTGTATAATAAATCAGGAATGGAAAAAGAAAATTATAATGTAAGTAAAGCTGCAAAGTAGTTTATTTTTTAATTTTTGAATTTGTACAAATAAAATTATATGGTACAATATAACTTTTCTTTTAGATACTGTCAAACAATGTAAGCCTCTTAGATTCCCAAAATAATGTTTTGCTTTGCTTTTATCTTTTTAGTTTAATATTGGAACTAAATTAAAAAAAAATAAAAAAATCTAGGACTTTTTTGTTTTATCCAAGGAAGAGGAAAAGAAAATACAACCACCTCTGGGTAAATCCTTACTGTGAACAACAACAACAAAAGAAGATGCTTGCACTTTTATGCCTTGTGGATTTCTTTTTAATATTTCAGAGCAATGAACATATGGCTGTTACTATCAGCGCTGGTGTATTTGCGGCGATGCCTATCAACATCCACCAGAGAGCAGGGCAGCTCCAAAACCCACATCTTTTATGCTGTGGAAATTGATGGAGACAGCAGCACAGCCAGCTTCTTGGCCAAACAACATGGAATGCAGTTCATTTCAAAGGTCAGCGCATATTTAAACTTGCTTCATTACTCCCACCTTTATGCTTGAGATTTTCATTTTTTTAAAATCAGTTTACCTAGAGGTTCCTTTAGAGACAGAAAAATGAAAGTGCTGAATCCTATTTTCATTTGGGGATATCAAGCTTTTTATCAAATTATAGAGGTGGCGTTTCAGAATATTTCATATCTGATCAGAAGGAAAATCCAAAAATAATTTTCTCTTTATTCAAGAGTCTTTCAGCCACTGGGACTGTTTTATTTATTACTTAATATTGTGCTCCAGTCAATCATTTTGAATTCAGACAGGAAAATGGAATTTTTATTTTTAAAAGGAAAAAATCCAGAGGAAAAATGCTGTTGGAATAAAGAAGATTTTATTATTTTAAAAGTAAAAGTATGTCTTCTCTTCTTCTGCTAACTGTTTCATTTTCTTTTAATCACAGTCTATTAATATAAAGACATATATTAAACAAAGGATCTTACATAAAATCACATATTTGTTAATTACAGGCATTTTTTACCATTTCTACAGTATTTATCACTGAGCTTGAGAAATTATGGCCTTATAACACAATAAAGGAAATATGTTTTTCTTCCTTTGGAATAGCATCTTAATGTACATATTTTCTGTATGTGTACTGTGTATGTGTTTATAAACATGAAGTGTGTATTTATATTATATCTAGCTTTATTTTAACTTTCTGTTGAAAGAAGGTTATTCCTGAGCTGTGTGTTAGTACCCTGTGACACAGCCCAAATAGAAGAAACACATCAATATCTTTCATTTACAGTTACTGGTCTGCAAAACTGGACATATGTACCAGTGACACAGTGTTAAATTTTCCTGTTGCTTCTAGAGGTGCATTGCATCACTTGAAGTAGATCACAAATAAATTATTAAAACTTTTAATATGTTAATCTGTTGCAGCCTCCATTCATTGACCTGAAAGTTCTTTGCCAATTTTAATGAATTAAGCCTTGAAGTGCTCCTTTTGCTTTTATCTCTACTTCTCAGATGTGAAAAGCAGAGGTAGAGTAAGTAAAACAATTTGTTCAAGACCCACACAGGAAGTCTGAGGCCCAGTGAGAAATGGAAAAAAACATTTCTAAATTTTCATTTCTGTGCTGTAGCTGTAAGAAATTATCCTAAGAGAGAAAATGTAATGAGCTTATGAAGAAGAGCCAGTGCATTACATGTACTTCAACAGCCACTATGATCTCCCCTACGCATGGAAATCACTGAAGGGCCCCCAGGGAAACTGCACCCAGTTTTCTGTTAGAAAGACGATGACACAACCTTCCCAGTGGGTTCCCCTTAGAGTAAAAATATTAAAATTGCCACAGACTTTTGTATTGAGGATGTTAATAAAAAAAAGCCAACAAGCAACACTGAAGTATTAGACAGTATTTCTTTAAAGGATATCTTCAATGGTAGCCTTGCAAAAAAGGGTTTCTTCAGGGTTTGAGTAGCATGGAGGTACTTTGTACAAGGGGAACAGGTGACAGTTTCAGTTGCTATATAATCAGGGCACTATTTATAGCCAGGTTGATGGGAAGATATTTGGTAGTATAACAAAGGAAGTCACACTGTATTCTTTGTTCTGTAATATTTATCTAGGAAAACACGTTTTTTGTTCCAGTATGAATAAGAAAAAGCTAAAAATGGAGACAGAAATTCAGGAGACATAGGAAGGGTTTTCCTCCTGTAAAATTTCCATTTTACAACCTGTTCTATAAGCAGATACCTTTCTAAGCATTCTTATTTCAAACGTGGGAAAAAAAAAAAGCTTCTGTGGTATTTAAAGCTTATGGTCTTTAAGCTATGAGGAGCACTGGTAGAGTATTAAAGATTCAAATATGATTAAGCTTAATATTTTTTCAAACTTTTTGTTGGCTTCTAATAAGCTTACAGCATATGCTATGTGATAAGACATGATGATACTAAAATATTATTTGGAAAAATAAACCTGTAAAACACGATAAAATTTGTTGTGACTAAAATTCCTAGGTAGTCAGGAGTATTAGTATTGCAGTTAGGAGTTAGGCTTCTATTTTAGGTTCCCATATGACAAAGCATTTGAAACACATACTTGAGTTCAATCCGTTTTCAGAAAAAAAAAAATCCTAATCATGTGCCTAAGTTAAATGGGATCTAGACATATCCTTAAGTGCTTTACTGGATAAGGCTGGACTACTGAATAGGGCTCTTGGTGAAAAAACAGTTTTGTATGAGAAAAGTGACATCAAAGACTGAAAATGCTATCTTTTAAATATGCTACTGTCACCACAGGAAACGGACTCCTGTAGAAATGGTAATTATGTGTAACTGTGACATCCTTGCTTCAGCATGTTAGCTGCAATTTAGACTTGCAGTTTAAAGGCCTAACTTCCCTTTGGCATCAGAGTTCACTTTTACTATGATATAGTGGATAAAGGCAATGAGTTAAGTGTGTTGTGTTGGAATTTTTTTCTCTCATTAAATGGTGTTATTTATTAATATTCGGCTGCTTGGCAACAAAGTAGGAAAATTCCAAGTGTGAAAAAGGCTACCAATTACGTATCACACTGGAATACACTCTTGAATGACATTTAGTGTATGAAATCCAAAATGGTAAACTTTTGACATTGGTTGCAATAGCATTTCATTTCATATTCTGTACCAGCTCTAACTTACCAATGAAAACAGTGTAGAGAAGAGGTTTTTTAAAACTTACTGTTATGATTTCTCTTAAAACCACTGACTTAAAATTTCTGTAAATCAAAACACTCATTAGGTGTGAAGATACTCCCAGCATGTAGGAGAGTCTCACCAGTTCTAACCTAATCAAAATATTTTGCAAAGAAATGCTTACTTTGGTTCTAAGTTTTGCATTTCCAGGCAATAGCAATGCACTTAGTAAAGATTAGAGAAGATAGCAGATATTAAACATTGTTGTAATCAAATGTATGTTAGGATTCTTTCACTCTGTTGAAATTTGAGTCAGCCCAATTTCTTTGTTTCTATCACTGTTGTAATGTAGACTGCACACAGGTTTTCTCTACTGCAAAAAGGAGTGTTTATGGTACTGCTGGGTGGCAGAAATAGGGGCTATGGAGCCAGCTACTTCAGTTTCATTCTCATTTCTTTCCCCACTATTTAAGACAGAGGTTGTGGAGAAGAAACACTTTATAGCATTTCTCTAGCCTCAGAGGGAAGGAGGTGGCAAAAGAGTAAAACTTAGAAAGGTAGTGCCTGTACAACAACTGTGGCTCGTCAAGAACAGTATTTTTCTTTTGGGCTGTATAGGGCCTCATCCTTACCTTGATGAAGACAACAGAAACCCTCACATTGACTTTCAAGGTACACTAGAAGAAGAAACGTTTTTATGCAAAAAGCAGCAAATATCACCGGTACTTAAAATGTGAGAGACTCATATGAAAACAGAGTGAAAAAACTGCCAATTTTATCTCCATCTTCTAGCCCCCCAAAGTGGTATTTTTGGTATCCTATTGTCTAGTTTGTTGCTGTGCAGATACATGAACATGAAGAAACACTGGGGAAGCTATAACTAAGATCAGTTTATGATCTGTTTATTTGAAGTAGCAAGGATCTACACAAATAGTTTCAATTGGGAGCTCTCTTAGCTGAAAATTTAAAGTGAGCGCCAATTTTCTAATAAAAGGTAAAAGTCACGATTTTCTGTGGGTGGATTATTTTTTCGATTTGGATTAGAAAAATTTTTGTATAATGGTGAATTTGCATCCCAGTGAAACTAGGAAAGCTGGAGAGTGGTGGAAATAAAGTTTACTGATAATTATATTACTTATGCATGAATTGCTTAAAGCCCTCTGTTTAATTGAGGAATCAATTTTGAAGACTTTGGTAAATACATATACATCTATATACACACACACACACACGTAAGTGTAATGCATAGATGAGTGTGTGTTTGGACACACACCTCCTGTATATACTTATCTAAGTGTATAAATGCAGATATATTACAAATTTAATTTTCCATAAAGTTTCTTATATATACTGGGTGTTTATTTTTCATCAGCAAAACTCTGGAAAGTATGATATAATAGGCACACGATATTTGAGTATTATCAGTTCTTGAAACACTGGGAATATCTGCAGTGAAGTTGAAGGTCTTGATATTCCTAAACTTGTATAGAAACTCCAAGCAAGTCTTTGATTTAAAAAAATGAAGATTTGAAATGAATTATTCTGATCATGAATCAAAAATTGATTGTATGTCTGTACATATATATATATGTATTCAGAAGGTAATGTCAAGCTGGGTAGCAAACCCCACTTTTAATAAAAATGGGTTTAATACAGATACTTTCTAGAAATGAAAGCAAGAATTCTGAATGACATTTTGACTGTGAGCAAGGTTAGTTTCATATTTCTCTCCCTATTTTTTCTTTCTTTTCTTATTTTTCTTTTAATAAATAATCTTTCTCTTTGATTCTTCTTCCTTTTTAAATTTCCTTTTCCAGTCCAGAGAAGTTTTTGATGGTTTCATGATCATTTCTGTTTCCCAAACTCTGTATTTTCCTTATTAAGCTTCCCTGGATATTTTGCAAGCTGTAAGCAGAGCAGATATAACATAATGTTTCTCAGTCTATTTATTACTTTTATTTTATGATATATCCCTTCAATATTATTGGACCTTTAAAAGTCAAAGTACACAAAATCTAAGGAAACTATGGAAATTATTTTTGCTGAGCTGGATACGGGTTTAACAGATCCCATTCAAGAATGACTGTTAATTTACATGACCTAACTATGGGCAATTTTTTTCATCAATTATTTCACTTTCAAGTTTTACAGCACACATTTAATGGATTGTATTTTCTCAGAGTAAGTTATGGGATGGGCATTTGTCCTCATTTCCCCCCCCCCACTCTATTATTTATATAGAAATAATATCTTAAAATTAAATTACTACTTTAAATTTTATTTTCTCCATGTGTGGTTGATATACCAAGCTTTTTAAATGGGCAGAGGAGAAAGATATTTTTTTATGGGTTTTGATTATCAGTATAGTTAATTCCTTTGCTTTGAACTGATGTGCAAGAAAATCTACAGTTTTTTAGAAGGAGGAGGGTTCTGGAACTGTGAGAGATACTTTTGTTACTCTTCTCTCTGGCATCCTGTGAAGCTACTGAAGTGTCCAGAAAGTCTTCTTGTTCCACTTTTGGCAAAGTGAAGAACAATCCCTCACTTTGAGACTTCACACTTAAGTCTGAAATAATAGTGACTGGGGAAAAGCACAACTTGGGTGGTGCTGTTTGTTAACACAGCTGATGAATATGTGATGATTTGAAAAGACCATCAAGGTTTGTAAGACATATTACAGGATAAGCTTTTATTGTTTTTCCCTTGTTTACATATGCAATCATAGAATCATAGAATATCCTAAATTGGAAGGGACACACAAGGATCATCAAAGTCCCACTTCTGGCCCTGCACAGGACAGTCCCAATAGTCGCACCATGTGCCTGAGAACATTGTCCAAACACTTGATGCTGTGACCACATCTCTGGGGAGCCTTGCAGTGCCTAAGTGTCCTCTGGGTGAAAAAGCTTTTCCTAATATCCAACCTAAATGTTATAGCCAATATTTTCTTTAGCATGGTAATTACTAATTCATCCTATTTTTGTTAAAAAAAATAATACTTTCCTCAAATATTCTGCTTCTGGAGTCAAACTTGCTTTCAAAGAAAGTCACATTAGTCTATATATAATATAAAATTAATACCCTCTTCAGCCAGTTGCATCATTATTTTTTGGTACAAATGTAAAGTGGCAGCATCTTTTCTTGTAATCTGAGCTGAAAATTTTCTAGAATATTTTGACCATTGAAAGTTGTGGATTCAGAAGGACTGTACATATTTCCCGTGGTTTTGTCTGTGCTGTGCATCACTCTCCAGCTGCGTGTGTGTCGTAATGTATTCTCACTTCTACCAGGTGAATGCTCCTATGCTTGAGAAGGACTTTACAAAAAGGCAGAGAATTATGAGCACTCATTAGTTATTACCAATTTATGCTAATATACAAGGAAAGTAATCATTTAATTGTTCTGATTGAAATGATGGGCATGATTCACAGGAGATGTAAATTGGTATAGCCCTATTTAAATCAATGAAACTACACTGATATGTGCCAGCTGAGAATCAGGTCCCTCATCTTTATTTGAATAATTTAATGGTAGGCTGACCAGACTGTTAGAGAATACAGTTAATAGAACAATCCTATATTGAAACTGGAATGTAATATTAGACGAATTTTTAATTTTTTTCCCTCTCTATTGTCCTGTTTAGTAGACAGGTCTTAAATCAAGTTTAACCTTTGAAGTTGGTTGCATAATGGTACATTTAGCAAACATCCACAATGTGGAAATATATTAGAAAATATATTTTCAAATTACTGCTGAAACAACACACTTTTTGATGACTTCTGAAAAGTCATCTGTTTTCTGTTTGTCTTACCTGGTCTGGTATTAAAATGGTAACTACATTGCAAAAGAAAGATGAATGAAACACCTGAAATTACTGTAATTTAACCAGGTCTTGCTAATGAAGGAACATTTCCCATTAAATATATTAATTTAAAATTTTGGATGCCTATCATTGTAAGGAAATAATATAAACAAAATGGTTGCCAGTGTTTAATTTTTTTGAATGAAAATATCTCAAATAAAATGATGAAATTTCCAGCTCTCCCTGGAACTACAAAAACTGTTTCTTCTCACTTCATGTACCTTTGGGACTGTAGCACTGGAAAATGGTTGCAAAACTCTATAAATTTTCCAGATGCTTAATACTGGATTTCTCTCTTACATTTAATGCCTCACTGTTTTTTTCTTGAAAGAAGAGAAAAAAAAGCCAAGATAAATTTGAATTTGGCTAAATTTAAAACTTATTAGTAAGCTAATATATGAGTATGTAATTTTTTTATTATTGTCAAAGGTGTTTACCAAACTGATGTCAATTCATTGTGTGTGCATATATTACATGGGTTCCATGTATGTATGGACTACTTGGTGGGCCAAGTTATTTATTTCTAAAATTTTACTCTGGAAGGTTTATGGTTTCTTAAGAACAGTTTGATTTTAAGAATTTTGATGCTACGGATTTGAAGTTATACAGTTTTCTGCATCTTTTAAGTTGTTTCTAGAGAAAAAATTGCACTACTGAGATCCAGCTTAGTTTTGGGACTGCATTGATAGGCTGCTTTACTTTGTGAGTTGATGTAGTGACAAATTTAAGCTGTGGAACACAGATTTTTAAGAGGGAAGTGAGACTAGAAGAAGAAAGGATTGCTTCATTTGAACGGTCTTTGCAATGACTTTTGTACTTCACCTAATTGTTTAACCATTACAATACTTTTTATTTGTGTAGCACACTTCATTCAATATGGTAAAGGAAATTTGCACAGTGTTTTCTTCTAAATGAAATATCCTAGCAAACCAGAAATTAATCTTTTAATGTGTAAATATCTTTGGAAATTATAAAATAAAAATAAAACATACCAGAAAAAAAAACCCCATATATTAGGCAGAAATGTTACAATTTATTTAATTTTTTTTCTCTACAAAATTTGTAGGCTTGGTGCTCAATTGAGGTTAGAAGGAGTTCCTGGAGCTCATCTGGTCCAACCCCTCAGCTCAAGCAGGGCCACATAGACTCCAGTTTCCCAGGATGATATTGACTAATTCCAAGAATGGAGATTCCACAACCAGTCCGTGCCTGTGCCAGTGCTTGGTCACTCTGATAGTGAAAAGAGTGTTTCTTGGTGTTCAGCATGTGTGTCCATTGCTTCTTGTCCAGTCATGGGGCACTACTGAAACGAGCCTGATCTCTTTTCCTTTTTCTTCACACAAAAAGTGAGGAAAGCCTTTTCTCCTCCAGGCTAAACAGTCCAAGCTCTTCCAGCCTTTCCTTGTAGAAAAAATACCCTGTCCCATCCTCATCTTAGTGGCCCTTTACTGCATGCTGACCAGTAGCTCCACATCTCTCTTTTACTGAGGAGCCCAGAACTGCAGCACTCCACGTATGGCCTTACCAGTCTCCTCACCCAGAGTTTTCACTCCTTCTTCCTAAATGTCTTATTGTGTCCTGCAAACCAAAGTTTCTTGCGTTTTTCCAGCTCTGGTTATCACAGCCATTCTGTATATTGATAAGATCAATTAATTTCAAGGACACATTAATGCTTTAATAGCTAATGATGGACAATGCAGTCCATAAGTCCCGTTAGCTGATGCTTATGGGTTTTCACACAATGCTAGTGAAAATACAAATCAAAACAATTTTAAAGAGGAAGTTTGGACAGTGGTGGGGAGAAATTGCAGTGGTCTTGAGAGGATAAACCTCCGAAAAGTTAGTACTCCTTTGGAAATGTTGAAATAATAGTATAAATATGATGTAACTTTGTTTTTTAATATTAAACTACGTTAAGCTAAGTGGAATTTACAGTGATAAGGCATTATCATTTACAGTGATAATCCTTTGATTCAGAGAATAAATTCAGTGAATTCAGAGAGTTTTTTATATGTGGATTGCTCTTCCTTACTATCAAAAAGTTTTCCTAATGTAATGTGATCTGTCAGAGTATGTAGACAAAAAAAGAAGCAACAGGCAAATGAGGATTTTGCAGGTAGAGGTGCAATAATAGGTAAGGATGAAAATATTTCAGCATCAACAGACATGAAAATTTTCAAGATAAAAAATCCAGTAACAAATGCCATCTTCTACACTTTAAATCATCATCATCATCATCATCACCATCATCCTGAATAAGGCTTTTTCAAGAACTTTCTTTGCTGTGATAACAGCTGGGATTATCCAGCATTTCAGTGCTACTGAAGAGGCAATTATGACATGAGCACAAAATGTGAGTGTACTTGCAGATGTTACTACTTTTTCTCATGGACTGTGGTAATAACTGCTTTGCAGTAGATGACACAGTGCCAGTGTGAATAGAGAGCTTCTCCCCAGAAAAATATAGAGCATGTCTCTAGGCGTGTAGGAAGAGCAAGAAACCAAAGAACCAAGAAACCTAAAAGGTTTTCCTTGGCTTTGGTTTTCATATGCTGAAATCTTCCTGGAGAATCTCAGCTGGTTTCAGCATCACCTGAGATAGCTGTTTTGCAGTCAGGATCAAAACTGTGTTTGTCTATTTTTGGCATATGTTAGCATCTTCAAAGATTTGTATCATTCCTGATCTGTATTTCTAATTAGTGTGTGTGTCTGAGTGTGCATACTGCAGCATACACACACACAAGCCAATGAGCACCTGTGTACAGTTTTACTTGCACTTCTTTTGGGGACTAGCACAGCTTTTTGTGCCCCCTTTACATGTGATTAAATATTAATTAGGCTTCTAATATAAGAAAGTGAGTTCACAGGCCCGAGTGCCACATAAATAATGCATGAGGTACCCGAAGGCTCAGCCCGAGAAGCTGATTGGCCACCTTGGATTTGTATAATTATGAAGTTTCATTATTAACAGTGGAAGCAGTGGAGAGATTTGCCTAGCTTGAGGGACTTTGAAAGCATAAGCTGTCTCATTAGGGAAAAGGGAGTAAGGCATAATATGCAAACTTGTTAGTAAAAAAAAAAAAAAAAAAAAAATAATAAAAATTAAGCATAGCTCTTTAACAGGAGTATTTACTATGTATATATAAACCTTTCTAAGTTTATAAAAAGACTGAAATTCAAATAGGTGAGGTCTATACTACAGCTATTTACCAGTTTTGTTTGTAAGAGGTCTTGGTTAAAAGCTTTTGTTCTTGGTATAAAACAATCTTTAATATTTTACAGAAAAATCCACAGGTAGCTTAATGGGTTCTGCAAAGTGAGAGGTACGGAGGTGAAAGAGAATGAACACAGTCCAGGGTTCTTGCTAGAATGTGTGTTGTGCATGCAATTAAATCTCAAGGTCAAACAATTTACAGACAATTACTTTTCTAACATCTCCAGAAATGCCTGCTTACACGTCTTTAATTTTAAATGATACTGATATTCCAATTCTCCCCAAAGGTTAATGCTGACTAAATCCAGCTGTGACCTGACACGATGCGACAGCACAGTGCCTAATTATCCTCTGGATAGTCATTTACTTTAAACCATTAAAGAAATAGGCTGAGAGGAAGATTTAGGACCCAGAAAAAATGTTAGCCTGACTTCTTTCTTCTTGAGGATGGGAAGGGCTGAAAAATAAAAATAAAATCTTGCTAAATGTTAGCCATTTGCTTTGATGGCAGAAAATTGTTCATCCCACTCTGTTTTTTTTACAGGTTAAATTGCTAACTAGTTCATTTTATCCATTGCCTACGGCTGGCGCTAAATGTCAGTGACAAATTTTGTACTTGTCTTGAAGAATGAATTAAGTTATGCACAAAAGCTATAGTGCTTTTTTTAAGATGAGTGAATTGCAGAGAGGAAAAAAAAAAGTTGCTCATTTGAAAAAGGATTATTTCGATTAAAGGCCTTTTCTATTGTACTGGAAGACAGGTAGTGGTTTAAGATAATTCTGACAGTTACCTCCCACAGAGGCTGCAGTCCTTTACTAGAAATTTCTTTAAGAGCACTTGCATCAGATTATGCACTATGATTGTTATTGTAAGACCATTTGTGACAGTAAAGGGGGGGACGATTACAGAAAATGGCAACTATTATTCATTAACTAAGGTAAAACTGGTCTTTCTTCAGTGAGGTCAGCATTCCGTCACCTTCAGAAAACCTTTCTATGGTTCATACCAGTGGCAATTAAAAACCCCCTAGGTACTGTCTGCCAAATATTGGTGAGATGGAGCAGCTCATTCAGAAATTTATGTTGAGAAGACCTGGTGCAGTCTTCACAATCCATTTGGCTTTCAGTTGTCTGGCTCTGGTAGCACCCCATCATCTCCGAGTGAATAAAGTACCTAAGAATGATTGTTACCATCAGTGTTTGAAACTCTGTGCTGGTTTCCTATCTGTAAGCTTGGCCTAAGGGAGCTCTGCATGTTTGTATTTTATTTTATTTGATTTAATTTTCATGTGCACTCTATCTGTTTATTGAAAACCTAAAGGGAGCTTAAAGTTAAGACTAGAGTTTACAGCTACGTCTGTTACAGGGGGGCTTCATTAGAAAGTCTAGATCTCTCACACTGCTGAGGTGGCATAACTGATGCTCTGTTGGAATTATAATGCTTAATTTGGGCTATGGGCAGTTACTACTACAGGGCAAAAATTATTTTTACTTTATTATTTTTTTTGTATTATGCAAGTGCCTGGTATTTCCAACTGTAAGCAGAATACCATTGTGCTGTGCACTGTAAAAAAACCACAGATTTGAAATAAATGTTTTTAGTGGCACCCACAGGTTTTGGCAGATACCTTTCTTCTCTCACTGTGTGCATAAATATTTTCACTGATACCAGCTGTAGAAAGTGATATGGTAAATGCTAATCTCAGTACAGTCATAGCAGTCACAAATGGAAGTTAGATCTGTAATTTCAAGTTGAAAGCTGAAATGAAAAATCTAGTGATTATGCACTACTGCCCTAAGCTACTTCCCTCTTTCTTTCTCCTCTACACTCATTCTCAGGCAAAGGGATAAGGTTTCCTCCCCAGGAGAAAGAAAAATACAGATTATCAGTTTTCTGGTGATAACAGTGCAACTCCTGAAGACAGTCTGGCTCTAAAAAGCAATACATCCTGGGATACATCTCACCTAACTTTGGATGTAAAAAGCATAGATATCTCAGTCTGAGCTAGTTGTTTTTGGGCCTTTCTACTGAGGAGAGAAACAGGTATGACCAGATGCATTCCATGTAATTTCAGGATTTTATTTTATATAGGATGAGATGAATTGTCCTCTGAAGCTGCTTGTTTTTTTTCTGTTAACTTTAAAGAGAAACCCAACTTGGTTGCAGCTTTAGATTCCCACATTTGGGCATCACACTAATGATGATTTTCCTATTCCTTAACTTTTCATCTCTGGCTTGCCTGATTTCTCTTGAAGAATTTATTTCCACTCCATATGCATGAAATAGTGTCCCTCAAAATTTTTATGAAGTATATTTAAAGCAATTTCTCTGATGTATTTTTTTCCATTTATGGGTGCCCACACTTCTGACCTTCCCTTTGATAAGCTAGTTGAAGCAACTTTGGTCCCATATTTTTGCCTTTTTTTTAGGATCTTGCATCACTTATGTAGTTTGCTTCTAAGTTTTGTACTTCACACGTTCTTTGCAGTGTGAATAAGTGTTACAAGAGTGGTCTCACTGAAATTTTGCACATGGAAATACTCTTTCTTGCTTCCATTTTGTGGTATAGGAAAATTTTGTTAGTGACAAAGCACTATATGAAGAAATTAAATTAGACTGAGATAGATATTTATAATTTCCTGTAATATTGCTTTTCAAAGAAAACTGTGGGGTTTTGCTTTGGTACCTCTTTTGTTGCATTAGACTATATAAATTACTGTATTTGTAACTGTACATTTTGCAGAATTCAGCCCTTTAGCTAAGTAGTTCAATTACACTCAACCCACTGTTTATCATCCTACAGACCTCTCTGTATTCTGTTAGCTCAACTTCCTGAAAACTATTTCTAAAAATAATGTGATATGTGGCCATCAGCTGTTTCTTAACTGTTTCTTTTGGCATTTACTTAACCCACCATTTCATATTGATAATTTGATCTATTTGATGACCTGTTGCACCTGACAGTGAGTCAGATCAGCTACAACTTAGTGGCTTATCCAAATTTAAACATTTTACCTAAGCCATGCAGGCAAGCAATTGAGTGAGAGAGGCATCTTGAGAGGGCAGCCCATCCCACCAACTCCAACTGGAAAGCTATCAAATTTTAAATTTAGAAAGTGAACAAAAAAAAAAAGTAAAACCAAAAAAGAAAAGTCCTTTCTGTAACTTCTCCAGAAGACCAAGAGTGAAGGTGAAAGCAGATAAATGGTAATAGATTAGTCATATCCTACAGAAAGTGTGCAAACTGTAGTGTGGGCTCTTTGAGCACTCATGTTTCTCTTTGCTGTGTTCTCAGTAGATCTTGGAAACTTATGCTAAATATTTAACATTTAGATGGGAAAAATTACATGGGATGAATGTCAATTTGTTTGAAAAGGGGTATCTATGTTTCCTGGTTTGTTTATTTGAGAAACAAGTGAATATATTTTTATATGGCAGATATTATGTTAAGTTCCGCAGAGTAATAGAAAATTTCAGTTTCATATTTATTCTTAGAATATAATTATGGAAACTGTATCTTTTTATTATGGCACTTTTTCATGTCTTAATTATTGGATGGTCTCCTGGTAAATTTTATCTTTTACTAAATTGTGGTCAGCTGAAATCTCCAGTTTGGGCTATAGAACTTTTTTGCTGAATATTATTATCACTCCCAAGACAAATCTGTACTGAATCATAGATTCTGATCCATAGACTCTGCTTCTGTGAGAACAGCTTTAGGAGAGGGAGAGACATACTCATTAAGAAAATATTTCATCACTGGTACAGCTGTAGTTTGGAGAACCATCTTCCCAGTAATATTACTTCAAAAAATAAAGAACTGAGTGTGAATATATTTTGGTAGCTAAATGACTCAAAATATTTGAAATATTTCCAGTGAATGAATTTAATCACATTTTTTGTAGATGCTGGAGGAATGTATGTTTAGTACTAAGAAGGACAGAATATACCTCTATTTCATTTTGTTTTCCTTTTAAAGCTAAATGCATAAGCTAATGTAAAAAATTCTGCTTTCACTAGTTCTGTATAGTAATTTACTCTGTGAGCATTTGGACTGAAATCAGTGGGAACTTTTGTGGGATAAGTTAAAGCTTTCCGTGAAGGTGGGAAAGAAAATATTCTCACAAACAATACCAAGAAGCAAACAAGATGTAAGTATATCTATATATATAGTATCTATCTATCTATCTATCTATCTATCTATCTATCTATCTATCTATCCATATGTATGTATGTATGTCTATAGATATATAGTATATATGTATATAGTATATATGTATATCTATCTATCTACATATATTCTGGTTAAAATTTAACTGCTAATGAAGCAGGTATAATACAAGGATGGTGGTGGTGAATAAAGGTCAAATTTCATATTAAACTAATTTCAGAGTATATATTTAATTTCTTTCCTGCAGTGCTACCCTTCACTTGCTGAATCCAATTGTCTGGTAGCTTAGAGTATCAGCACTTTTCTTTCCTCTTTTTCTGTGAATATTTTTTACTTCCGTCTATATCCAGGCAGAAGTAAATGGAGAAAATAAAAGTATCCCTTTGGTTACAGAAGTAAAGAACATTCCCTGGCTCCAGGCTCAGGTCCTGGTGGCTGCTCCCAACACCCAGCACGGCAGGACTGAGTCCATGGGATGAGCATCATCTGTCACTGGTCTCCCACAGCTGGGCATGCCTAAGAGGCACATGTCTGACCAAAAATGATTGTAAGAAAAAGGATGCTGTGCTGTTTGTCTGGAAGGAGTCAATCTACTTGCTACTGGCAGTAAGGTAGTAGAAATCACACAATGTGCAGCCGTGAAAAGATTACAAGCAAATCAATGAGGTTGTTACCTTAATGATCACTAATATGAAATAGATAGCAAAAACCTTGAACTCCGCTGCATCCCCATGCAACAATTTGTGAAATCTGTGCCTCACAAATGCAGATTTGAATTCAAAATGGTCCATTTTCAATTTGAATTAATAACAAAATCTTGTTAATGTTTTTCTGAAGAAAACTTTTCTGTGCATTAGAAGAATTCCTCTTATAGATTTTTGAAGTGCCATAGTGATTGGATATTGTGACAGACACTGTGGGGTGGGTTGTTTTGTTTTGGGTTTTTTTGTATGCTAGTTTAGGGTTGGTTGGTTGGTTGGTTTTGCTTGGGTTTTTTTCTGAATGTGAAATATTATGTTTTCACCTGAAAATCCCTACCAACTGAAATTTATCACTTGGTCATGTTGCCAAAAAGCTGTTCAAGCACCATTTTTTCTTTCCTTCTTTTAAACATTCGTTTGTTTTGATCTTTTTTTAAGTGATGGTTTCAGTTACTTTCTATTTTTTCTTATGAATAATAATAATAATAACAACAACAATAAGAATAGTAAGTTTTACAGTTTTAGAACATCTCTTGAGACTTGCTTGTCAGCCTGCTTCCCCTCAGGATAGCTCAGGGCCCATTTGGAAAAGTTGTATCTACTCTGGATCCTCTAAGAAAACTTAACATATAGTGTGTCCTTACTGTCTGACCCATTAAAAAAAATATCCAGTTATTTTCAGGTCCAAAATCAGAGCCAAGCCTAGAGTAATCTTAAACCTGAGCTTCATTGTTCCAGTGATGTAAGGACCCATAATTCTGGATAGGTTATTTCACAATGAGGGATAATTCAGTTTTATTTCAAGTAGAAATTAAATTTTTATTCTTACTTTTTTATTTTTTTTAAATTATCTTACATAGATTTGCATGTCTCAGTTGTATGCCACTGAAAAAAATAACACAAATTATATTTAGAAGTTGTTGGTTTGCTCCAACATGAAAGATGTTGAAAAGGGAGCAATCATCGCCTTACTAGTTCTTTTTTCCCTGTTATTTCAAATTCACTACATCCAGGAAAGAGCACATTTGGATGTTTGTCAGAGATTCGTAAGTTGTAGCAGAAGCAATATACAAGTAAGAACAAAGTCAGATTAGTTTATTTCTGTTTTTTAAATACTGTCTTGGCATGTGAAATGTTCTGAAGCTAAGGGCATTGCATAAATAGAAACTATATTATGCTATCGTGTTTATCAAATGCTCCTCATCTACTGCACCACCCCCATAAATCCACCAAAGCTGTTATTATTCAGGGCTAGGAAGGTGGGGAGAACGGAGTGAAAGCTGCAGAATGATTTAACACTGTGGGAACTTAATCAATAAGAATGTTGCAGTGAACTCCCAGGAAAGAGTGTTGTTTGCCATCCAGATGATAATAAGGCAGACTAGCAGCAACCTCTGGAGGAGGAATGCTGGAGCACTGAATATGTGGTACAGCTTTGCTAGTTGCTAATTAACAGTTTGAGGCCAGACACCTTTTTGCCATTCTGCCACTTGGCAGTTTCTTTCTGACTTGTCTCACATACCTTCTTCACTACTGGGGTCAGTTGGTGCTTAGATTCTGGAAACCAAATTTAACAACAGTACTAAAAATTTAAGTTTACCTTTCTTCTCCCTACTTTGTTCTTGTCGTTATTAGTACGTTTTGTATGGCTGTGTAGTGTGTAATCCTTCTATACATTGCAAAAATAGTATTTTCTTATTCCTTGTGGCTTGTATTTTAAATTGAGACAGCTGAAATTATTTTGGTGTTTGAAATCTGTGATCAGACTGGAAAATATCAGCAAAAGCCAAGTTGAATAAAAGTTTAACATAACTAATATTTGTGATATGCAGATTTAAATAGTTTTAGGTGGCACTAGCTTGAAAAGGTTGGGAGTGCTTTTTCAGAGGTACTTAAGCTCAATATTGATTTTTCTCACTTTTATCTAGAGTCCAAAACAGAACAGGGATCCACTTTAACAATGCTAAAGCCCTGGCTGAATGATGCCATTATATCTGTATCTTTGTAACACATATAAGAAGTAGAGAGAAAGCAAGTATTTTCTCCATTGGCGGGGAAGAATTGAGGCAATGGAAAATGAAACGGTGAGGTCAAAGATGGCTGTAAAGTAGATGGCCGTAATACAATGTTGGATGCTGCAGTCTAGTAGTGTATTGAATCCAGGTTTTTGAAGCATATTTAATGGGAACATCTAAAAGCATGTTATAGGTAAGAGTGAATTAATGGATTGTTTTGCTAAAACATGGGGAAAACCTGCTACGTTCACTAGGGAACACAAGATGAGATTTGTTTTAACATAGTGAAAATATGAAGAGCAGTCAGCTGTCCTTCTGGGTTTCCTGTCTGGTAGCATCACTCGTATACCATCCTAATTCTCTAAGATTATTTATTTTAAGATACTTGAAAGCTTTTCTTAAAATGTTTTCCACACTTGCTATAATTAATAAATGCTAAGAACAGAACATATTAATTATATTATTTTTATTGGTGATACATAATGGCTTTTTTTTCATTTAGTTTTAGTTGACATGATATTTTTCTAATTATTTTGTTTTCCTAATTCTTGATTGCCTCATCTTTTTGCTAAGCTTGTCACGACTCTTGTAGTCATCCAAAGCACCAGTATGATAGCAGAGGTAGCAGTGGAGAAACTGTACCTGTGTGGTAATGTATTTTTCCCAGCTTCATGACAAAAGGCCATTGAGATTAAAAATGCTCATTTGATTTTTGCTGATATGATATGCTGATATTATCTTTGATATTTTGCCACAGCAGATCAAGATTTATATAGAAAATATAGCATTATCTAGAACTTTCCAGTCCTAAACATTTTTTTAAAATGGTATTTAGATTTTGAAGAGGTAATGCAGATAAGTTTTTTGCACTGAATTAAAATAACCCCACATTAAAATCACTTAATCTACTAATGAGTGACATGAATCACACTCATATGAGAAAATATTTCTGTTTTACCTAGAAATTCAACTGATGTATGCAAAATTACCTAGAAAACTTGATTTGGATACAGAGCTCCTGCAGAAATTAGGTATTCATTTCCCTAGGCAACTTTCATTTTTTCAGCCTAAAAATAGCACATTCACGGTATAATTTGTAATTAATAAATCCAACTGTTATTTAGAGACTACTGACGATTCCATTGATAGTATTTTTTTTCCATAGCATTCCTCTCTGTTCCTCAGGAGTGGAATTACTGTCGGTCTTGTGCTTTCAGAGTAAGATGTTTTGGGGAGACACTTTTCTTTGGGTCATTGTCAGGGGTAGCACCTATTGCTTTTGGTTCTCAGGTAAGAACTGTCATTATAAGAGACAAATATGCCATTAGTAAATTATTAAGTACTTTAAGTGTCTGTCATCTCATTCTTTGTTGCTTGTTCTCATCAGTGACTTATGCTGCAAAAAGGTTTGATATCACATTTGTATGGGAGGGTTGAGTAACACTTCACAAAATAGAAGATATCTTCATAACAGAAAGAAAACAGCAATGTTTTATTCATTGGTACACTGAAAATTGTAGTGCAAATACAGATTTAATTTGGATTTCAGCACAGGGCTGTCACAATGGCATATGGGCAGAAATAGCAGACACCAGATCAGGAGTCGTGTCTAGTAGGCACCACAACAATATGTGCATGAGCACATGTGCACACAAATACACACACAGTTCCTAAGTACAGTCTTTTTCCTAATAGATATCCATATATTGCTCATGATTTACAATTATTTTTGTTTGTGAACCAATTGTATTTTCATTTTCTTTTGTGCTTTGACAAGATATAATTATTTCTGAAACATATAATAGGATCAAAGCATATGCCATTATTAAAGAACTTATTGCATTATGTTAGTGCCCTCTTGAATGCATGAAAATGTTAATCCAGTTTTGTCATATTTTTCAAATAAGCAGTTTTTTCTTATGAAAATTTTGTGAAATTAATTGTTTGCTTTCTCCCAACCTCTGAGGGGTCTATAGCTTCAGAAGATATCAGATAAAGGATGATGACATATAATGAGAGCAAGATTTAGCTATTAAACTTCCTTTGATTCACTTTAAATATTGATTAGAGAAACACTTCTGGGCAAATATTTATATTGAGCAATAATATAATTCAGTGATTTTTAAATTTATTTTTTTTTTACTTTCTGAATATCATTATGTCTTCAGTAATTTAGCTTAGAAAAATACATAGTTAGCCATGGGTTATATGAAAAAGTCCTAGATAGATGAGACCAAGAAAGAAGAGTAAACTTTTCCAGCAGTAAACCATCATTCATAAAATGCAAAGACACTCTATGTTGCATAGCTTTTATGTGGCTTTTCCCAGGGTTTAGGACTGTTGTACCTGGGATATTGGCTTCAAACAATTTCTTATATAGTGCTAATATTGTGACAGATACTAATGAAACCATGCTGTTTCTAGATAAAGCTGATATTGCATACATAGGTAGAAGAGGCAATTTCCTTATTCACTTTCTTAACGAACTCAATGAGTATAAAGGAAACTTCCCGCATCTGTGACTGTCTCCTAGATTTTATTAGTTTTTTCAACAAGAATAAATTTCTTTCCATTCTTTTTATTTACTTGGTATGTACCATATATAACAAAATCGGCTGAAGCTACTTGTGTAAATGAGTGATGTTCTCTTTGTAGGGGAAAAAAGCATGTAAAAAATCTCAGAAAAAAATCTTGGAAGAGTCTAAGAAACATCAACATATTTTTGTTTTAAAATTTCTTCTGAGTTTTTACTCAAATGGTGAAAAGTCCGACATGTGTGCCAAACACATGTAAAGGGACCATGTATGTGTGTTACACATAATGTTTGAGTATCATCTCAGTGTGAAGGCTGCGTGTGTTGTTTAATGACTAGTTTTTGTTCCTTTAGTTATACTGAACCTTTGGTTACTAAACACTCCAAACATTCATTGAAAGTTTGAGGTATCCAGGTTGGAGAGCACTGTGGACCCTCCTCACCACAAGGCAGTGCTCAGCTCAGCTGCCACATGCTGAATATCTTGCTTGTCTTACTCGGTGTTGCTGGCCCAGATAACCAAAGACTGCAGAGGGAGCTAAAGAAGTAAGTGCTTGCTATGGACTTGATATAAATCTTGACTTGGTAGCTGAGGAAGGAAAGGAGGGTGTGAAGCCAGTTGTCCAGATATATCTGCCATATCCATTGATCCTTGCACCAAAGTTAGATCTCTGACAGAGAATATTTTTGGCTTACATAAAAAAATCAGTACAAATTTAACAGCCATTTGCATTTATTCCTGTTATTCCAGGTCCTTAAAAAGATAATTTTTACCTATAAGAAAAATTCTCCTTGGTTAGTTTCTCAGTTAGTGTCCTTGTCTGTGCTGCTACCTAGATTTTAAGCAAGCTGTTTTAATTTGGGAGAACTACAGGATTTGGTCTATTGCCTGTAAATACTTCATGAAATAATCAAATCAGTTTTGTGTTGTTTGAGGTTGTAATACATCAGTAATGATTGTATTATGGATGTATGCCATGAAAACCTGGCTCTATATTGAAATGACATCCATATGTATATATTTCAGTTTCATCTGAATTTTGATCTAATGTCTAATAGTTAATTTTATATTGTATTAAAATAACAAATTTATATCATTGATTGTTCACGTGTAGTATTGAGGTTCCTTCACCTGAATCTTACTTTCTTACTGGAATATAGTTTCTTATTGCTCTAATTCATATTGTCCTCTGTCAAGTAAGAGGTAATGCAACTTATTCTTTAGACCCATTTATCGAAATGAGAGGAGTATGTACTGTTTTACTTGAGAGTCAGGACCAAAATCTGTATGGTGGTTTATAATAGTGAGGAAAGAAATGTTCTAAATACTCTACAATGAAAAACTCCCAAAAGAAACCTAGAAGTCACTTAAAAATCTTTAAGTGATAAACAAAATGAATAGGTAAATGCATGAGATGCTTTTTGTCATCTCAAGGGATGGAAAACCTTATTCTTAGATATATATGATCTGCCTTCTGAAATATGGAGGTGAGCCCAAAGTAATATTCTAGGACAGTACTTCCTGCTCTTGTCAATGAATGATCTGGCCTTAGGGATTAGTCCACAGTCTGGCTGAAGCCAGGGCTTTTCTCAAGCCAATGAAGGTGTAATAAGCCAGAGATGTGGGGGTATGCAATAGCTGCAATTTAAAATTTTAAGGCTATACAGATGTCTCAGGAAATGCCCAACCTCTCTATGAAATGAAAAATACAGTTTTAATTTGTCTCAGAAATGGAAGTGATTCTAACAGAATACATCAAAGAAGGCATTTGACAACAAAGCAAGTGCATGTTAAATATGTTTCTGACTCAATATAGAGGTTCATACTATGGCAGTGTAGCCAAATCAGTTTTTCTGATCATTCAGTTTGCAAGCTAATCTAAAGTACCATAAGACTTTTCTTTCGCATATTATTGATTTCTGATTTTTCTGTAACTGGTTTTTTTTTTTTTTTCTGGTCAGATATTGTCTCATTTCTATGAATGTAACATGCTTAATGTGGTGGTGAATGAAAACATAACTAGTTCCAAGAGATACCTCGCCATTTTTTTCCCTTCATGCTTTCTATCAGTTTTTCCTGACTTTCAACATTCCTGTAATAGTGTTCCTGCAGCAAATTATTTCTGCATATATCTAGGCTTATAGATCTTTCATGTCTGATCACATTTTTCTTATATCCAAAGGGACAGATTTTCAAAATTTTTGTGGCTTTGTACTTTCAAAACTTCTGTTGTTTCTGAAATACTCTGGGGCTTATCACCTTTATTTCTTTTATCATTTTTGTAAATACATAGACCAATGTAATGTGACAGTCAGGATCTAATTTATTTAGCTCTCATTTTACTTTTGTTGCTTTTCATGTTCAAAGTATCTTCATATGTCCAGTGTCCTCTTTCCCAGGCTAGTGGCATACTTGAATTAGGTCTTTCCTTCCAGCATAGAAGCTGAGCATTCTTCCTTATTGCTGTGACATTTCATGTAAGCAGAGATTTAAGTCTAGTTTTGCTCACATTTGCTTGTAAAATTGCTTGAACAATTTTTTTCAATTGCTTGTATAATCTGGACAGCATCCTTACTGACAGTGATTGTGTAATGTCTTTTTTTTGTTGTCTTGCCCATGAGACTGTCCACATGTTTTTGGCCTTGTCTGTGTGCAACTGTAGCTGTGAAGGCCCTACTACACACTGTACTTATTTAGCGTGTAGCGCCTAGTAGTGTGTCATTGAGAATGACTGAATTTAAAGTAACAAAAGCACAGGCCTCTGTTGAACTCATAGATCCTCAAGAAAATGTAAGTCCACACATGAAATGACATAAAATACCACATAGAGAAAATATCCTTGATGAAAAAGGAGATTTGTTAATGCTCCTCTCATTACAAATTCTCTGAAGATATGTAGGACACCAGAATAAGGCTTAAACAGCACTTTTAATAAGTAACTGCAGAAAATAGATATCTTATAATAAAGATGTTAAGTGGTGGTGTTACTTCTTTTGATAGGATAACACTCATGTTGTTTTCAGTTCTCACTTAAATCAGCTATTGTATTATTGTATAGTTACAAATATGTAACTATTTGTATTAGAGAAATTCAAAGAGTATTCAATTCCATATAAATATAAACCACATGCTTTTTCTAAGCATTTTCTACAATGCTTAAAGATGGAAGTCTAAAAGTTTGTGGGAGTTATTTAAAGGCAAGCTTAAATGTTGCATAGGTGGGGTCCTAATTGAGTGCTTTCTCTGGGACCCTAATAGGTCTGGGACCTTTGACACAAGACTTTGGAAAGTTGCTGACTAATCCAAATTTTAAATCTTCAAATTTTATTTCCCTAAGTGAGGCCAGGAAGATGCTCAGAGAGTGTAGGCAGTACCTTGATGCTGTGGGTACAGTATGGGGTCTTCAGTTCTGTATAAAATATGTTAGGCAGAACAGCATTTGCAACCAAAGGAAGCACCACAATTGTAACACTCATAAAGATAAAAAGTCCAGGAAAAGTGTACCTTTTGAGAAAAATTGAATGAATGGAATTGCCTCAATTTGAATTTTTAAAATTTCAGTATTTTCAGGCTCTCATAGGACATCCCTACATGAGTGCTACCCTCACAGAATCGGTAGTGGAAAATGCAGTCAAAGATGACTGTCAGCTTGGAAGAAGCAGGACATAGAGTGATTTATGTCTGAACAAAAGCAATAATGATATTCTGTACTATTAACACTACAGGAAAAACTAAAATAGCAGAGAAGAGAGGTGGTGCTTTTTCATTCAAAGTGTATGCTAACTGTGTATTGTTCAGTAGACAAAAATAGAATCTTTAATGGAATCTGGGATGGAATCGCACGATAAAATTAAAAATTTTGGCAATCCTTTAAATTAATCTCTGACTTCAAATCTGGTCCCTGTAGAGGTGGGGACCTGATTAGGAGAGACTTTGGAAACAATTGCTGGAAAATAGTAAGATCTCCACAAACTCAGAGTACACTAACCTAACTTGCTTTTTCAGTAGCCTTGTCTAGGGTGAAATATGGACTGAAATTTTTAGTCATGCACACTTTTTTGTAGAGAGTAATGAAAATCACTACTATTGAGTACATTAGCACCATTCTTGGTACTTTTTGCTGTTGAAGTCTCAGACCTGAATGGGACTATGTTTATAGGTGCTAGGATAGTGCTGCTTAAATTATGAAAGAAAAATACGGTGATAAGAAGACAGAGATTAGAAACAGAAAGTGCAAAGGAAAAATATGGTATCATGGGTATCACGCAAAAAAAACATGTTAGAGATAGCTGTTTCAGCCTGTTGCTTATGTCAGAGATGTTGAAGATCAAATTGAAAGAAAGATTCTTGTTGATACAACTTGTAAAGATTCTTCCATGGGACCAAAGCTGGAATAGATTTGAAATTAGTTCTGGGCTAAGACTCACATTTCCGAGACTGCCCTTTGGAAGCTACTCTAGGTAAAATCCAGTCATATAGATAAGTGTATTTTCTCTTAGCACAGTAAATTTAACTTCTGGTAATCACCCATATTTGTAGCAGGCATAAATTCAAACATATTATTAGATTTAATATTCTGATTATCACCTTGAAATACATACACTGATCTTATGTAGTGGTTTAACAAAGGGAATTAATCAGACTCTAATACACAAGAGGATACAAATCACTAAGGACCAGCTCTGTCACCTTTAGTTGCCCCTGAAGTGTTTATTGAACTACCTGTATATTTTATGCTTGGATGTGCTTCATGCTCAGATCTGGAAAACTACTATATTCTATACTAACAGTAGTTTCCAAAAGAAATGTGTTAAGATGTAACAGTTTTGGATTAGAGCTCTAATTTCTCTCTCATTTTGACGAACACTTTCAGCAGACACACAAAAGTATGGAAATGGAAAAATCCCCCAGTCCCCAAACCAAAAGCCACAGACTGTGAGGAAATACTTGTCAGAACTGAGAAATTACCAGAAGTACTTAATTTCTTAGATTCTTGGTGAATCCTAGAGTCATTTACAATTAAAATTAATAAACTGTTAGAAGCTTTATCTTAGGTTTGGTTGTGCAGAGAAAAAAAAATCTTAATTTCTAAATGCTCCATTTTTTATTGCCTAAACCAACAACTTTTACAGCCTCAGATCACTCAATAAAAAAACTACAACAATTTTAATCACTATTTTAATTAAATACAGAAATATAGAAAATGAACTTTGAAATATCATAACAGGTTAGGGCTTTATTGCAATGATTTTATAAGTTTCACCTGTAAGAGCTGGGGCCAGGATTTGGAGGTGGGGCTGTGCGCTGACAGTGTCGTGAGTGCAGTGACAGCCAACCATACATGCCCATTGTTTTGCATCATTAGCACTGTAGTGAATCTCAGGAAAAAAAAAGAAAATGTCCAGTCTTTTTTATTACTTCACTTTTTTTTTCTTTTTTATTTTTTCTTTATAAAGCACCTAATTTAGGCCACAGACAAAAAGAAAATGTATCTTGAATATGCATCACAGGTTCCAAAAATGAAAAGAAATTGGATTTGGATAGCACTTACTCAATAGACAGATATGATACATGGTAAGAAGGTGCACTGTCTGCCCTGTGATAGATTAAACTACTTTGTAGGAAAATTACTGTGAGCCAGTCACCACCACCACCGTGGCTAAATCTTTAATAAAATTCTCTTCCATATTCAAGAGCGAGGTATGAAGTACACAATAAGCAGAGTGGAGTAGAGTGCCATTTATCAAACCACAGCTAGGTCTGTAATCTCCTGCTTTATCCTTTTTTAGTACTTTATTTGTCTTTATTGTTGCAAGGAAGCACATTTACCCAGGGCACTGGGCTTTTGGTGCTGATAAACCTTTTGTTTTAAATTCTACCTGTGGGGTTTTTTCTTTTTTTCATTTTTTTTCTTTTTTTTTTTTTTTTTTCCTTCTTGATCAGATATCCACCCAGTCACTCTATGGGAGTAATTAGTCTGTTTTGGTGGTCCCTGGCTTGTTACATATTCTTTCACCCTGCCTTGCCTGACCTGACCCTACCTCTCTTGTCCCTATGCTACAAATAAAAAAAGAAAAAAAAAAAAAAGGAAAAAGAAAATATATTATAACATCTAAGATATTTTAAAAAGAATACTCATGCCTGTGCAGAAGACAGTCTGGGGTGTGTATTGCATAACGCTTTTTTATAGGCTATTTGGCAAGATGGCAGTGTTGAATCATGTTGCAGTTGGCCCCTGGGTGGCACTACATGGCTAGATCTGGGACCAATAAAAACATTTTTTGGGTAAAGGCAGAAAGCATAATTTTAGCATTTTTCTTCTTAAAAATTAAAGACTTTAACTAAATTTGGTTTTATTTGCTGAATTCAACACAAATTCACTGTAATAGTTAACTGTGTTCCTCTAATTGAATGATGTTCCAAAATGTTCTGTGTATCTTGACTATCTGGTAATATCTGGATCATTTTTGGGAACACACTGATATTAAGAATAGATTCAGTGGAAGGGTTCCTATGGGTAGAGGTATGTGACTAGAACTGCTTTGTGCTGCCTGAATATGCATACTACCAGTCTGTGCTGCAGCCCTGGGGGTGATTTTTTTAGTACTATTATAACCCTTTTTATTGTTTGAATAGCAGTTTTATGACAAAACATTTATATTCAGCCTGCCTTTGTACTTGACTGAAAGAGAGCAATCACTGAGAATGATAAGGCAACAATGGTAATGATAACTGCATTTATGGAGGCTTACAGAATTTAAACGGGCATGCAAAAATAGACTTACAATAATGCTCTACCTGTATTTGAACTGGCTTGGGTATATTTTTTGTGCCTGGCCCATGTTTGATTGTTGATGGATATGTTCCATTTTCTCCCGTTTTTCTCTCTTATGGCATTTCTTCTGTATGAGGCTTACCTGTGTGAACGTTAGGTTTATCTTAGCACTGAAAGATGTCCTAGTAAGATGGGGGAACATAACCATTTTTCAAGACTAGTATCCCTGAAATTTTTGCTTAACTTACATATTAGGATTTTGGAGTCTGTGGTATTGTGCTCTTGCGTCACAATGGTCATTACCTGTCTTTCAAAGTTCTACATCTCAAGAAAAATAGTCAATTCTTTCACTTTCCCTTGAGAAAAAGTGAGGAATAATACTGACATTGGAAAGCAATCCAAGAGTTTAAGATCAGTCCTTCTGTTTCCCAAATATTCTTAAGCCAAATCAATTCTAATTTTTTCTTATTTTGCTATGAGATTTTGTCTCCTTTGAGGTTTACTCAGACACCTCCACAAGGACACACATGCACATTTGTGTATTTCCTTAAATTTCTTGCTTATGCAAGAACATGAGAGAGCAATGAGAAGGTTCATTGTGTTCTGGAAGGAAACATAGTTCCTGGACCTCTTAGTTTTGTGTGAGAGGAACAGAATTACACCAAGTCTTCATATATTTTAGTATGGATTATGAGGAAAGGTGTGCACTATACATTGTCCTAAAGATATTTTAAGGCTACATTGCTCACAGACTCTAAAGTAGACTTTCCCCTGTTAGAGGGTTTCTTACTAAGGAGGAGACTGCTCTCACAGAGTTAGAATGACAGAGTCAGCCAACTCATTTAGATATTATTTTTCAACATTTTGAAATAATTTTTTCAGGGAGCTATTTTATATAAAAACACTTTTCTATAAACAAAACCAATGTATATTTTTAGATAGAAGTGAATTTTTGTGTATATTTTTTATGGAAGTGAATGACCATTTTAAAATTTTGAGCCATACATTTAGATTTTATTATTCCTGGGAGATCAGAAAATCAGTATAGCCCAATTTCTTTCATATTATAGTTTTCCTATGATAAAGTTTCTTTCCGTATTTTACTTTTCCTATACTTACCCATACATTAGAAATTTACAGTATATAAAAAATTTGGTAGCAAAAAATTGTGAAAACTAAGTGAATCAAAATGGAAAAACAAAAATAGTTGCTAAAACCAAAGATGTCTTTTATTTTATTTGTGTGTTATTTTTCTATTTCAGAAGCTCACTAAGTGCACTCCATTTTTTAATGTGTATATATATGATCATTGCATGTTAACCTCTTCATGTGCTTGTCTGCACTAGTTAGGCTTTAAATATGTTTAATAATTCAAATTCTCTTTTGCAAATGAAATATAAGTAATGCAAACTAATTAATTTGCTTTGCGTAATAGTAATCTGGAATGCTGCATTCAAAGATACGTCATTTTCTACTAAATATCTTTTTAATACTTCTGTGCAAATGATACCTTTTCCCCAGGCCCGGCTACTTAGTGGATATTATTGAACAAATGTCTTTTATAGGATCGAAAAAAGTGAGGCATTATGTGAAAGAAAATTTTGAAAATGTGCATGGACTATTTCAGAATATGCTTAGTGAATATTAAGCAAACACCTGAAGTTCCTGTGCTACTGCCTAGAACCAGCACTTCATTACCTATTACGTGCAGTGACTTTGAATTTTTTATTAGGTACTGGTCTCTTAGCCTGTAAGGCTTGTGCATGATGTCTCTGAGAGCAATTTCCAGCAGAGTGAAGCCTTATCACAGATTCACCTAAAAGGTAAGGATATTTTTTAATTTTTAGTTCACATGCTGAACAGCTGCCTGCTGAACACCTGCCCACGGAGCAGGAAAGAAATTTGGTTTAAGGGTTGATTATACATGTCTTACTTATATACAGTAAGTCCAGAAATAGGCATGATGAACTTCAGATAAACCCAGAATATGCAAATGGAGATTACAATACCAGAATATTTACCCCTTAATTTTGTCCTCCACTATATTTTTAGTGGTTTGGGTGGGTTTTTTTTGTGGTTTTTTTTTTTTTTCCCCTCAGGTTAGTGAGGACATAGGAAAAAGGCTTAAACATACTTCTGATTTATTTAGTTTCTCCCAAATCTGCAGTGCTAATATTTTAAAAAGCAAAGTTGAACTGTGAATCTGTCAGGTAATCTATGTAAAAGAATTATTGTGCTTGGCATTCCTCATATTTGCTGATGATGTTAAAAAATATGAATGATTATTAAGAAAAAACAGCAAAGCAAGAGGAAGTGATGAAAAATCAAGGAAGGCAACTAGGAAGAATGAGAGGGGAAAAGGCACAACAGTAAACCTAGAGAAAATGGAGGACTGCTCTAATTACTTTTTCACTGAAAACGGCTTAAATGGACTTTTGAGAGTGAGGGACCTTATTACAATGGATCATGAGTGATAGATTTTAAGATTATTAGTTTGGGAAATTCAAATCAGGTAATTTAGGGGTAAAGAAGAAGAAAGCATGGGCTACACTCAGAATGTGATGATACACTGATGGTTAAAAGAATAAACTTTGGTAAAAGAATGGAAGGAGTGACAATGTTTGAAACCCAAGGCCAAAAAAATTGGTCTCCAATTTTCTCATGTTAGCATCATAAATTTAGCAGTGTCCATATTAGAAGTTTTTGCTTTTTCTGATAGGAATCTTCTCTTGGACTTTTTTCTACAGACTTATTTGCTTTTCCAATTTATTTTTTTTTAATTTCCAATTTGTAAATAATGTCTTGTGCCAAAATTTGCATCTGGATTGGTAGCTGTCTTTCAGCCTGATGTTTTATGTTTCAGAACAAGTTACTGTCATTTCTTCTTTAGTCAATCTTTTATCCACCTTTCAATTTCACTGCTTGCCTAAGTGTTTTCAACTTTAACTAACATTTCACGCATGTTGTTTCATGAAATACCTTGCTGAAATCCAGATGGATATTTCCTCAAGCACATCAGTCATCTTATTAAAAGAAAACTATTGGTTTAGTCTTTCTGCAATTACTATATGTTGTATTCTAAAGCTGGAAATGTCTCCTTTTCTTGATCATATGAAAACAAAGCTTTTAGTGAAATCATTGCTCATGCAAAGGGAAAGCCTTGTCATCCACACTTTCTGAACAGAGAATTTGGGTCATGCCATTTAAAAAAAGGTTTTCTTGAAAGCAGTCTCTTTTTGATACTGGGGCCTTAATCCATTCCCCAATCAGACTGAGCATGCATATCATGACAAATCTTTCCTCCATTAAAATCGTTTGCTATCCTAAAATGAATTAGCTGAATCAATATACTCTTCCCGAGGTTTCCCTGAGGAGCCAGGAGCAGCTGCTAGAGCAGCAAGTGCTGCCTGAAGAGTCAGACACCACGGCAATGAGGCCACCACTGGTGTCACCAGGGAGCAAGAAACAGACCCTTGTAGGGAACTGGGGGAGAAGGTTACTCATGAGTACCACAGCTCTGCTGAGGCAAAACCAAGAATCAGACATGACTGTCAGAACTGGCAAAGCTGTGCAATCCTGGAAATGTATAATAGTAATACAAACTCCAGAACAAGATAAGAGAGAATGCTGCTGTTTCCGATGTGTCATGCTCCTCTAACTACTTGAAGTTCTTGAACAGCTGTGTGGAGACTTACCTTCATTTAAATAATTAGATTAATATGTTCTTAAGGCTTGTTTGAAGTAAAATTTCTTACTATTTGGTTTCTTATGCTTGGCTTCTTGTGATAGATATCACAATATGTAATAATGAAGGTATTTAACAATGAACATATTCTCCACGTTTTTCTCCACCTTTTTTTGGTGGCTGTTTTCTTCCAAAGACATTTTAAACATCCTATTGCTGCAACGAATAGGAGAAACATGGTAAAAAAGAAGTCAGACATAAATAAGTTGAAAAATTTGAGCTGCATGCTTTCAATTGGCCTAGTTTGCACAAATTAGCAAACTAGAATTTCTGCAGAGATGGTAAATATTCTGATTGATTTTTTTTTTTTCCTAAATTGAAGTAACAATGCCATGGAAAAAGTTCTTTTTTTCAATTGAAAAATATTATTGGTAGATAATTAGGGCTTAGTATTTTTCTTCTTTTTTATGAAATTAATAATTTTTAAGGAAAGGCTGTATTAACGCATTGAGAATTACAGTTAAAATTTATTCTCAGCCTCGGAAGAGCCAATGGTAGAACTTGATTTGTAATTCTCCATCAAAATTATTTTTCAATAGAAATAATTCATGATTTGAAATTAGAAGTGGCATTAGTATGAGTTAACAGTAGAACTTCCCTAATACAGTTTGGAAATGAATTCTTGACATTTTTGCAATTAGATAACTGAAAGTTTGAAAAGTGATTTTTTTTTTTTTAAGTGTAGCTTTAAAAAAACCCTCTGGTCAGAATCATCTAATTTGTACTAAAAATTGCAAATCAATACAAAAATATTTGGAGTGTTTTTAAATTACTGACTATATGTATATGAATTTTTCATAGTTTATAGGTTTTTTTTCCCCTGATTATTTCAATAGGATGATATTTTGAAATATAAAATTATTTTTGTATCTACCCCACTTCCTTGTGATGTTTTCTTGATGTACCCTATCAGCTGGTCTTTCAACAGCCTCCTTAAGCAGTGTATTTTATTGTTTACTTGAGACTTTAATTCAGTGAGCAGCTGTAATTTCTGTTTGTATGGCATGGCTATGCACGCTTGTACAAGTACAAGTTTTGTACCCTGTACTTGTACTTTCTTGTACAAGTTGCAGATTTGTGTATTGTGAAATCACTGAATATGGTTATGAAAATCTCTTATGATGGTTACTTTCATCAGCAAATAATATAGTTTTCAGTATATGACACTGATTCCTTCTTATGCATTTTTTTTTCATTATCAAATTGACGGTGCATTTAAATATCAAGGCTGTATTGCTTTCCCTGGTAGTCATTTGAGCTGTTAAGATTGTTCTTTTTATAACAATTGGGTTTTTTCTTAAAACCTCTTTCTTTGTTCAGCTCAACTTTAATGTGTGGGACATGTCTCCTTTCATCACAGCAGGGGACACTGTGTATTTGTGGGATAAACTAGTTCCATATTAGCAATGTGGAATCTGTTTGAGCTTGTTTGCATATTTTGATAGTGCCTTTTGTGATGGTGTTGGGGAATTCTGTCAGCAATAGTATTTTTTTTTTCTCAATAGTTAATTAATATCCTGTAAATATGCTGTTTCCCATTAAGCCTAAATGCTATTTTTATTGTCTATGAATATAGGGGATGTTGATAATAGCACAAAAATAAACACGTCTGAAATTAATGGTTGGTATTGATGACTGAAATGCCAACACTCTAACTCACATTTTGCTGCTTAAAAGAGAATCTCTCATGGTTGCTGTGTTGAAAGTTTTTAGGGTTGTTTGGAATATGTGTGTGTATGAGTTTATTCAGGGCATTGGAGCTGTGAAAGCACTTAGACCATGTGAGTCTCCACATGGCATACTAAAAGTTCCATACATGGAGAACTTCAGTGGGAATCTATCACAGCAGGTCAGGTACCAGGGCTCCTTGTGAAATGTCTGGTGAGGGAACTTGTGTGCTCCAGTGAAGATACATCAAGGCACTTTTTAGTCTGTGAATTTAAGTCAGATTTAGGTAACAAAGTACTCACCTTGGCTGGTCTGGTGTAGCTTTAGACGTGCATGGAAAAAAGAACCTAGGCAATTTAGGTGTATTGGTGATAAAAGCTTATGTATATCTTTTTATGTCTTCACATTACATACCACTGTTTGATCCAAGTCCCACTTCAGATGCCTCAATTGATTAGTAAATCTTACTCTTTCCTTCTTATTTTATCTAAAGATGCATGTTGATATAAGTTATCACTTTAAATTACTTTTTATTTATCATAAGAGCAATCTTGACTATTTTGCTTGGGAGTGGTCTGCTGTGCCCATTAGAGGATATAAAGAGCAGAGTTAACATTTTGTTATTTCTTTAGAAAAATTAATTTTCTAATTTGATTTTTAATCCTGCCTAAAGAAAGCCAGAATTCATTGAGCTACACTATCAAATTGTCTTGTTTTCATGGAATTTTTGAGGTTGATCTTATTTTTATCTATTTAAAAAAAAAATAATTATTTTAGACTCAATTTTTTCTAGGAAGGACAGGAGTGAATATTCAGGGAGGCTTTTTGGAACCTGCACTATTCTATGCAAAAGACCAGCAAAGAAATAATTCACCTAGGAAGATTTTTTTTTAAGAAACCTGCCAGCAAGATTTTTCCTTTCTATAAAGTGCACATTTAAACAGTTTGTAATGTTGACTTTTGGCCAAAAATGTCTCTTTCTCCTCCTATGATGGAAAGGAACAGCTCAATAATAAAAAATACTAATTTTTATGTCTTTCACATTCATGTCTGACAAGACATGCAATTTATAAAAGAAAATTACAAATCACATTATGAACTGCTTAAGAATTTCATGAAAAAACTTCTGGAAGAGAACATGAAAAATGTATATAGGGACTAATATTTTTTCAGAAGCTTAGACATGGTATTTCCTTTTTCTTAAATGGAAAAAATGTATAAAAATACATGAATGTCTGTGATATCTCACAGAAGAAGTTTTAAAATTGAATGAGAATTTCATCATGAAAATAGAAGGAAGTTTTTTGGTTAGGTCAAAAGAAAATGTGAATATTTCTAGTGTGGATTATTTGAAGGAAGCATCCAAATTGCTGCTAACCTAAATACAAATTCACCTACACATCTGCCTCACAAAGAATGTGATTTAATCACATTAATAAAGTGCATTGGTGAGGAATTCTGAGGAATTAGATATAAACTTATATCATGAGTTTAGTGCAGTTGCCAGGCTTACAAGTGGCAGTTCCTGATCTTTCTAAAGTATAGTTGGGATATGCTCATTTGAAGCACCAGGTTCATAGCATGGGAATAATATCAATTATTACTCCTGACTCACAGTGTGTTCAAGCTGTCTTTATGACTTGTCACTGAGACAATAATTTGATTTGACAGGCAGATTGAATGTTATTAAAAGTAAAGGATTCCAGTTGCCTTACTGCACATGCAAGGTGTATGAAGATCTTCGTGAAGAGAGCCAAGAGGACTGTGGCTCTAGTGTGGTCTCCAGGTGAAGAAGCTGGAAAAGTTCTCAGTTTTGTAATTGGGTGCTGAATTAATTGTATATAGTTGTCCACAGAGGGCATTAGCTAACAAAATACATCTCTTACATTATTAAAATTAATACAAGCACCTTTTTCAAGGAAAAGAGGAATTAACAGTTTTGACTGAGGGTTCTGTTATGCTACTGGTGTTATTATATTATTTTTTATTATCTAGTATGAAAAATTCATTACCATCTGGATCCCATTTTACTAGATACTGTATATTCATATAAACTAAAAGAAACCTATATAAAATTATGAAAACAAAAGAGGAAAAGATTGAAAACTAGATAGATGTAAGAGACTAAAAGAAGCAAATCATATTTGATTCCAGGATGCTTTATAAACTTTACACGAATGAGTAAAGCATAAGAAAATCTTATTTGTGATTCTCTGGAAATGTTCCTTGGGAAAAAAACCAAGGACTTTATTATTATGTCACCAAAGAAGGCGAGTACTGATCTGATCATGAGAACATTAAAAGTTTAGTGATCTTCAACCACACTCAATTACATCTGTTTCATTATTCTGCAGTTGGTGAAATTGGTACAAATGCGTGATCTCTTCTTAAAAGAGGGATTGCCTCTTTTATATAATCCCAATGAATTTAGGCATATCTAAAGGATTTTTTTCAAAATTTTGGTGAATTAGGCATTATTTCTTACAAAATAAGTTTATGAGGGGCAATGCACTCCACTAAGGGCCTGTGTTCTGGGCATTTTACAGCATTCCAGTTTTAAAATAACTATTTCAGACATTTAATAGCAACAGTTCAGAAAATGTGTGATTCGTGAAAGTCCTTCTATAAACATCCACTACCAGCTGGTAAACCATTTAAGTCTTTTAGGCTGCTCCTTTGCATCTTTAGAAATAATTATAATAGTAAGAAGCACCCTTAACTAGGATTTTAAAAAAATGTTTTCTCCTGTCAAAGAATATATTTCTATTGTGCTCTAATTTTAACCCTTAATGTGTTGATTTTTTTTTAAGAACAAATATTAGTAAATGCATAGGTAAACTTACCAATTAAGTCTGCATGTAATTAAGTAAATGTAAATTGCCATATGCTCAGTAAATTTCATAACCTGAAGATAATAATTAGTATACCTGTCTTATATTGTCCTTACTTTCAAAACAGGTGACATTCTCTGCCTTTTTTGTTTTTTATTAATGATTTTTGGACAAGTACTAAAAGCACTTACAAAATGTTATGAAGATCAAAACTGTGTTCAAATTTACCAATGCAGACTTAAAAAAAAGTAAGTTCCTGTCCTTGCAGGTAAGGGTAAACAAAGAACTGATTTTTAATCTATCACATGCAGTCTACAAATCTGAAGGTGAGGCAATTAAAAAAGTTTCTTCAACTTTTGAATTGCATTTACATTAAACTTTACAAAAAAAAGAAGAAAAGTATTCAAGATATTGACACTGAAACTTCACTTCTGAAAGATGTCATTTTTGTCTTTTTCTGTCAGAAAATTCTTTAATGTCTGAAGAGAAAATATATAAAAATGTGAATGTGCTTAAAAAATAGGCTAAAAAGGAGAGTGAAAGTAATTTTTTTAGAATTTAACCAGTCATAAAAGATGACTCATCAGACTGTACATCCCAAAATAGTTTCATCTTTGTCTCTGACATGCCCTTAGTCATTCTATGATTTCCCTCAGTTTCTTCATGGTTATTATGTACTGAAATATTGTCAAATATAATGTATACTCTATATGTATATTGATACTATTTTGTAATCTGTATTATGAACACTGGGAATAGTCAGTTTTTGTTCTTGCTAAATTGGCATACACTACCCCATAAGTAGTTACCCTCTCTGAGAAATAAAAATATAAATGCATTTATATAAAATATAAATGCAATATAAAGTGCTATCAAATGTGAAAGGGCTTTACAAACTGCATGCTATTAGTGATACCAAAGTCCTTTCAAAATACTGTGAAACCTTTCACAGATCTCCTTTTGCTAATGGTAATTTTTATGGTTCTTATCAATGCAATTTATGGTACCAAGCAATTAGATTTTCCAAAAATTTGATCAAGGGAGAGTTACAGTTATGCAGTATGCCCTTAAGACTGTGGATATTTAGCCTGAGGAAGAACTGGCTTCCTTTGGATTAGAAGCAGAGAGGAGGGAGCTGGAGATCTAGCTCTGTTTTGTTTCACTTCTGAAGTGAAATTAAATAAAGAATAGCAGTTAAAAGGAAACTATTAGGGAAATTATTGATATTTTCATTCCCACTAAAAATATTTGGTAACTTTAAAAATCTGCTTAGAAGAACCCTTTGGAATATAATCTACAACCATTTTAAAAAAAAATGGAATGTTCGTGTGAAAGTCCTTTAATTCTTTACCTTCATCCTTCCTTATTCACTTACTCTTTCCCGAATTTTGGATGAGAGTTTCTACCAATGTTGGTAATACAAAAGCCAAACCAAAGAAAAAAACCCAAACCAAAACAACAACAACAAACCCAACAAGACAAACAAACAAACCCCCCACAACAAACCCTGAATGTCAACAGAAGATTTACAGAGGAATGCAATCAAGAACGATGTTGCAAATCAAGCCTAGGATCAGACCATCAAAAATTCAAAAACTTTCAGGTATTTGCAATTATGGTGGTAATTGCTATTTTAAAATGTTTTCCTTCTTCCAAAGAAACTCCATGTTGTTAGCTGAAATTCTAGGGATTCTAAATCACAGCAAATCTCTGTGCAGCTGATGAAAGCTAAATATTACAGGCAATCAAAACAACATATTATCTACATATTTCAACTGATTAAAAAAAAGTAGCTTTTGGAACTTCTTTAAGAAGTTATTTTACTATGTAGTTCTAGCTAATTACAGCATATTTTTCAGACCAAAACATTAGCATTAGATATTTTAAAGCAAAATGTGATGGAATTTCAAGGAAATTGCACCTAAGGTCTTTACTGTGTTATTTTAGTCTAAGAAATTATTAATTTTCTTTCTGTTGTGAATCAGTTTTGCAGTGAAGTCTTGGTTGTAAACAACATATAATACATAAAATTAAAATTTCCTTAAAAATACTGTTTTTTAAAGATTGATGTATCAACATTACATAATATGAGTGGAAGGTGTCCCTGCCCATGGCATAGGGGCTGTGAGTGGATGATCTTTAGAGTCTTTTTAAACCCAGTCTATTCAATGGTTCTGTGATTCCGCTGGGTGTTTTCTTTTAGCGACACTTCATTAGTTGATGTCTGAAGAACAGATATAAAGGTAAAACAGTAAAACGTCTGCTTGATCAATACCCAGCAAATTTACAGAACTTCTTTTGAAGAAGTATTTAGGTAAAAAGCAAATGAATATTTTTATAAGCATTATTATATACCCACTAAGTCTGCATGAAGCAAATGTAAAGAATTGGCAGGGCAGAGATGACACTGCATTGATACCACTGCAGTAGGATCAATGTTGCTGGTAGAGTCCTGTGGGAAATATTTCTTTAAGCTGGAGGCAAATTTTAATGCAGGATTCTGACTTACAGACCTTATTTACAGAACAGTCAGAAGGATCAGCTGTATTAAAGTACTGAAGTTAAACTGTATATGTTTTAGGCTGTGTTTGGGGTTTTGTTTGTTTGGTTGATTTGGTTTGGTTTAGTTAGTTTGTTTTTTCCCTGAAGTAGTGCTGGAAGGTGTCTTTAAGTTTAGGATAAAGGAAAGTCTTTAGACACAAAAATAACTGCAGCTAACTGTTGGTATAAAATTGAGACTTTGGTTAATCTGTTCAACACCTAATTTTGTACTCACCGATTCATACCACTGAGGCCCAGAACTTCATAAATATTTAGCATCTTTTGTAAGCTTGTGTGACACTTTCAGACAAAATAAAGCCAATAACCTTAAAAAGGAGGCAAAAAAGGTTCACAGGTTGAAACCAAGTGAAACCATGCAGTGTTGTTTAATCTCTAGTACTAAATTATTAAATCCTTCAAGGAAGAGAAATCTCATATAATTGAAAGAGTATTTGGGAAAATGACTTTTCAACATTAGATCTGTTAAGTGTGAAAATATGATTTTAATCAGGGCATGAATGTTGGGGATTTTGTACAAGCAAGCTAGTCTTGTGAATCATTGAAGAGGGTCACTTGAAACTTATTTTTATGATCTGCAGGATATAGGAAAGTTAGGGAAGAAAAACCTATTATGACCTTTTGAGTTTTAAGTATATGTTGCTTTTCTGAGATCATAAGTAGCTTACTTTTTATAACTAAAAAGTGTGCTAGAAAAAAGCCCCAAAGTATATTTGGGTCAAATTTATAATATGGCTACATATTTAGAAACAAAGTCTCAATAAGTACATCATCTTATGCACTAGCAATAAAGGGATTTCAGCAGAGGTCTTTGGTTTGTAGGACCTATAAACCTGAAATTAATTATGAAAGAGATACCATGGAGGTTTTTTCCTCTTATAAGCTATCTCTAAATCTGATATGACAACACATCTGAATGAGAAAATAGTCATGATTTCAGATATAAAAAGCCTGAAAATAAATCTGTAGTATTGCACCCATACTTGGGACAAGCACCACTCTTTTTAGTCTATGGAATTCCTGAGCCAGCCGATAGATTAATCACTTTTGACAGTAACTCACTTTTTGACCTGTATGGCAAGGAGAATGTCACAGCAGTAGGAGAGGTTCTGTGATAATTGGAAAGTGAAGGAGACTTGGTGGTGCAGTAGTTTAGTGCATTAGCCTTTCCCCTCTGGACACCTTGGTTCACATTCTGCCTTAGGGTCACTAGTGAAAATTCATGCTTTGGTATCCTACCTCTATTTGTACATATGACAAAAAAAGACCCCCTATTTGGAAAAATGTTGTCTTTCTTCACTATAAAATGCTCTATTGACCACGATCTTAGGCCAATGTACATTGGTAGAGAACTTAAAAACTATTATTCTTGCAATGTGTGTCTGCCAAGATCACCTCCCTGAAAGAGCATTCACTCAATATATTGCTAAAAGGACAAAAACCAAAAATCTTCTAAGCTGATATGCATGAAAATAATGCAAAGAATGAAGGAAACTCATCTGCAATATAAAAGCTGCAGTGATATTTTCCCCATTTCCATTTGGAATTAACTCCTGCTAATCTCTCTTGCACTGAAGTTATATTTATCTTAAACTGTTTTACTTGAACCTCCTTCTGACTAAGATTTTCAAGTGCCAGAGAAGTGCTATTTCATATGCAGTGGAGTGGAGCAGTGATGACATCCAGTGATTAATTAATTCAAAAAGTACATGTTCCCTAAAGGTATCCTGGGAAGCACTTTCCAAGCCTCTTTAAAAGAAACATATTGCTTGCATTTACAGGTGGTAGTAAGCTGAATATAGATTGGTTATCAGTGATGTACTGCCTTTTATTACATCTGAAGTGCTTACTCTTATTGCCTTGTAACAAGGGCGCTGCAACTAATTGTGCTTAATGATCCAATGCAAAGAGCCTGAATTTTGTATTATTAACTCCTCCTATGTTTATCTTTTCATCTCCTTCAAAATTTACAAGTTCCAAGTTACATTAGGGATTTGAAGCAACGTGTGAACACCTTAACTTGAAAATCCCCACAAAAATGTTAGCTGTGTTTACAATTGTGCTAGAGCTTCCCTCTTTAAACATGAATTAAATATTCAGGATGGGTCCAGCCTGGGAACCTTGGTGACTAGAGCAGTCTGTTTAAGGATGCAAGAGGCATCAGGAAAGATCCACAATTTTATACCTTTCTTCCAGGCAAAAAGCAATAACAATTATGGCTCCATCTCTGGAGCAGATGACAAGAATTTTCAGCTAGCCACAGTATCCAGTCTCTATCCCTTTTTGACAATAATTTCCCTCTTACTTTAGGAAAACATGGAGTAGAGATTAAAACCTAAAACCTTTTTTCCTTCAATAACTATGAAAAAGATAGAGGGAGTAAACAGAAAAAGCAAAGAGCTAAAGGAAAAAGTCCGGATAGAGGACACCTGAATACAAAGCAGAAGACAAAAACAGAGCTGTTTGACTGATATATCTTTCTTTTCAACTGTGCTAATCAAAGAAGGCCTGAATAAACCATGAAAAAAATAATAAACTTTAATTTAAATTTATACTTTTAAGTGTAACCTTTTAGGTCACCTTTTAATAGGGTGAGAGGAGCCTTCATTTGAGACCTTTTCTTTGCTTGCCTGAAAAATCTTCCAGAGTGGTTGAAAGCCTTTAAGTGGTTTCTATAGTAAGCAGACCCTAGATCTCTTTTAAGTGTCCTAGATTCCTTTGAATAACTTTGAATAGTTAGGTTTCTTCAGTGGCTAGATTTTGTTGTTGGTGGGGCTTTTTTGTGTGTTTCTTTTGTAATTTGGGGGTTTCAGTGTTTTTTTTTCCCTAAACCAGATGGACTTGATATGAAGTCCTGAATAAGAAGCAGAAGCAAGAAAGGATTGACCAGTGATTTTTCCATATATTGTAATATTCACATAAAGGAGTAAACTAAGATGGGCTTTCCCTTGGTACACTTGCATCTTGCCAGATGAGCAAATGGAGAACTATGAGTCACAGGATGTTGCTAAATAAAAAACCTGGAATAATCTTTCAACAACTTACTCAAGTTGGTTCAAAACATTGCTTTTATTTTTTTTATTGTAATTGTATATCTGATGTCTTAAACCAAAAACCTTGTGAATAATTCTCTTCCTAAATTAAAGTATTGCCTTATACACAGCACATTTTCATCGTTTATTTACTTATGCTGTGCTACATCACAAGTGAGGTTCTACATGAAGTGAAAGATGGCTAGTTTGATGAGGCCCTGCTGATGTCAAAGTTGTAGAAAGAGGAATGGTACTTCTTCTGGAAACCTGCATGAACCTCCCAATGAATTTTTAAACCCTGTTAGTTTTGCTTAGCTCTCTCTTCTCAGAAGCCAGATAGTATTTTTACTCAAATTTAAGTCTTCAGTGGTCAACAGTGCTTCTCACTAATAAGTGGCTATTCATCCTTAGACAGCTGAAATTTGTCTCTATTTGTTTCTATGCTCTTACAGATGTGTAGATTTTAAACATGCTAATTTTTAGAGGTTCTTTTAGCTTTAGTTTTCAATTATGAAAAATAGAAGGTAAAGGTGATGTAGCAGTTGCAATGAAGTGTTCAGATTTCTAGCTGTTAACAGAAGTGTGTGTACTTCTGGATTTGATATTGAGTTGAGAAAATAATCTGACAACTTATTTTTACACCACTTAAATATTGGTGTGGGGTTTTTTGAAGTTGCAGTGTTGTTAGGTATGATGCACAGAAGCAGGGTGAGAAAGTGATTTCATGCTCTATTTCTCCAGATGAAGTTTTGTGCTTTGTTGACAAATACTGACATGCAAACCCAAATTGCAACTTCCCAGGTCTAACAATGGTAAATTAAAAAATTGTTTACAGAAGCCAGAGGTAGACTTTTATAGGCCACACAAAACTTTTGAAATGAATTGCTATCTTATCCTGGAGCAGGTTAGCTTGAAAAAAGTTAGGCTTTATAGGTTTTAGTACTTCTAAGATCATGCCTGCTTTCTATGCTTATTAAATAGGTAGTTTGGTGACAAATTTTTAATTATATTGAACCAAAAAATAAGTTAAAAAAAAAAGGTGACCATGTTGGGGTTTTATTTTAGAATGGAATTTTCTTGATTATCTATAATAAAATAAGCGTACAGTACTTGGAAGGATATAAAAGGACAAAGTTATCTAATCCATGAATGTAATAATTCAACTAGACCTTTACATTTGAAATCTCAAGAGTAACTCTGTCTTTGCTATAACTTAACCCAGAATTTTACCACATAACTATACTTAGGTTTGGTTTTGTGTTTGTGGGTTTATTGAAATATTCATGGCTCTATCCATGGCTCATGATAACTTTGAAAACAGAGCAGATAGCAATGAAAACCTCTCCAGCCAGCCATCAGTCAGTGGGAGCCCAGCCTTTAATCATTAGCTTACTGTGACTGGGCTCTTTACAGGGTTTATACATTTTCTACATGCAATTAAAAAACTTAGTTTTAATTTGAAGTAAAACAAAGAAATAAATGATGAATATTTTTACTGGGAAAAAAACTTCTTTAAAAAAAGTTTCACCCGGTTTCAATCAAAGTCTTTTATGACTGTGATTCTTGTTTCTACTTCAAATTCTCAAAAAAGATTGTTACCTAATAATATAGCAAAGTACTGTATTAAGCTGGTTATCTGGCCAGATATATATTTTGAGCTATTTCTAGTGTTTTATATTTAACTTTGTTTCCTAAGGTAGCTCTGTGAAGTCGGAATTTGAGTCCATTAAAAAAGTGAATTCTGTGGGTTGTATATTTAACCCAAAACTTTGGGATATGAGAAAAAATGGTAGGGAATGAGAAAAATTAGGTTATTAGTTTGATAATAGCAGCAAAACATTCAATAATGTATCAGATAACATTATCAAAAGGTTTATGTATCTTCCTACATTCCTAATGAGAATTTCTAAAAAACAGTCATAATCACTGATTTATGATAAAATATCTGCGGCTTCAGATGTTTTGTCCAACAAACACTTACATCATAATGGTATAAGTAGGTTTACTAAATAGTTATAAATGTAATTATGGCACTCTGATATAAAATTGTTTCATAGGCAAAGTTGTTTCAATCAACAATAATGGAACTCTGCTGGATGAAGTAGAATTATGGCACTCTCTCTTCATTACAGAAACCAGCATACTGCTAATAAGAGTTTTAAAATTTAGCATGAAAGTAATAGCTTTATATTTTTTTTTAATAGCCCTTTCTTCTGTCTCTGTTCTTTGTTGCTTAGAATGTAGAAACTAGGTAGCTGTGGGTGGGTAAGGCTTTGAGTTGACTTTTCCATCCTGCACCCTTGATAGACTTTGCGGCAAAATGTTCCCAGTCATAACTCTGTATGACATTAGGGTTATAGCCTGATTATGTGACTACAGCCAGGTGCTGTGCACCTGACAGATTTCAAGAGGTATAGAAAAGGTGTTAAAGAAGTGTCTCAGTTCTCTGAAGTCTGTATCAGAAAGGAATTGGCTACCCCTGCAAGTATTTGTAACACTGTTTTGCTCAAAACAAATCTTGAGTTTGTCTTTCATGTATTTAGAACTTTTTGAAGGAATGAATTCTTCAAAATGACAGTGACTGCTGAAAGGATAAAAGCTTCAGAAAACACATACCATACTGAAATATGCAGACATATTGTACCTCATCTTGCCTAGTTCTCCATGAAATGTCAAAAGAACCTCCTACTGTGATATGTCTGTGAGCTCTGCAAGACTGATTAAATTTCTATATAATGTCAATCGTTGCATCCTGTGAACCATAAATTATAAAATTTGTTTCTATTTTATCACTCCATAAAAAGGTTTAAATCTTTTTTCTTATCTGATACAAAGAAAAAATGGTGCCTCTCATTGTATTTGTGGCAATTTTATGCACATGGAGAAACAGAATGTAAACGTGGAGTATATTACTTATATATATGTGTGAAAGGAATAGATCAAGAAAGCATTTACTACAGTAAAATATATACTATTATGATTTATTTCTCAATTTTGCAACATCCCAAAGTAAGGGAAGAAAATTAGGTGCCCAAAGCTGGATATGTTAAGGTCGCTTGAGAGCAGAACAGAGAATGTTTGAGCTGTAAGAGATGCAGTTTCCTCCCTTTCACTTTTAACTAGTGGAATAGAGAAGTATAATCAGGAGATTGGTGTTAGAGATTTGCTTTGTGACAGAAACTAGTGTTAAAAGGGCTCGTGGTCATTTCTCACACCACTTCAGAATGTGTGGCTTCTCTTCAGAGTCTCAACTTACACATTTAACTAGTATTCAATGTTTTTGACCTTTTGGCACCACACCAAAAGATTCATGTGAGGAATCTGTTTCTCTTGAATTGCTGACTGTAGTTTAAGTCCATTGTTCAGAGAATTTCAGGATTATGAATTTCAAACTGAGACAAATGTAATAAAAGTGCTTTGATTCTCATTCTCATCTCTGTCTCACACTCTGTCACTCTCTCTCACAGGGTTTTGTTCTGTGGCTCATCACCATTGCATCTGAGTGCATTCCAAATAAAATAAATAACAGTAGCAAAGCCTCTAGTGAACATCATGGGGAACATCAACATTGAGAGGCAGGGCTTATAAATCTGCATGCAACACTGTATGAACGTGCTTAGATTGCTTCCAGACTGGAGCTGGCTTACATCCAACTCTTGAGTGAAGTGTACTTGAGTGACTCCAGGTCTATGTTCTCTGTATAGATTTTCATTTGAGCTGATGTCTCTTTCAGGGCAGGGATACAGTGGAAGAAAGCTGAAAGAGAGAGGAGTGTTTGTAACAACTTTGTGTTTGTGATAACTGTGCACAAAATTTTTATTCAGATTGTTGGTCTCACAGTTATGTACCATCCCTGTGATTTCTTGTGTTATTCCCCAATGAGAATAAACATAACTTTAACATTTTTTCTTACTTAAAAAAAATTGCAGTGGAATTAATTTGTTTTTTTCATGTAAAACCACATGCTTCTGTATTTTTTTATTCTTATAGTTTCTTGTATCCTTAGAATTGTAGTTATCCTGAACAATATGCCATTAAACCAAGAGCAAATGTAAGTTGATCATAATGGAGTGGCTTTCAAAAATGTAATATTAATTTTGAGAATGGTTCATAAACAGAAGTCTCTGGTAGAATTTTGTAAGATATAGTCTGTGGTAAAATGTATGAATAAAAGTGTCAATTGCAAGAATTTTGAAATTTTAAGTGTCAAGTATTGTAATAGCAAAATGTAAAGTAAACAGTTACAAAATTCCTAAAATCAGAGTCACATTAAACCAAATGCAAGGAAAAAAAAGAGGTATTTTAAACCCCTTCCCCAGTGAAAACACAGTTAGATTGTGGGCATCATAGGGAAGATATTGTGGGTGATTTTCTACATAACCTAGATGCTGCTGACCTAGATTCCTAGATCTCATGAAGGGAATTCATTCCAATCCATTCAGGGTTATCTTTATGAAACTGTGTCTTACAGCTGGCTACTTTGTCAAGAGCTGACAAAGAAATGGTTTGCTGAAATATTTGAGCATCATCAAAAAGATATGGTAATAGTGAGCTCCTCAATAATAACCATTTTTCTCTCACTGTTGGTAAAACCTCTGGAATTTGGATAACTTCTGAAAGGTTAGTGAGTACAACTAGATTTTTGAGTGAAATCTGCAAGTGCAGGAATTGTGGTTCTAAAGTCAGAGGTATTGATCCAGTACTGTGCTTTGATTTTGGGCCTTCTGCTAGGTTTCTAGGGAGAATACATTTTGTCCAGGGGGAAGGAAACAAGGGTATAGGATTGTATATGATTAAGCAGTTCTTCTAAAATTCTCTTATTTTGGTATGTTGACACTTGCTATATATTCTTTGCATTTCTTGCCTAATTCATGTAGTCTGCTTAAAACTGAAAATGTTATCAACCCTTGCAAAATGACTAGTCATTTACCAGCAATTTTTGAATCTGCAGGAAAAAAAACCAACAAAACCAAAACTCTGGTATATTTGGAAAATGTTGATTTTGTAATACATTGGTTTGATGCCCTCAAGAGTGCTTCTGACACAAAGGTTTTCCTGAAGAGGATCAGCATGATACACATACAATTGAACAAAAGCAATTGAACAACTTAGAGAAAGTTGTTGAGTTCCTAACCTTAGAGGAAAATCTAAAGGAATACATATATATTTTTCCCAAAGGATTGGAAAGTTGAAAAAAAGTCATTTTCTGAACTCAATAAGCTATTCTTATGTGCTCTATATAAGCCTTTGAAGAGAATCTTTGGTGATAACATTTTAGAAGAAATCAAGGAAGAGTATTTCTCCTGTACAACTTCTTTTTGATCATTAAAAATTGTTTTGACATCACAGGTTGATGCTACATCTGACGAGGACTATATACGTTATTCAATTTGTTTGCAAATATTTAATTATTATTATATTTTGGAAGTGTTTTTTCTAGGTATTAGTCAAAATCCTATTTAATTTAGTTTTATTTAACCTGTAAAATTAGAGCAAAGTGGATTTAGAGCTAGCTAAAGACATCAAAAGTGGGACATATGGACTTGAATCTCATGAGCTGCTGCTTTTTGTATTACTCAGAAGGCAGTGTGGGTCTAGACTGACAGCTGAAAGAATGCAAAGGCCGAAGATTTGTATCTTCATCACCAAACAACTTGCAATGACTTTCAGGCTGGATTTTGCAGAGGAGCAAGAAGGTATGTGGGAAGGAAAGAAGAGATGAATAGCACTTCATCAGAGTTCCTGACAGAACTGAGCCTCTAGAATGTCAGCTAAAAGGGAGAACAGAGAGGATATATCAGTAAACTTACCAAAACTTAAACTTTTTACTCTTTTTCAAGTGTTAGGATCCTTTCTAGAAGCCTAAAGAATTTATCAGAATTTTAAAGTTTTTGTTTGTTTTCTGCAGGGAGGTTCTGTTTTAAAACCTTCACACAGGGCCATAGGTTTTAGGATTTGGAACAAAGGAATTTCAATTAATACATACTTCACAGAGTTCCAGTTTGTATTTGGAATCCAATTATTTTTATAAGGAATAGGTATGTCACAATTTTATTTCTTTAAAATGTTCCTTAAAAAATCAACTTGTGTAATTTTCACTAGAAAGCATTAAGGCAACAGAAACTTTAATCTCTTACTCTTCCATGGGGTCACAGATACAGAATTTAATTCCGTTTGAGAAAAAAGTGAATAAATAGAGAAGTAAACATCCCAGAAGTGCAGAAAATTACTCAAATATGTGGAGGCCTCTAAGGTATTCCCTAGTTAAAGAAAATGTAGGAGGAATCAATACATGAAGATGCCACTTATTTGAATTCTGGGAATACTGCTTATCCCCGCAGAAAGATAGCTCTTGTCACCTCACTTTAAGGAAGACTTAGGAAGCAATTAATATTTTGATTTGAAAAAGATAGAAACACCTGGAAAGGTCAAATATACAGGAAAATGGCAGGGATTTTTCTAAGGAAAATGGCCTGATCTGTAGCTGAGAGCTTGTAGACTTGCCTGTGGGAGGGGCAGTAAAGAAAGTGACAGCTAAAGCTTTCCAGCTTTTCGTTGCAAATATCTTTCATATGTTCTTCCTTTTTCAGATAATTGACTTCCTGCAGAGTCCTTCCAATTTTGACATTAGTTGGAATAGAAGTTTAATAGTTAGATGTTGGCCCACTAGCAACTGGGCTTCAGTAACCACTGTGTATCACACAGGCTCTTAGCCACCTGCCAGGCAAAGATAAAGGTCCACAGTATTCAGAAACAATCACAAAGGAGAAAAATTTAGGTGTCTGGTTTTGGTTTTTTTTACTCAGAAAACATTAAACGTATCTTCAGTCTCTGCAATTAGGTTTGTTGGTGGCTCAGCATAAGTCTTCTTCAAAAACTGAATAATTCATGCCAGGCCTTTGACCTAAATACCCTAACAACAATTGAAATTTCAGTTCCCAGTCTTGTTACCAGGTGGCAATATTATATTTCAGTGAGTTATAATACAAGAATGAGTAGCATTTAGCAGGACAAATAGAAGAAGGCATAGAAGTAAACAAAGTACTTTCCACCTTTCTAAAACTTTTGCATTTTGGTTTGTTATCTAGAATAACTAAAGTTATACAAAACATCATTATTGAGAGGCTGTTTGTACTATTAGTGTGTTTTGAGAAACATTGAATGCTAATCTCATGTCACAGGAACTATGTACAAGAATTCATTTCTTCAAAAGCTTACTATATAAATAGGCAAGTCCAACAAGGACTGGAGAAGAAACAAAACATGTGAAAGGGTCACATGACTTACAGGATGGGAGCAGTAACTTTATCATCTCCACATTCAACATCTATTACTGGTCCCTAAATAGGTCACAGAAGCATTCATATTGGGAGTGAGAAGTGATAATAGGTGAGACAATTACAAAGTGGAACTGTTTACCTTGGCTACCTATCTGCTAACCACCTATAATTAAGCAGCCATTTAAGTGCTCTATGACAGCTAGGTTAATGTAAATACTTTCAGCTAGTTGTTAGCAACCTTTACTCTGCAGAAATTGAGCTGCTGCTGACTCAGAAAGTTTTATGGCAACTGGTGAGACAAAAGGAGGTCACAATTTGCTAGGAAGTTTGAGAAATACTACATTATATTGCACCTTCTCTCAAATATTCTAGTCATCTTCTGTTTTTACTTTACAAAGCTTGACATTTGTGGTTTGCTTTTACAGATCATACGGTCTGTTCATACATTAACTCTGCCTATAATTAGGTGAGTGTAGATAGCAAGCACAGCAAGAAATTCAGCTTTCTTTTCTCTGGCTGAAATTCAGTCACAGTAATGTTTTCCTGCATGGTAGTTCAGGTATTCAGTGTTAGTGGTTCAACACTGATGCTTTATTTTTAATTTGGTCCTTAAAATCTGATTTTGTCCCTCCTTTTACTTGTAAAAGTCTATGACAGTCATGTGAATACTTGAAACAAGTATTATGCTTCTATCCTTTATTAAGAATTTATCCTTCTCTGACTATCTGTCATGGTTTAACCTCAGCTGGCAACTAAGTAACATACAGCTGCTTGCTCACTGCCCCACTTTGATAAATGGGGTGGAGAATCAGGGGAAAAAGAATGAAACTCATAAGTTGAGGTCAGAACACTTTAATAATCAAAATAAAGTTAAAAAAACCCCAAACATCAAAATCCCACTAAACAAAAACATAACAACAACAACAACAGCAATTGTAATATAAAGGTGGGAGGACTAAGCCAAATAAAACCAGCCCAACTGCTTACCACCCGCAAAATGATGCCCTGCCCATCCCCAAGCAGTGATTGGCCCCTCATGGGCCACTTCATCCAGTTTACATACTCCAGATATGTATGTTCTATGCTCTATGTTCTATGCTCTGGATTATCCCTTTGCCACTTTGGGACAGCTGTCCTGGCCATGATCCTGACTAGCATTTTGTGCAGCTCCTCATTGGCAAAGCCTGAGGACTGCAACAACTAAAACATCAGTATGTTACCAGCATTATTCTCATACTTCATCCAAAACACATCCCTGTACCAGCTACTAAGAAGAAAATGAACTCTCTCCCAGCTGATACCAAAAGAGAATCCAGCCTCTTACGTTCAATTTCTCTGAGCCAGTTATCAAAGCTTTGACATGTAGTTAGAAAAATATTGTTAGGAGAAAATCTTTTAGTGCTGTATCAGTACATTTCCCCCATAGTCCTCTTCCTGGTTCCCTGCATTATAAGTTTTTTCTAGAATATATTGGCTTGACTCACTGGCTATGATTTTTAAAGATCTCCTGATGTGGAATACAAGTGAATATAGCTCTTCTGACATGTTGGTATATAAGCTCTAGGGAGCAAAAAGACTGCAGTTTAGTTGAGCCTCTGTAGCAGTTGGCTCTCCTGCTCTCTGTAGGGATCTCTAGAATGGAAAAGGCAGCCAGTCATGCATGCTATAATTTACATCTGATTGATGAAAGGTTTAGATTCACAGGAACAATTTGCACTGGAGCTCCTGTGGGCATAAAACTGAAATATTTTGCCACTGCTATCCAGCATTAAGTTTTTTCTTGATCAGTCTCATATCCTCCCATGTCAAGTTCATTCTTGGAATTAATGCTTGAAGTTATATGTTTAGATGATGTAGTCTTTTCTCCTATATTCAGCAACTGAGTAAGTTAAGCTGTAAGCTGAAAACACTGCCTAATAAACAGATAAATACATTTTCATGGGGAAAAAGCACATCATATGGTATTATGCATTCAAACTCAATTTAAACCTCATTTATATAATAACCAAATATCTGCGCATTAATTCACTAAGAGCTTCAGAAAAAACAGTCTCCGAGCAAAGTGCCAGCATCAAATAAAAGCTTTTGGAAATCTCAAAAAGTACAGGAAATTAGTACTTGTTAATGAAATAGAAACAGGCCAATGAGGTATTTTCAGTAAGTTCTCAAACATACATACTAAATTAGATACTGTCAAACTTACTATTATGTAAAAACTATAGTTTATATTACTATCATACCCCAAATATAGCTCCTGTTGCCCAAGGAATAACTGCAATCATCACTAGGAAGGTTTTGTTCTGGCCTGGTATGTGCCACTCTGAAGCTACACAGCTAGAAAATCTTTGAAAATGAATGATTAAGGATAGTTGAGTTTGTTTGTTTGTTCTTTTCCTGAACTTTACTATTTATGAAATATTAGGATACAGTGAGGGAAAAATGTAAATGAATCTATGCAATGTAAGAATAATCCAATAATGTTGTTTGCAAAGTCATAAAATATTTTTTTCACTTAAATGTGCTTTCAAAATGAAACACCAGAAAACTCTCATTTTTTATGTGTATTTCCAAACTAGCTAAACATGTAAATATATAAATTTGCTGTAAAACTTATTAATGGGCATTTGTTTACATATTTTTATCTCAATTATCTATGCCCATAGGACCCATGCAATCAATTTTTCACTAAGTAGTTTTCAAAATATAATTACTCTTATGGGTAGGTCTATGAACAACAGTGTCATTTACACTATCGTTCACTAATTGCACTTCTAAGCCATTATAATGAATTATACTTGTACATTCTTTTACGAAGATCAGTTAATGCTAATCATTTCTATCATATATATCACTTAGAAGACATCCATCTATAACAGCCTTTTTATTTACAGCCTCTTTCCCTTTTAATTTTCTTGCATTGTAACAAAGGCAGTAAATGAATGGTGTGTGCTCACATAACCAGTTAGCCTTGTAAACTTAGCAATAAAAGTTGAGATTTGAAATTTAAAGATGTGTTTTTCTATTTTTTAATAAATCTAAAATGGAAACTATTAGGCTACTATTAGGTTATTAATATGAGGTTATTAATTAGGAAATTATTGATTATTAAATGTGTAGTTCTGGGACCCCAATTCAGGAATTACTGACCATGGGAATAACAGAAATAAACAGTACTAGTGTGAAACTCGGTGTATTTATGAATGGACTGTACAGAATCCGTTTATTTTTATGTTGAGTGACCAGATTGATCACCCCAGATGCTTTTTGAGCCCTATTTTTTTGTGCTTTAACAAGACAGAGCAGTATGTACTACAAAGCAGGGAGCTGAGTGCTTTTGTGTAACTACTCTACAGACTGCCTTCCTACATGCAGGCAGTAAAAAGATTCCTTTGCAGGATGAGAGAAGCTAAAATAATGATCTTGTACTTGCATGAAATCCTTCTGACTAGTTTGACAAGGAAAGTGTAATTTCTTAAGATGTGGGAAACTTTGCTGGGGATTAGGTACAAGAAGCCCAGAGTCCTTGAGTGTGAAAAAAGAGCTGCCACCTCTTCTCTCCCTGTTATCATCACAGAATATTAAGACAATGTTTCACTACTGCCTTACTGGTGTTTCTAAGAAGTTGTGGAAACACCTGTATCAAAGATCTTAAAAAAGCCATATGCATGAAAAATTAATTCATGTTGGTATGTGATCTAGTATAAACAATAAGCACTAACTGTTATCATCATTTTCGTGGTTGGAATCCTCATAAAATTACCATGATACCTAAGCTACTGATGTCTTTGTCATATTTGAGTTTCTAAGTGATAATAGTGAAATGAAGCTATGTATGAAAATATCAGAAATACGAAATGAATGGTCTCTTTTGCTAGGTTTTAAATGCCAAAGAAAACACTGAAAAATATAAAATTGTTTTTTCAACACCAAAATTGCAGCTTAGAATGAAAGAAAAGTTAATGATTAATCAATGGTTTAAAAACATGCTTTGAAAGGGTGTGGGAAGTTCTTTGTGAAAAAAGTACAATATAAGGAAATGGAATACAATAGAGTTTTATAGTGTCTGAGTAGTATACCTTCCTCAAGAGGAGTCACACTCCTCTCAAGCTCAGTAACCAAGCCATCTTTTTTTTTTTCAGATGGGGAGAAAAGGGACAATATTTAAAAATTCTTTTATTTTGTATGTTCTTAATACCTCTAGTGCATCATTCCTCACAGACATTCCAAAGACGAGCTTCAAATGGTGCAGTTTCCTTAACCAATTTAATACATCAATTTTATCTATAGTTGTTGACATGCATTCAGTAGATTTGGCATCTTAATGCATGACTTTTGGAGTCTATTGAATAAAGCTAGGAAATCATCATGCTGGCAAGCACACATTCTCTCCAGTTCATGTGGACTGGTATAAGAGAATAATTATTAGAGAAGTCTAATAACTGGTGAATTTTCTAGCCATAAATAGAAGATAAAGTGATAAGGAAAAATGAGAAAGCTACCTTTGCACAATAAGGGAGGAAACAGCTTTGTAAATGGACTGTGAACTGCACCTGGGAGATGAAGTAAAGGAACTCTACAGCAGACTAATTGCTGAAGGGAACCTGGTTGAAAAAGGTACTGTAAATCCCTTCCAAAATCGGAACAGTCAGATTCTTGCAGTTGAAGCCTGCTTGTCAACAAGAATAGAGTGCCCTAGAAAAAAAATCCCAAAGAAGAGCTTTTCCATGAACTATCTGCCAGCTGCCAGACTATGAAATGTGGATCTTATTATATATTATAAATCAATTTTATGGGAGCAAGGAAAAAAATCCACCATTATTTTTTATATCAGGAGAAATCTATAAAACATCAAATTCTTAGGATTTATACTACAGTTTTGTCCTTGTACTTATGACTTTTTTTTTTAGGTATTAGGTATAGAAATTTTCCTCAATATCAACATCTTGAAACAAGTATTCTGATAGACATATCTCAGCCAAACTATTCCAATGTTTTACAAGTTTAAATTGTATGGGACTGCATTCCCCTGGAATAGGTGGCAGAACATTCTGTCATATGTACACTGCATTTCCTTTTGTTTCTCTACCCCAGGGTTTGTAGCCACCAAATAGGGAGTATTATCAGAATGGGTAAAAAAAAGTATATGGAACATGTCTGGGGTCCTTTGGCATCTGAACCCGGCACAAGTCCAAAGCAAAACCAAGTTTTATTCTAAAGTTAGGTCATTGATAAAGTAGCTGAAAATAATGGGTGAATGAAGACAGTGCTTTAGCTACAGACATACATTTCCATAGAATCTGTTTTTTATTCTGCTCTGGAGCCCTGCACTATATGGTGCAGATCCATGGCTGTGAAAAGCCCTCTCCAATGCCCATCCCTCACCTGTTTCTTTTATCCACTGATAATCTGAACAAAACCTCTGGTATGGCTACCAGGGCTAGGACCTACTGTCAGAGAAGCCAGCATGCACCATATTAATTTTAGACTATACTTTCAGGCACACTGTATGAAGGCAGACAGTTTTATTCAGTGGAGCAGCCCTAAAAGCAGCTTTACTAAATATAGTCAGAGTTTCGATACTGTAACTTTTATTTTCTCTGTAGCTCATAGGTCTAGTTAACAGGAAATAATCATAAGAATGGTCAAAATATGTTGTATCAAAAGTATATCTAGCACAGCACCTTGTCTGTTACACAGATGGGGAGTGGATACTTAAAGAAGACAGTAAGAACACACAGGATTGCTTTCACTCCAGCATTTTCAGCAATCAGTGCTTTAGGGCTTAGAAAAGTGAGAGGTGTCAGTTGAACTGCTGTGTTTAATAACTGCTGATGTACCTATTCTCTGTCAACTAGTCTAGTTCTTCTCAGAAGTCATTTATGCTGCTAGAGGATCAGAAAGAATATCTGCAGCTCCACAGCCTATTATGTGCTGTAAAAAGCAGTACTTCTTTTAAAAAAAAATCTATTGTTTGATGATGTCACTGAGTGTTTGTAATTTTAGTTCTATGAGATATAATGACTTATTCCAATCTCCTCTTTTTCCCTCTGTTTATGACTTTGGATTTCTATTATATGGCCACTCAGTCATGCTGTCTATGTCAGGTCCTATCCGCTAAGCTTTTTCTCTTTTAAACCACTACCATGCTTCTGACTATTGTTGCCTTTTTCTACTTTTCTACTGCTATTTTATTTTTTTCTTAAAAAAGGCAGTTGAAAATTATATGTTATATTGATTAGGTAGAGATATTTCTTGAATAGTGCATGGTGATGTCTTTTGTTTAAATGTTAATTTCTTTTATTTTTCTACCTTCTCTGTGACCACTGCCAGTCTGTTCAAGTCACTGCCTGACTAGTTTAGTGGATGAAGGGAGAACAATTGATGTTTATCTTTAGTAAGGCTTTTGGAATGGTCTCTACATAGCCAAGTTGTCAAAGTGCAGGTCAGATTAGTTCAGAGGTGCAGAGAATTGTGGTTGGTTGCAGAGAATCCATCTGGAAGCAAGTCACTAATTATGTACCTTGTGGGTCCACTTGGGGTTGGTAGCAGGGCCAATGCTGCCAAGCACTTTTATTAGTGACCTGGATGATGGGGCAGAGTGTACCTTCAACAAGTTTGCAGAGGGTATGAAACTGAATGGTGTGTAGTAGACAGGCTGAAGTGATGGAGCTGAGATGAATTTTGTGAGGGTTTACAAAGGGAAATGGCAAATCCTGCCCCTGGGGAACAACAGCCCAATGCACCAGTACACCCTAGGGGCTAGCCTGCTGGAAAGCTGCTCAGCAGAGAAGGACATTAGTGCCTTGGTGGACAGCAAGCTCCTCATTGACAAGAAATGCATTATCACAGCAAAGAAGGCCAATCACAGAATCATTAAGGTCACAAAAGACCTCCAGGATTACAGAGTCCACCCTTTGACAAATCACCACCTTGTCAACTAAACCATAGCATTAAGAACATCCTGGGCTGCCTTAGGGAGGCCATTATCAGAAAGCTGTGAGAGGTGTTCTTTGCTGTCTACTCATCTGGTGAGATACATCTGGACTGCTTGGTCCAATTCTCGATCATTAAGGAATTGAAGCGCCTTTCATGCTGCTTAGAAAGGCTAAAAGGTTGTTTGCTTGATCTCAAGAAGAGAACATAAACAGTTTTGTGATTCTCTGAACTGTCTGCAATGTCTTCAAAATCCTTCCTGAGTGGCAACCAAGAAGTTATTTTGACTATTCGACCTGCATTCTTTATATCAAGTGCTTTGAAATCCATCTGCTGTTTTATCAGTAGGTCTCTTGATGAATCAGTGAGTCATACCTTGTTGTCTGTTGGCTGGGTATTGACAGGATGAACAAGAACATTGTAGGAAATATCTGGGGATCTGGGTGGACAAGTTGAATATGAGTCACCATGGTACCCTCACAGCAATGAAGGCCTATTGCATAGTGCAAAGGTGGAGAGAAGTATTTTTTTCTTTCTGTTCAGCACTTTTGCTGCTGCCCTGCCTGATTTTATGCTCTGCTAAAGGGGACATGACACGGAAGGTACAGCTGGGAGAGGTGAGTTTATTTGGCCTTAAGGAAAGAGGGCCCTGGGAGGATCTTGCCACTGGCTTGAACAACCAGTATGACATTGTCAGTGACAGTCTCAGAGCCTGAGACTTCTCAGAGGTACACTGTGAAAAGATCAGAGCTGGGAAAAAGGAAACTCCAATTAGACTATGAAAAGTTGTTTTGTTTTGTTCCATTAAGTGTAAACAAATGCTGGAATAGGCTGCAAAGAATTTTTGTAACTGTCATTCTTGGAGATATTCAAAATTCAGCCATAAAAAGCTATGACCCACCTGATCTGACTTCAAAATAGTGCAGCTTTAAGTGGGAATAGATGACCTTTAATTCTAAATTATTTTGAAATTCTGTACTCTTTCTGTACCTATTTCTTGCCAAAAAATAGGTACACGATGTGGAATAATGTTGGGTCATCCCATTGCATTTTCACCTCAATATTTACCCCATTTTTAAGATTAGTTTAAGAAAGCCTGTCTTCATTTGGAATATTGTTTGCTGTCTTTTAATCAATAATGAATTCTTAAAAGCATCTTCTATTTTATCCCCCAATTTTTGCAGTTTGATTTTAAATCCTTTGGTGAGGAACATCTATCCAAGAGATCAACCACATAATACATCTCAAAATCCTCTAAATGATTTATGAAGCACCCATTTATAAAAAGAATGCTTTCTGGTGCTCCCTGTGTTTACTAACATATACATAATTTTAATTTGTAACAGTTTGTTTGATAAAGAATTCAGAATTTCTAGTCTTTAGTTCCCAGATCACCTCTGGAGACATTTTAATGAATTGCCATTATTAAATGCCATCTTCCTTTCCTTTGTACAACAGCAGATTTAAACAGACATTTAAAGACCACTGTTAATATACCAGCAATTTTATGTGTGAATTCTTTTAATAATATATGTGGTTACTCCTAAGTCATGGTGATTTTTTGCTACTCAACTAACCAATTTGTTCAAAATACCTTTTACTTTCTCTCAATTTGAGATAATACTTTTGACTTTTCCCTGTCAAAGAATCACTGTGATAAAGAATTTTCTTCTTGATTCTCTAATGAACATGAGATGCTGTATTCATGGGGTGAATGCTGATCTTTCTGAAGTCAATCTGAGTTTTAATTTTAGGAATATAGAGTTCAGCCTTAGTGTATATCCACTGACAAATACTGTGTATTTGTGCTTGGAATCCTTGGTTGTTTACATTCAATCCAGTTATCTCTGAAAAAGGACACAGCAAAACAGGATGCAAATTTATTTTTTTTACAAACATATTTTTTCAGATATGTGAGTAAATTCCAGTAATTACAGAGGTGGTGTTAGGTATTTAAATGCTGATGATCTATGTTACAGGTCTGCCCCTGACATAAACTGACTGTGTGAGGATTCAAAGCTGCTCTAGAAATCAGTGATGACTGGGATGTTCTGTATATATTCTATTCTTTAAGGCCACTAAAGCTGTTGAAAAAGCAAAGCCAGTGTATTCAGTGACTGAAGTATTTAAAAAAGAAAGAATAATATAATCAGAATCTAAATAAAGCCTAAATTCTGCATTGTGCCCTTTATGCACAGTTATTATCAAGTAGCAAGCTGTGTAAAATATGGAAACAAGTTAGTAATATGCCAGCAAATAGCCTACAAAATAAAATGAGTAATTATAGGATGTACTTCAAAATAGAAAATAGGGTTATTTTAAAGTAATACTTGACACTGAATATTTGTAAGACCATGCAAAATAGAAGATTAGTCAAGAGGAATTCCAGTAAATCAGCTTATTATAAAAGACAAAGGAAAGAGTTTGCTTGGAAATGAGGAAGAAATATTCATATGTGCAAGAATTTTACTGCAAGAAAGCACAGGAATCAGGAATCTGTGCATCATTCAGCATGGAGGCTAGTACAGAAAGAAAGGATCATTAATTTAAGCACTTAGGGAAAATGTTAGGGTTTGTATTTGGTTTTGCCTTGTCTTTCTCAATCCAGTACTCCACCATCTCCTTCCCAAACTGCATACCATTAGCAGTTCTGTATTCTAATCTCACCCTTGCTGCTTAAAATTATCACTCCTTTATTTCAAATATGGCTTCTTATCCTTTGCTCTGCTAACTGGCTTTATTACCCTCGACCCCTTCTTGCCTCCACTGCAGGCAGCTTGACATTTTTACATCAGCTAATCCTCACTTTTCGCACCCTTCCCTTCTCCTCCCCCACCCCGTATTTGCTTCCCTTTCCTCTTTTGGTATATTCAGAGCTGCAGAGAGCTTTTCAGCAGATATTCAACCCCCTGGAGAAATTCAAAGAGATCGAAACACAGCACAAAAGCTAGGGGTGTTTTCTTCTGGACTGCCAAAAGCATAAGGTAACATTCAGAATGAGGTCACTGTACCATGATCTCATTTTGAATTGGATTTGCTTATGGGGCATAGGAAGCCTGGTAGGGAGAGCATATTGTTTTGGTAGTTAATATTACGCTAACAAACTGAAAAAAAAAAATTAAGCATTTACTTTCATTTCCTAATTTATAAATTCATGTATCAGGAGTTTAAAAGAATTATGAGGCAATAATAAAATGATGGCTTAAATTAAGTATGAACATGGCTTAAGCTAGGCATGGACTGGACTTACAGCAGTCAAGTGTACAAGACACGTATGTATGACAATGACATGTAAGACATGCCAAAACAAAATGAAATATTTGAGGACAGTATTTTGCAGGATAACTGAAAAGAATGGCAATGATTTTTGTGCTAAGTAGAGCAAGAGTGGATTGGCAGGAGAAAGCATGGCATGAGTGGGTACCTGAGAAACTTCCCTGCATGTAAGGTGCTGCCAACAGGCTGTTTAGGAAGTGTGTGCCATTCTGGTATTTTCCCTGTTTTCTCTTTGTCTTTATTTACAAATAAATGTATATTCTTTTATGTGAAAAAGAATTAGGTATTCCATGTCACAAAGAGCCTATATAATGTAAAGAACAAGAAAACAAGATGCACTGAAAAGCTCTACCTGCTATCAATTACATTTGAAAATATTATCAGTAATTCTGCCCATCAGTAGTATTTTGACATAGGGTACTTCACAGGATTTCACAGTGATTTGAAGGAGAAGTTATACAGACATTGTATTAACTTTGAAACTGGCAGTGTAAAACAAGGAAGGCTGTGAAATAAAATATCGGTAGGAGCAAAGAAGTAAAGGCAGAATGTGGATGAACTTTGTTGGGAACCTAAGTAGTGAGTGGAAATAATTAAAAATCACAGAGAGAAAGAAATAAATGCAAGTGTAGAGAGAAAAAACACTTTGCTGAGCTTTAGATATACAGCAAAATTTACAATAAACCTTCAGAGTGGCTGAGTGATCCTCAGTTCAGTATGTGTGGAAAGAAACCGTGGTGGAGGGAAAATACTTTACCATAAAAATATTTTTTCCTGTGATTAAGCATCATAATCATAAACCCAGAGGAAATAGCAGATAGGGTTAGATTTGTGGCTTTTTTTTGAGAACATTTTGCAAATCTCTTATCATTATTTTTGAAGTGAATATATAATTTCTGTTGACTGTGGGTTCTAAGTATGCCAAGTTTCAGAATGTGTATTTTTGAAACTTTGAAAAGCTAATCAATAAATTTTATTTTTTTTATTACATTAGAATTATATCTTAAATGTGCATTTTAAACTAGGTCTTTCTGTGTCATAAATTGTCTTTCATTCTTAAAAAAAGATATTTTAAGAAAATTTTCATTTGTGATTAAAAGCTGTATTACTGCCGTAAAGAAAATTATGCAGCCATGAAGGCTGCAAAAAAAGATCCAGCAAAACTCCTTTCTGCCTGAAATCAATAATAAAATAAGTTCATTTCATACAAACACACATCTAAAGCTTTCATGACAGTCTAAAAAATGTAAAAATGCCTGCAGAGGATATGAGTTTATTGAATTTTCTTACTTTACTGTTTCATAGACTCTACCTTAACCAGATAGTATAATCTGATTGTATCAACCTAGAAGTATATAGGATTTTATTTTAATGTTAAAAAGGTCAATAGCTTTGGAACTTAAATTCTTTCTGTCTCTATACAGCACTAGAATCTCAGCACTGAAGTATTACCAGATAACTTTAATAAAAAGAGGTTGGATTTTATAAACTAAAATTTACTTATTCATTTCCTATATATACAGTTAAATTCTTTAGATGAATGCTTTCTAAGTATGTGGCAAAGCAATATATACTTTATTGAATGATGAAGGAAATTTATATTAATGTGGTTGATATAGAAATAAAATTTCTTCCAAAGCATTTTTTGTGTAACTGTTATTGAATATTACATCTTTTTATCACCTCAGATGATATTCCAACATTTTAGTGCTTCCAGCTCTGAAAATGTTTTAGTCTTACCAAAAATATATTCTGCTAAGTTCTGCATTGAACCACTTTTGGTTTGGAATTTGAGTTAGATTTTAAAATTTGGTGACAGATATACCATTTGCTGAGCCATACCAAGGCTTTCAGTTGGTCTGCAGAATAGACTCATTTTGAAAGAATTTTTTTAGACTTCCATGAAGCTTCTGAAAATCTGGATCACATTAGACATAAAGACTTAGGCATTTTCAGCACCACAGAAGAAGTTTGCAATCATTTTCTGTAGTACAAATGGGCTTATTTAGCACTCCTGTTATGGAAAAGGTTCTACAATAATAATACTACTATTATAATACCATTTCTGTAATAATAGCACTTCTGTTATAAAACACCATTATTATAGAAATGCTATTATAAGACAAGCTCTGTTATTTAGAATTGCTTCTGCAATAAAAGTGCTAAAAAGTCTGCTTGTATTACAGAAAATTATTGCAAATTTTTCTTGCCTGGCAGTGAAATTTTTCATTCTGTATCTTGTCTGTCGCTGTTGGAAAGCCATTCTCATACGTACTCTGAAGCCTCTGTGAGTTACTCAACAGTGTTTATTTAAAACAGGGAATTACCGAATAGGAAAATGGAAAAAAAGCCAGTCGTCATTTATGCCATCTTCCATGTTCCTTCCTAGTCTGCTGCTCACTTTTTGTCAGAGGCCAAAACTCTTATATGGCAAGGGTATGCAAGCTCATAGTGCTGGTTTTATCAATGTGCATAAGGTAGATGACATAAAAAAAAAAAAAAAATTGGAGAAAGGGAGAAAACTCTTTCGTTTCCTCCTGTTAATTTTTCCAGTTTTGAGCACAGTTCACAAGAAACAGCTTCCAGTTTTTCCCTTTGACTTTGTACCATATTCTTATGCTCATAATATTCAACAGGAGGTAAATTCAACAGCAGTAAAATTCAGTCCATGGAAAAATACTTCTGTTAAACATTTTGAACCAATTAAACCATTTGGGTCAGAGGTCCTTAATGAGTACTCAGCCTAAGGACCAGCCTGCTCTGATCATCATCCTCCATTTACAGCCCATCACCAGTGGGTACATTCCAAAGCCATGAGGAATATCTGTCTTTTGGGAGGAAAGGAACAAAAGGAAGAGCAAAAGAAGCAATTCCGATTTTTCTTTAATTTTCTAATTCTACCCCTGATTTCCCCATATTCTGTGCTTTCTTTAAAAAAGTTTCTTTTCCTATACTTTTTTTCCCAAGCATATTTTTACTATAGCTATTCTAATTCATTCTCCACTTCCTTCATGTGCAACTGCCAATCCACCAGTGTTCCTGCACACAGAGCAGAAATTCTCATGGGTAAGGTATTTTAAAAAAAGATTAGGACAAATTTCTGAGTTTAGGCCTTGGACAGTCTTTGCCTAATGCATCAATTTTAGTGTGAATGGGTTACCTATAATTTTTTTGGAAATGCTTTGGTCACAGTGTGAACTTTGTGGTAAGGACACAAAAAAAGTAGGTTCCCAGAAATTTCTTTCATGTTCTCATGAAAGACACTCTGACACAAGAAATCTCTTGTTCGTCTTTGACATGCCCCTTCAAAATTCCAAATACATTATATCTGTTTCATCTCCTGGACAAGGGTCATCTAGAAGGTAAATATTCAACATGAGGTCTATGGAACTACATCAGTCATTTGCCAGAAGAAGAGCCACCTTCTAAGATTTCTGATTTTTGTCATGGCTGTCTTCTGTTGAAAACAATGAGTCTCAAAACTTTAATTAATCTTAATTATTTTTTCTTTTTTTTTTTTTTTTTTTTTTCAGTTTACAGTTCCTGTACCAAGGGAATGTCATTACAGTAATCGTTCCTCTACCCATAATTTCAGTGTAATTATACTTTTAAAAAACATGCAAATCTAATCTTGAGTTTTACCTTACAGTTTTCCAAGAATTTCATTTGGGCATGAATTGAAGCCATTAGATAGCAACAATACGACTATTACTGTGCTAAAACTTTTCCAGTGGCATAAGGAGAATATTAAGGCTTTCTCATTTAAAATTTGTTCTCACTCTTTGTCACTAATTATATTTTTTTAAATTGTACCATGAGTGTCATCAGACTAGAATTTTCTTTTTATTTTTTTTAAATCAGTTTTGTTATTTAGTGGAAAGAAAAAGAGCTAGTGAGATTTGATGTTCTTTTGTACTCCTGTAAGTTGCTAAAGGCTTTGTTTTCACACTGCTAAATACATTACTTAGTCCATAGAGTTTATTAGTGCCTTTGGGTACCATATTTTCTTGAAAATAGCATACACTTTTGTGCTTATTTGTATCTCCTAATGCTTAGGAGTGCTTGTGCTCTCTTTTGTGTGTTATTTTTCAGTTGATACTTACCAGTACTTGTATTGGGTAACATCTGCTGTTTTGGTTTTTCATTGCAATAGCTCCCTTAAGACTTTTAGTACAAAAAGTGAGTTTATTGTTAGCAGCTACAGTACTACAAAGACAATCTTGTGGTAGCAGTGGAATGGTAGATCCAAGAAAAAGGCTCTTTCAAATAATAATAATTTGCTCAAAAACTTGAGTTTTTAGTAAGTTAAAAGATTTCTATTTTAAAAGGAAGACTATGCCTCATAGCCTCAGGTGAAAAAAACCAAACATGAGCAGTTTAAAAAAAAAAAAAAAAAGCAGGTATTTATTTTTGAAATCTGTGCAGTGGAAATGTTGGCTACTTTTGGTATTTAAAAACAAAGCATTTATATTTTCTATTTCAAGCATACACTTTTAATTTAAAATTAAGCATAAACACAAGAGCTAGACAACCCCAGAGCTAAATATTTATTTTTAGTCTTGAGAAAATTTAAATATTTCAGCTTTTCTGTTTTTCTGGAAGAAGAAGATAGATTGGTGTAAGGATGCAGTTGCATATCTCAAAACACTGTCCCCATAAGATAAGCCACCACAGCAGAACTTGAGATAAGTGCAGGCAGCAACAGGAAGATGCTCATTCCAGGCCTGGTGGGGCAGATCTGGGTAATGCACCCCAGCAAAAATTCCCCCCATGGCAAAGTGTGGGACAGGCAGTGAGTGCTTCTGCACAGACCATCTCAGGCTATGGGAACAGCCCCTGCACCCTGTGGATACCCAGGACCAGACAGCACAGAAGTGGTACCTCCAAAAAAGCTACTCTGGAACCCTGCCCCACTGAAGGCCAGGGTGAAGAAGGACCAGTGGGACACTGCAGGAATCCACATGGGATGATGTCTATTCCTTAATTTCTCTCTCTCTTTCTCTTTCTTTCACCCCTCTTCTCTCCTATTTCTTTCAATCTCTCTACCTCTCATTTACTCTTAAATAAAATCTGTACAATAGTACAATAAGTACAATAGTGACTTCATTTCAGGGAGAAGCATCCATTATAAGTGGATCATACCAATTGGTCAGAATAAAATTTAACATTATTGCTTGTTTACACTTCTAATCCAAATGAAATAAACCCTTTTTTTCTGACTATGCCTAGTGAAGCCCTTGGATATGGCATTTATGTAGCACTATGACCATGTCCCTGTAGTTCTCAAGTGTAAAAATTATAGTGTTTTTTATTTTTATCCTTCATTCATTATCTAAGTTATTGTACCAAACCCAAGAAGTTCAGGCACTTCTGTACTAGAGGGTGCACTCTTCCAGCACCTAAGCCTCAGGGTGATTCAGAGACATTTCCTCTCTGAACAGCTTAACTGTGGAAGTGCCTGCATTCAACCAGTCAGGTTGTATGCAGAAGTAATGCAACCTCCTTAAGGTTTAATTACTTCTCATGATAACTTTGGCAGGTCAAACACATGATATAAGTTTCCAGATTCTCTATTTTCCCATGAATAAGGTAGATAGATATGTCTTTACTAAAGTTTATGAAAACTGATTACTAATCCTGCAAGGTCTCTGCTGGGTTAGGTGTTATAGGTATGTCCAAAGCACAGACCTGAATAGGGAGGAAAAATTTTCTGCTTCTACTTAAAAGAATGGTGGCAGTAGCCATGGTGTTGCTATCCACTTTTTTCATAACAACCTAGTAACTTCATCTTACACACATGAAGTAGATCTGTTTTTTTTCCCTTTTCTGTTGACAGGTTTAAGACTGAAACATTTTACCTCACAGGGGGGTGTCCAGCTCAACAGGCTGCTTGGCAGGTTGGGTGATATCATGCTTCACCCTCACACAAGTATTTTAAACTTGAGCACAAATTATGCATTAACACAACCATGGAGTTCTAAACTGTGGTTTGTCTATTGCCTGTCCCATTTGGTCTCCTTCTTAAGCAAGTAAGAAACCAGAAGCTTTTGATAAATATTTTACCAACCCACCTATCTTTATGGCTTCTGACATCTTAGTTTGGTGTACAAATAGGTGCTTAAAGTGAGAAGAAACCTGAAGGATTTTAAAAAATAAATAAATAAAACTTCTCTTTTGAAATTTTTTTTTTTTATGAAAACTGAGCTAATACAGATAACTTTGGTAAATGACTGAATGCATAATTTTATCTTGCCTCTGTTGTTTTTAGGGGAAGCTAAGCCTTTACATAGCATAAGCATAAAAATAAGACTATATCTTGTTCTCAAAAGAAGCCAGCCAAGTCATTTGGTTCCAATGATCACGGAGTATTGATAGGATCAAATATCCAAAATTCAGCTTACCCACTGTTTTATTACAATTTTTAGAGAGATGGTGTAGCCAAGCATCTAATTTTAAAGTGGAGCACTTATTAACCTAGTGCCAGAATAGGTAGGTGCTCAGAGGAGTAAAATCAAGCAAGCCAGAAAGAGAACAAGCAGGTAACTGTCCTGATAACCATGACCCAGGGGAATTTCCTTAATGGATCTACCTTTTCACTATGTCATCCCCATCATTCTGTTTGTTCTTCAGGGGCCCTGGTAATTAACAGCAGTTTCTTATCCAGTGCTTTGCACAAGAAGAATTGTGTAGTCTCTTGCCATACCCAGGGTACATTTTACAAACCTAGGGTGTTTCTTTGGCTCTTAAACAAGCAAAGGAGTTACTGCTGACTTTTCCACAAAAAGTAAATTTTGGCTAGGGATGCTTAACTCTTTTAAGAAACAATAATTTTCCTGTTACTGTTAAGAGAACAGAATCTGAAGGGAATAGGCAGACTTAACAAGGCTTAAATTAAACATATTCATGTTCCTTATATCCAGATTGTTCTAAAATAGCCCTTTAAAGATCATTACTCTGGTCATATACTTCACTGTAAATTGTTGCAAGTCCTCCCTAGTAAACTGTGGCCCAGTGTTAAACACTGTGTCAGATATTCTATGTCTAGCAAAAACACATTTGCATAATCACCTGTTCAACTGCAATGGAATCTAGTAATGCTATCTCAGGAAAATTTAAATCATAGTCTAGAATTAATACATAACATATCCCTAGTCAGTTTAAGTAAATCAAGGACTACTTTACTCCAGGGGACAATTTATTCTGTCCCACCATATAGGTTTCTTTGGACTGTCAGAGCCTGTATTTTTGCACATGTGACAAAGCCTGAATAAATTCTCCAATGGCACTATTCAGGAGCAACATCAAACGTGTCTAGTCTGTCTCTGGGATTTTTCAGTCCTTTGATTTATCTTTCAGTTATCTGTTTTAAAATATTTTTTCAATAACATTTCCAACTCCCCATTTTGATAATTTGAAGTTCCTGTATGAATTCAAGCCTTGATTTTGTTTCAAGGCTTGTAAAATGCTGTTCTGGCTAGGCTGTACTACTAACAATTATATCAGCATCCTGAACTGCTGCAATCTACACTTCTTCTGTAATGGGACAGTTTTAAAAATCAGTTTGATAGTAACTCAAACTTTGGATTTTATTCCAATGAAATTTTATCAGATGCTCTAGAAAATATTCATGCAGCAACCAAGTCTCCCTCAGCTTGTAATTAGTTTGAAAATCATCAACTTTTAATTTAAAATTAGTAGGCATACTTTCAGGGTGGTGCTTTCCTAAGATGGTCTTGGGTCTGTGCTGCATTGTTTACCAGTTGAAACTGGTCTTCTGTTATAAAGGCATTATGGTCTTCTGTTATAAAGGCATTAATCTTTTTGTTGTGGACTAAACACACACACAATTTATTTACACTGGACTAAACTTCTGTCAGTGGCCAGAGTGAGTAAAGTAAAGAGAGACCTATTGCTTTATGAGAATTTTGCCAGTTCACTCCTTTGACCAGTGTATAATCAGCTTAGTTTACACTGAGTTTCCTTGGGTCTGCAGCTCTTCACAGTGGTGAGTTTAAGATTTTAGTTCAATAACCTGGTATTCTATTAAAAAAAAATAGAATAAATGAAATGAAACAATGATACCTTTGTCTTTTTAGTCTGGGAGTAGACATTTTACTGTTTCATGTATTTAAATTTAAGGGAAAAAAGCACCCTTCTTTCTTTTTCCAAACAGTGCTTGCAGCCTGTTCTTTCAGTTAATTTGGTTCCTTTTGCCTAAGTCAAGCTTTAATAGGAATCTGAACAGTGGACTTAGATTTTCAGCTGCTCTCTGTTCTTTGGAGCTTCTCAGTACCTAAGAAATCTTCAAACTTCCCTGTGTTTATTTAGACTCCTTCACCCGTCAATAATGTCATGCATTTGATGAAGAGAAGGCTTTGTATCTGCAAATTACTGCTGCAATTTTTTCTTTAGCAGTTTACTAACTTCACCTCTGTTTTTCAGATATTTTAATTACATTTTATTACCTCTTTCTTTTCTTTTAATGCTGGTAACACTGTCTTTGACATCCCACTGTCTCAGTGCTCTAATGCTCAGCTTAAAGTTAATAAATGTCCCATTTACTTTCAGGTTGACAGTCTATTTATCTTCTGATGATGGGCAATACTGCCAGAAAAAAAAAAACCCAAAAAACATCCAAGGAAGTCATGCTGCAGTTAGCCTCTCTGGCTGTGCTGTGCATACTTGACTGGTGCCTGCAAACTTCCACACACTGATATTAACGAGTGCATGTTTTTAATCTTTTTTCATCTGACAGATATTGTGCTATTTTTCATAGACTGTGTAAGTCTGTGGTCTCTACCGAAGTGGCTTTGATTTTGTGCTATTATGCCTTAGGTATCTCTTCTGTAGTCTGGATTTTCAGTCTTATTTATACTTTAAGATATTGTCCATTTCCATAAGCATTATTCTTGAGGGAATGATTCCTGCTGCTTAGCACATTCTGCTTATGATACCAGGTTAATCTGTGTCTCCCACCTATCATAGTAAGCTACACAGGGTTGGGGCATGGACCTGAAAGCTCCCCTTTGCTCATCCCTGCAATTAAATGATAAACTGGACTCTGTCAGAGTTGAACCCTACCTGTAGAAGGGTGAGTAGCCTGAATCAAGCTCTGTTCTCAGTAGGCAGTCTGCATGTGGCCAGTCTGGTTTTAGACCTAGAGAAGCTGTATGGATGCAAGTCACACTGTGCCATTTGACCATAGGACCAGAAAATGGTCCCTGGTCCACTGTAATTCCTGGCCTAAAACTAGCGTTTGAGGTCCTTTTCCGTAATTTCTTCCTCTTGCCAAATTTTATTAACAATCTGGTCTTTATCACAGACTGCATTAGTTAAGACTGACAACATCTAAATAAAGTGAAAATTCTTTACACTTTCTTTAGGTAACTTTCTATTTAATATATGCCCCTCAGAAGACAGGACAGTACTCAAATTTTAGTAATGTAATTTCATAGTTGGCATCTTTTATCTGAGCTAGCTGAAAATTACTGAGCACATGAAATGCATTAAAATCTGCTGTTGTCAGTAATAGGGTTATTTTTTGATGGTATTCTCTGACATGGGCAATTGGCATTGATTGCAAATGCAGAATGAGACAATCTGATTCCCTTTGCCAGTTGTTTTCATTCAATGACCTGTCAAAAACTGGACCTTCTTGACACAGTTTTAACTCAGTAATAAGTATTCTCTTCTCCAGAACTATTTCAAATTGTGTACCAGAGATCTTAAATTCTCCAGTTGTGTACTCTTCCACTACCATTTACTCTTGTTCTGCAATTTCTATTTATATGTTGCTCAATAAGGGTCTCCAAGCACTGTGTATTATAGTATGCAGTTACTGCAAATAATCTGCACAACAAAACTGTTCCCAAAGCTGAACCATTTAAAAGCACAGATCCCAAATCATGCTACCTGTCTGAAATGTTCTTTTTGTGCAGGGTTGTGTTTCAATCTGTAACTAATAAAATAATAAGGAGGGTACTGTGTTGCATTAAGTCATATTTCAGTTCAGGAAGGCTCGGTTAAAAAATGGAAGCTTTCCACATCACTGCATCTGAACTGCAAATGGATCATCAATTTTAATTCCTTACAAAATAGGGAAAATGGATTTAACAGAGATATTTCTTCTGTGAGTTCACTTTCAGCAGTTACATTTGAGAAGTGAAATGTTATACTGAACCAAAATTTGCTTTAATTTGAAAATCTGTAAACACAGAGTACTTAGATGTTTCTAGGTGAGGATCCTAGCTTTCTTAACTTCACCCTACTGCCAACAGAGGGAGGCAGGCATTTCCTGAGGGTAATTATTTTAAGTACTCTAGCTAATAATGCCATTTGAATTCACCATCCCAAACCAAGATGAGTACAATCTAACTCAAGCAGCACTTGCTACCTGTAAGGAAAGACACCCAGCCTTCCCAAACAGAAGATTTTACACTCATCTATTTTCTTGGTGTTTCATTTGGGATTAGCTTAATTTTAGACATTAAATGCCAAGATTTCACAGTCATTGATATGCTGGCTAAACATTGTTTAGAGTTCCACATAGGCACTTCAATATCGATAGGGAAATCTATATTGATTTCATTTTGTAGAGCAGGAGAATTTATTCCTTACAGCACATTTTCTTCAATAACAAAATTTAAATAACTACCTGCATTCTAATATTTTTATGACATATCTTATTAAAGACTGGGAGAAGGTAATGTTTTTGTTTATTTTGTCTGTGAGTTGGTCACAGCTCCCTGTGAAGATTTACGTTGCATTGGTCATTTAATGACTTGTTTTCTGGATGTTTTAATTCACTTATGTGAGGAAGCACTTGTTAAAAAAAACACAAAAAAAACCCCCTGAGCATACTCCCCTTTTATTATAGCAGAAGTGTCAAGAAATGCATTAGAATATAATTGGTATTGAGGCGTGATCTAAAGATGTGTGACCAAAATTTCACTTCCCTGGAGAGGTTTGGTCAGTTCACTGAAGTATGGAGGATACGAGTGATTCATCACTCCTTTCCACCATGCATGTGTTATTATCAAAGCAAATAAAGTTGTATTACTATCTGGGGAGCAGAAGTTAGGACATGTAGTTGATAAGAGTTTCATATGTGGTTATTGCTATGTGATTTATCTATAATTCTAAATATTTTATTGCTTTTCACCTCTATTTTAACTACAAATGATGCATTATGAAATAACAAAACTAGTCTAGTCAATTACTCTATTTTATAATAAATTGCTTTCTCGGTTTTTGTTCATGGGCAATTGATTCTTCTAGTAGTACAGATAGGTATGTGAACTTTTTGTTGGTATCTAAATTATCACTGATGTTGTGATCCTGTTGTTTTTTGCCAATGCTGTGGCAACATCTGGTGGTATGGTGAAAACTGATCGAGTGAAGGCTTCTCATCTTCTGAATTTGGATAAATTTTTGAAATGACATCCTGCATCTCAGAAATGAGCTCTGCAAGAAGTTATGCAAAAGTTTTTAATTTTGATCCTGCTGCACTGCCATAGTCTAAAGCCATGTCAAAAGAAATACATTTGTGCTATGTTTTTTGACTTGAAACAGCTCTTCTGTTTAGAGATGTTCACAGATGTGGTTTGATAAACTATGGTTAGCCCTGAGCTCTTTTCTCCCACAATGAACAGGTCATGTAATCTTCAAGCAGTTGGATCTAGTAAAATGAAGAAACACTTAAGGAAAAACAACTGTGCTGACATACCTGTGCTCTCTTCCTTGACATTTTATATGATCCTACCAGTCTTTCTAAGCTGTGTGTAACCTCAGAGATCACTGTGACTCATCTTTTATGGTTAGTAAATAATTGAAAAATGATTAAAGATGATTACACCCCAAAGTTGCCTCATGATAGATCTACATTGTTTAAACACTTCTTTTTTTTCTTTTTTTAATGCCTCTCTTCTAGAAAAACTAGCAAATTATTAATGGTAGTGAAAGATTTTGAAATGGAATATCTAGACCAGTGCTGATTCTGAAGCTATGTATTTCTTTAATTCAAAGCTTGTTTGATTAAAATACTTGTATATATGATTCAAATAGTAAGTAGAAGACTATGAATACAACAGAGACTATAAAATCCTACCATGAAATATTTTCATGATGAGTTCTTATTTTGAATTCAGGTTTTATCATCATGAAATTTAACACATAAAACGTATTTTGAATTAATTCACTGATTTCAGTGGAATTACTCTGGATTTATACTTGTTTAATTGAAGGGGGAATAAGTCTTTTCCAGTAGTAAAAAAAAAAAAAAAAAAGCACTAAATTGCATGTAGTAATTAGAAGAATAAATGGAAATGTTTTTAGAGTGTTGTAAACAATGCTGAGCATACTCAAGGTCTATAACTTTTTCAAGGGAATAATCCAATGGAGCCACTAAAAGTTAATGTGTACCTCTTAACTTGTCTTGATTACTGAGGACCTACATATAAAAGAACTTCTATGAAATCTGAAGGAACTCAACCAACAATGTGAGGAAAATAGGAGATGTACAAGCCATTGACTACACTTCTGCAAGCAGCTAAGTCTGAAAGCTCTCAGTAACAGAATTTCCTTCCTCCACTTCCACAGCTTTTACTTGTGGCAAGGTGGCCTCTGTCTCCTTTTGTTGTTGAAAGCACTGGTGCTTGCTGAACCTTGAACTGAGGCAATTCAATTTACTAACAATGGAGAGAACCATCAAGTTTGTTTTGTTTCTGGTTTAGTTTTACTTACGCTAGTGTTATTTCCCTGAGAAGTCCAGTGGTCAGATGATCAGTAGTGCTATCTCGCTTCTGTGCAAAAATGCTTTCCAGTTCAGCAGATCAGACAGGAATGTTTCCCTGTATAGAGAAACTGGTTTGCTGTCTGTTTGTGAAGTGACAGCTTTTGCTGAGTGTTGGCTGGTTGTAAGTTGCTGCTGTCTAGTGATGAGAGGATATCAGCAGAAGTAAGGAGGTTTTGTCTCTTTCAGAACAAAAGTACCACTGACCAGTTGGCTTGCCTCTCTCTGTATTATATTAGCACTTTACTCTTTAGCCATAAACACAGATTTAAGCTAGTTTTCCTGATTTCTTATTTTAAATATATAATTTTTAATAATAAGTAGGTAAGTGGAGTGACAGTTGACAAGTAAAATCACAGTGATCCCAGACTTCTAGTAGCCAGAAAACATGCACTTATCTGTGCCCAGTGAGCCCAGACCTTCACACTTTGTCCAGAAATACTTGCAATCCATTTCTAGCACTTTTCTTGTGCCTTGGTAGGGCCACAGGTCTGACACTGATTTCCCACTCACACTTTTGCACTCACACTCTTCAGAAAATTAAAAGGCCAAGCTAATAAGAACTGCTTTGTCCTGGCATTGTTTATCCTGGCATTGTTATTTCTAAAATTGTGGTGTTGGTACCTGGGCTGGCTTTTCCTTGGCTAGCAGAGTTTCTTTGCCCAGGCTGCATGCTGTGTCTTGTTTGTGCAGCCCTTCACTTGAGAACACAATGCACAAGTAGAACCAAGAGATCTTTGTGGTTTAAGTGTGTCCAGTGGTTCAGGTTCAAGAGGTAAGTAGCACCATGAGTTTTACACCTGGTGATTGAATTATGAGAATAGAAGTTTAAATGTTTCTAACATTACACAGTGACATTATTTATTATGGGTTCATGTAATGCTACTTTGTTGTTGCTTATTTTTTATATGTTTATATGCTTCATAACATGTCTGAGTATTCTCGATACCTTCTATGACATAAAATGTATCATAAGAAGGATACTGGTTACTGAGGTCCAGAGCTTCAAAAACCTGAAATTTCAATCCTGTCAGTGCTGCAGACTTGATGTATGACCATGAACAAGTTATTCACTATATGCCTCAGTTTTCTTTTCTGAAAGGATCATAACAGTTGTAGCAGAAATGTCATATTTTTTAGTACTATGAAGTGTGTATTTTCCCCTGGGGATGTTAAGAATAGTCATAATAACGATTAATTATCAAACTAGGAAATGGAAAGTACCTTCAGACTTCTAAGAAAGTTCATATGAACCCAATACATACAGAAATGTCTTACAGAACTGTAAGATTTTTTACTAATTTATATTAGACAAAGGTCTGTAATTGCATTTCTTGGAGTCATCAAAGAGACTTTTGCTACTAGTTAGCATGTGAAATAAAGAAGCTTTACTAGAAAACCTGATATACTTGAAGGTAGTCCCAGTAACACACTACTGTAAGAAGAATCAAAGAATTGTGGGATGGTTTGGGTCGGAAGGGATCTTAAAGATCATCTAGTTCCAAACCCCTGCCCTGAGAAGAAACACCTTCCACTAGACCAGGTTGCTCACAGCTCCATCCACTCTGGCCTTGAACACTTCCAGAGATGGGGTATCCACAGCTTCTCTGGGAAACTTCTTCCAGTGCCCCACCACTCTGACAGAGAATAATGTCTTCCTAGTATCTAATCTAGACCTACTCTTTTTCAATTTGAAGCCATTCTCCCTTGTCCTGTTGTCGCCCTGAAAACTCAGCTTTTGGAGCTTGTTGACATAGTTTCTAAAGACTTTCCCAGGACAGTAACTGTAAACATAGATATGAGTACATTCTTTCTGATACACGTCTTTTGATGGACATCTCTCACAGCCAGTGCGGTTGGGAAAGTGTTATCCTGACCATCCAATCCCTGGCTGTGGTCAGAAACCTATAAATTGTGAGAGAAGGAATAAAGTCTTTCTTTCCTTCATCATACCTTGAGCTGCATCTGTGTGACTTACTTCGTGTCCAACAGCAACATCCTGTCACTACACGTCCTCATAAAATGTCCCTCCCCATTTTTCTTGTGGGCTCCCTTCAGGCACTGGAAAATTGCCATGATGTCAGTTCAAAGCCTTCTCTTTCCCCGGCTGAACAGACCAAATTCTCTCAGCCTTTCTTCAAAGGAGAAAGGTGCTCCATCCCTCTAATCATCATCATGGCTCTCCCTTGGACTCGCTCCAACAGGTTGATTTCCTTGCTGTGCTGGAGAGCCCAGAGCTGGATGCAGGGTTCCAGGTGAATTCTCAGAGTGGAGCAGAGGGGCAGAACCCCCTCCCTTTCCTTTCTGGCCACGCTGCTTTGGATGCAGCCCTGGACACGTTTGGCTTTCTGGGCTGAGTGCACCTTGCCAGGTCATGCTCAGCCACTCATCCACCAGCACCACCAAATCCTTCTCAGCAGAACTACTCTGATCTGTCCATCCCCAGCCTGTGATCGTACTGGGCACCACCCTGACCCAGGTGCAGCACTTGATCTTGTTAAACCTAAGAAACAAGGTTTCTTGACCTTGTGTCAGGTCCTTCTGGATTGCATCCCTCCCTTCAGGTGTGTCAGATACACCAATGAATCAGTGTCATCTGCAAATTTGTTGAGGGTGCAGTTGATTCTTCTATGTCTTTAATGAAGATATTAAATATCACTGGTCCCAACACAGATGCTTGAGGGACACCACTTCTCAGTGATTCCACTGGTCTCAGAACCATTGATCACCTGTGAATGTGACTGTCCAACCACTTTCTTATCCATCTAACAGTTCACTCATCAAATCCATCTGTCACCAGTTTAGAGAGAAGGATATTGTGGAGGACCATGTCAAATGGTCCTTTCTCTAGATCCTCCTGTCTCTCAAAGCTTTCCTCTCTCTAGATCCTCCTTCAAATAGTAGTTGTATTGGGAAACACGGTATTAAGGGAAAGGGATTCTAGAATAAAAAAAATAATTGCAACAGCGGATTATAATTATGTTTTATAAATAGAACATTGTGATACAGAGGAAGTTGCCATGCTTTTTGAAGATTAAATTGTTGAAGTCTTCACCATTGTACTCTCAATTGTATAGTAGATATTTTCTTTTCACTGCTTTTTCTTAATAGTTGTAATGTATTGTGATTATTTAATTTTTTTTTCCGCAGCCTTACATATTCTAGCTGATCTTTTTGTAGGTGTAAAAAGGGAGCATGCGGAGGGGAAGGGAGATTGTTTTAGAACTGTTGGATGAAATACTTCCACAGTGCTGGAGATTTACTGTGTCATAATCAACAAATAATTATTCCTTTCTGCTGTTGATAGGGTCTGATGAGATTAGGGCGGATATGATTCATTCTCTTTGAACTTGCCAACAAAATCTAGAACTATTAAGCATAATTCAATTGTTCAACATTTGAGGAGTGTCTTTAAGAGCATATTCAGGGCCTTTTGCAGATTGAGACAAGTAACAAACCAAACATATGGTGCAACTGACACTGGAAAAAGTGTGTCAGAGTTGAAATTCATAGAAACACTTGTTCTACTGTTCCTTAAAAGAGCATTGTAAATATATTCATCTAGCCTTTGAAGGTAAACATGTCTCAAAATAGAAAGTCAGAGATCTCTGAGTTTGAAAGAAAATGCTTTTATTTTTGTATGGTTTTTTTTACCAGGATTGTAGATACACATATTGTATGTGACTTGGAAGTTCTATAATGATGATTTTCTCAGAGTAAGGAAAAATTGGTTTACTTCATTCGAGGAAGTACTTGAATGAAGGTTACTTCATTTAAGTAACATTTTTTCTCAATAAACAGTGGTAAGGTAGGGCAGTGGTCTGTTTTCTCTCAATCCAACTTTTTAAATTAAGTTTTAGTACTCTGCAGGAAGTGCTTTTTATTTAAAAATAGAGGTATTTTTTCCTGAGTCAGAAGAAGTTAAGTTTGTTCATAAAAATAGAAATTGACATGAGAAGCTAACAGGTATGACAAAGATTTTGATCTGGTAAATATAGATTTCATCTGTAGTGTGACGTTATCTAGGAAACTGGAAAACTTTTAGTAAAACCAGTGCAGATTCAAAAAGAAAAATTGTAAGATTCAAAAGAAAGATGGTATTTAGATACCCAGGTCTGAAGTGAACTTAAATACCCAAATCTAAAACTGAAAGTCCGCAGTTAGCTGCCATCTAACCTTTGGATTAAGTAGGAAGATTTGGGCTTCTTATTTAAGTTGAAATGCCCTGGCTACATAGAATTGCACTAGCGAGCTTTTTCAGGACCATCCCAATACTGACCATGTTGAAACTGGGAGTCTGCACCAGATGCAAGCCAGGTGATGTTCAGGGACAATTGGGTTCAGTGTATAATTTTAAGAAACGGAATCAGTTGGCAGTGTGAAAATGTACCTCACAGTAATTGTTAATTGTATGGCATGGTAACTCCTGTATTCTCCTACCAAAATGTGGGTTTTGAATTAGTATCAAACTCCTAAAATAAGTTAATAGAAGAACAATTTACTATTTTTTAGAATGACATGTTTTTAAAAAAATTCTTTAATCTTTAAACTTGGGTTTAGTTCCTTCCTTTAGCTGAACAGGTTTAAGTTCTGTTCAAAATCTGTCTTTTACACTGGTAGATGCAAGGCTACTCTGGATGGAAAGTGTGCTCTCCACTCTTGCTGTTGGGACTGCCAAAGCAGATTTGCTGTGTCAAAGACAGACGCCTCCAGTCTGAGGAGTGAGAACACAGCAATAAAGTTCAAGGCTTTGGTCTCTTACAGGCAGATGTACTGCTTGAGTTCCTGAGTTAGGAGGGTTGAGAATATAGGTAAAGGGCTGGTCTTTTCTCCCTAAATACATTGTAGGCAATTGTTTGTGGAATATAATAATTTTAGATAGCTTACAGCTCAGGGTCTCACTGGCTTCTTCTAAAATACCCCATTTTCCCCATATACTACTTAAGGAACCTGGGAACTGAATAAGAGATTTTTGATTTCACTCCAAGAATCAGAAACATAAAAATTATCTCAGTTTGGCAGCTAACTTTTAAACACTGACATTTCCTCCTGGTCATGGTCTTGTTGCTTGCTGACGGATGGCATCAAACTTAAAAATGCCAGAGTGACACATATTTTTTGAGGATTATATTTTTTTTCTTGGATAGTGACAGACTCTGCTGAAAAGGAACAACAAAGACCCCAAGATTTAAATCCTGACCTGAATATTTTTGAAGGCCCATATTTAAATTAGCATGGTTGTTGAATGCAACATTACTGTTTTGTTTGTACAACACTTTACATAACATCCATAGCTTGGTGGTGCTTGCAGGTCACACAAATATCCACAAAGTACTGTAGTACAATGTACCCATGCTACTTATCCATGAATTATTTAACCTGCAGCCCTTGAGTACAGTCATTCTTGGCTTGTATTATCTGTGGCCTTTCCTGAGCAGAAGCTATTAGTAATATTGAATGTAGCCCAACGGTACTCTAGCATTTGGATATTTATTGTTACTTTCTGAGACTTTCTAGTATAGACATAGTGAGTTTATTTTGTTTAATTTAGTAATTGTTATTTTATGGTGTTCATGTGAATTCTCAGACTATATTCTATTAACTTGATAGAAGGTATTGTTTAGGTTGTTTGGAGGGCTATATATGCACTGTGTGTTTTTACATAGTTGCTACTTTTCTTTTTCCTTTTGTTGGCTCTCAGTGTGTTGGTTCTGACCCTGCACAGTTTGCTGTTTGTTACCTGTCTGCAAGGAAAGGGATGAATACTGTCACTTACTTGTACACATGGCTTGAGTAAATGCCATAAGATATTACAGAGAGATTTGAAACACCTAAATGTTGTATTATTTACAATGTGGTATTTTTACAGCCAGATCTCAGTTACAATACCCTTTTCTGTTTCCATCTGTAAATGTGAATGAGAAGCAGTAATTAGTAAAGAGGCCTTTAATTAAAGGGAAAAAACAAGATCAGAAGTGGCTTTCACAAATAATAGATCTTTTTTCTCCTTCAATTAAAAAAAAAAAATTCCAAGGAGACTGTTTTCTTTAGGCAGGAATCATCCTGCATCAAGAAATATTGGCTGAGAAATGAAGAGATGGAGAAAATTAAAAGCCTCCAAGTCACAGAAATCCTTCAAGGCAGACTTTTAACCACCACACACCTACCTACACACACACACACACACACACACCCCTTAACTCCTACAAACTATCTCACCAATTCAGAATTTCCTGGGAAGCTGTCTTGTGAGAAATGGTCAGCTAAGAGAGGGCAGTAATTTGGTGCTGCAAACCCCATGTTTTACCTGGCTTTACTAGAGAGGGTAAATCAATTTATAGGTTGCTAAAAAATCTCTCTTGTGAGGACTACGACGTTGCTACAAATATATTGTAACATATTAAAAGATTTTTTAAAAAAGCTTCTTCTAGAGTTACAGGGAAGGAGATTTTGTGAGTATGATTTTGAGACAAGCAATCACCAAGCATCAGACCCTTAATATCAGAATTTTGCATTAAAGGTTTTAAATGACTGCTTCAAATCAGGTCATGGGAAAAACCATAGTTCCACACAAGGGCCTTCAGCCACTACATTATGCATTTGAAAAATTAGCGTTCAATAAAGGCAGCAAAGTTGCATGGTCTATGAGGAGAGTTTATCTAGTTTTAAGTAGTAATGTGAGGATACAGTACTTCCCTCTGCTTTTTCAGACTTGCCAATGTGGCTATCGTTACTGACAGCTTGACATGATGTTAGTTATTTAAAGTGTCAGATGAGAGTGGCTGATGCCATGGTACTGCAGTGCTCACATTTGCTGGAAAATTAGATGGTGTTTTTTTTTTAAAAAAAGGCCTAAAACCCCCCAACAACCCAGCTGCTTAAGCCTCTGACTGCTTAGGTTTTTTTTCTGTGCTGGGTGTATAATTTGAGTGAGCAGTAGTGAACATGCCTGAGGTGTTAAGAGAATGATGCGTTTTCTGTAGGCATGAATACACTTAAATAAAACAGGAACACCTTCCTGTCATTTGTTGTCTTCCAGAAAGAATTTTTAAAAGGAAACGGAAGCCAATTAGCCCGGAAGTTTAACCTCCTTTAGCTTAGCTTCTTTTATGGGAGCTTTTTAACCTTTTAAATAAATCATTTTCTTTCTTTTCTCCCCTCCCCTCTGAATCTGTTAGCAGCATTTCTCATGCTGGGCCCAAGGAGCAGGCTGCTTAAATTCAAGAATGATTTTGAGGGGATAAAGTGTACAAGATTTTGAATTCTTGCCATAAGTCCCTGGCAGACAGCCAGGAAACCTCAGAGGAATAGGACTAATGAAGGGAGGGTAAAGGAGATCTGGAGTGTGTGGCTGGTAATGCAGTATTCATTTAATTGGGAGCAGGTATCGGTGCAAACTTCTCCATTTTAATTGGAAAGAGAAGGAGGGTGTTAAGGAAGATGGAGAAAAATAAGAATGCATAAAGTTTTCAAGCTGAGGAGCCAAAGGCAGGCCTGTATATGGCAGAGAAAGAACTCAATTTAGGGCAATTTGCTCTGCAAGCTGGGCTGCAATCTCCCCTGGGGATAGGGATGAGGAAGAAAATGAAACCAAAAGAGAACTTGATAAAATCACCTAGCACAGACAATCTCAGTAGAATAGGTTTTACTGAGTTAAATCTGCCCCAATCAATGTGATTCTTTTCATATAAGTTACAAATAAAAAGCCACAAGATTACAATAAAAATCGAGGATGTACTGCTGCTGATGTAGCACATGGGAGTCTTAAGGACTTGTTGTGGAATACAGGTTTTTTGCAAGCATCGTGTTTGGTTTTTGCTTTGTTTCCTAGCTAGGAGGGAAAAGCCCCTCATCTCTGCCTCCTCCCTAACCTTTTATTATCTTTAAACTAAGGTTAGTGGTAATGTGTGAACCTTACAGAGCATAATTTTCAATGCTCTGCAAAGCTGAACATGCTTTAGTCCTGACAGTTGCTAAACCCGCAGATTTATCTCTGATAAAAAGATACTCTTTTTTGCCTTTATACATGACAGGAGTTAAAATAAGGAAAAGACACTTCTCACCTATTCCACCTCTTTCCACCCATCCCCACAGCTGGGCATACAGAAAAATGAGAGTATCTGCATTTTCATGATGCATAGGAAAGGTGTTATGTTGTAATTTTCTATACTGTACATATGCAGTGTCTTTCTCGGTACAGATACTTGGTGTATCAAGTGCTAAACAACTATTCATTCTACATCTGAGGACTAGCCTGAGTGGATTTCCTTTTTATTCTCAGTAGAGTGTTAACCTAAATATTTAGTGTTTAATGACCTCCTGGGAAACGACACTGTTATGAATGGTGAGTGTCTGAGGCGGACAGCTGCTATTTTGTTTGCACTGTCACACAGCTGAGGTGGTTGCACTGAGACAGATGAGGTGGTTCCTGCAGGGTCTTCAGTTGTGTGGGGAGGTTTGTAGCAGAAGAGAGATAATGTGAGATATGCAGCTCTGAGGGTCTGAAGGAAAGAGCAAAAATTGGGGTAGGGGAAATGCAGAACTAGGCAACAAAGTGATGACTAGTAGCTGCAATGGATCAGCTGAGATCTGTAGCTGTAATTAAGTACTTTCCTTTGTCATGCTGCTGCAGCACTAATTTTACCTCATTAACTTTCCATTGGCAAATTTCCATTGCATTGGAAATGTAGGAAGAATATAAACAGGAATAACATTGCTACCTGAAATGTGCACTATTCCAGGAATATGTGGATATTTCTGGTTTTAGCTTTGTGTCCTAAGGATGCTTTCCAATAGCCTGCTGGTAAATAAATCTATTTATTGATTTATTAATGTCCAGCCACTGGACATTCTGATGAAAATCTGGACACCTTAGAAGTTTGAGGGTCCTACAAGTTTTGTGAAAACAGTTGGCTAAGAAGAGAAGAGACACAACCTGAACATCTCTTTTGAGATGATCAGAGCTCACTTTTCTGGAGGCAATGGTCAGTGAGAGGCAGTCCACAGAAGCCAACCTCTACACAGGCTAAAGCCATGGGCAACAGGACAGCTCAAAGAAGAGAAGCTAATAGCAAGGAGATGGAACCAGGCAGAAAAAGACTGGGCTGGGAACTTACCTTTGCCTTGAGGACGGGGATGTTGAGGTGATGCTGGATGCTCCTGTGTAGCTCCAGAAGCTTCTTCAGTGTCATCACTGCAAAACTTCATAGACATGCTTGGCTGTGCTTGCTTTGAGATGCCTTATGCACTGATTTCCAAAGCTATCTTATGCCTTACTGTGTTTCTGTATCTGTATGAATACGTGCATGCAATTTTGAGCTGTGGCTGAATAGGATAAGGAGATTTTGTCATAACAATGGAGAATGACAATGGAATTAGGGGGATTTTCTAAAGAAGAAATAAAGCATTTTTGTATCTAATATATGTATATAGTTATGAAAGCTTAAAAGATCAAATGGAAACAAAGCATTTGTGTTCCTTATGCATGATTTTCACATAGGTCCATCCAAATGTGTGCAGAGAACTTACATGTAGAAATTTACATGATGGTGCAGATAAAACAGTGTATTTTAGTACAAAAAATTGCTAAGGGCAAAGTTCTTGTTGAAATGTATGTCCACAAGTACTATTAATTTTATATAAATAAATTTCATATTGCATTCAAATATTATTTCCTTTCCATTTAAAAGAAATAAGGCAACAAGAGCCCTAAATTTTACATAAGACTTTCAGCCTCTGCATTATCCTGTGACATTTGCAGGGACATTTAAAAGAACTAATACATCATATGTAGCAAAAAAGACTATTTAAAGTTATGGTAGAAAGATGGGAGGAAAAACCCTGTATGCTGTTAGTGATGATAGAAGTGATGGTAGAAGTGAATTTATTCCTTTCTGATCATACTACTTAAAAATTCACAATCAGCTGTGATAGTAAGCTAGATTCTGATTTTGTGTAATGACTACAGTACTGTCAGACATGGCTACGTTTATATGACCTGACGTGCTGTCTTTTATTTTAAACACAGCACTTAATGAAAAGACCGGGAGCAAAATTCTCTTGGAGACAGCAAAGAAACTTAGCTCAAGTCTCATTTCACTGGTTTAAGTGAAAGGAAAATTTGACCCAAGGCTTCCTAAGTAGTAATTATGTAAAATTATTTTGACACAAGGTAAAAGATAGTCATACAGTTGCATTTTCCAGCATATGTGGAAGGTTTTAAACTAATTGGAATTTATTGAGAGACAAATCCTGAAATTCCTTCCATGCTTTCCTTTTACATTAACAGACTGTAAAGTTCACTAACTTCAAACTTCCACCACAGATATTAAAAAATAATAAAATATTTTGTGCCTGCAAAGAGCATTAGCACTTTTAGTTCTGTGAACCCGAGAATGACTTTGAAGATTAATTTGGTGTCTGCTTAGTTATGAGAAGAGATACTTGTAGTGAAAACTATAACTTTTTTCTTTTGATTCAGATTTCAGTAATTTGGTCCTGTTTTGTTTTGCCTCGAACATATGCAGTTTAGTTTAACAGCACAAAATATTATCCATAATTACAGAAAGACCTTTCCTGCTCCTTTTCCTTTATATTGACATCTCTCTCAGCTTTAAAATCTCCCTCTAATTTGTTGTACTATTTATTGACTGTTCTCGTCTTCCAAATGTGGGAACTTAAAGGATTCCTTCTTTATTTGAACAGCATGTATTCTTTCTGATTTCTTAAGTCAGTTTCTGAATTAGTAGAAATTATCTCCCACTGAGTATAAGGTGCTTTATCAACTCATATCATTCCTGTAGGTGATAGGAATGATACAACTTTTGTCTTAACACTTCTACCATCCAGCATAGGATTTGTTAGCTATATTTACAGGTTTTAAAAAATTTGCTTTTTATATAACTGTGCATATGATTGCATTGACATTCAAATGACTGCCTTTCCTGTGGGTGATTTTCCATATGTGTTTTCCTGCGGTGGGTGTGAATGAGTCCTTTTGCTTTGGCATTACCCTTCAGGTGCATCTGTGTCCATGGCTTTGCAATGGACAGAACACGTGGTAAAATATGGATACATGGTAAATGCACCTTGCATTTAAACCATGTCCTACTCTTTCTTAGTCTTGCATGTATTCTGTAAAGCTTTTTCTGCTTTAAATCTTCTTTTGTCTATGACACTTTTGTTGTTATTTTAAAAGTTTTTATCCTGTTCATGGTTTACTTGGTGGATTTCTTAAACTGCTTCATAAATGGTGGCAAGTTATACGTTTATCAAATGGTCATAGTAGAAGTTTAATTACCTCAGAGAACCTCTCAGAAGATGCTTGGGGATATAAATTCTGTTAAGAGAGGCAGAAGAGGTAAATCTGTGAGATCTATCTCAGACCTGAGTAGCTTTGAGCATCTGGGTGGTGTCCAACCCAGCCTTTTCTTCCAGACAGTAAAAAGCATGCCTTACAGCTCAGTGACTATGTTAAGAGATCAAGCCCCTATGCACAGCATTGTAAAAACTGTTTATTTAATGTCTTTTATTATTCTTTGCATTCTTTGAACTTCCATCGTCAAGGGGATGAGAAGTACAGAGAATTTCATGAAACCTGCTTTTGAGTTTCCTTCTGTGATGAGAAGGCAGAGGACGAGAAAAGCCTGGGCCTTTTTACTTCAACAAATAAATGTTTAGTTGCTTTGAATTTTCAAAATACAGATTTTTTTGTGTTCCATTGTCTTCCATTTCTAGAATATCCGCTGCTTCATGTTAGGAACTGCTTATGTTGCATGAAGCCCAGATATTTCTTCTGATTCGCCACCAATTTTATCAGTGCCTTCAGTCACAGTTCGCTGGCGGTGGGAAGTTACTCTGACAGCTTTGCCCACACCTTTATTATTTCTGTTAAGATGTGTAAGTCTACATTTCACCTCTTTCCCGGTGTCCTATTAGGCAGTTTTCCTTTATTTCACTTGAAATTTATTCCTTCAGCTACTTAGGCAACTTACTAGCTGCTGGCAAATGATGTATCAGAGCTCATACAAATTGCAATTTTCCTTTGATTTGGTAGCAAGATGAGTAGCACGGACTGCTGTTCTTCCTCCTTCATATTTTGATCTGGCACTTCAGGCAGGATGCTTATCCATATATGTCCAGGTCACAAAGCAGCCAGTCCCCTGAAGACACATCATTTGACATCTTCAGTTGCTCTTTGCAGAATAAAACTCAGCAGATCCCTCCAAATTTTGAAGCAAGACATCGGGGGTCTTTTTGGGTTGTCAAGTTCTGTTCCTGCTCTGTCTCTTAAATGCCCAGACAGAAAGTACAGTCATTGTGCAAATGAAATGGTGCAACTCTAATAAGTACCTCTGAAGATGTGCCAAAACCTGTGACTGTCTTTACTGACTGTCCTCTCTGTCCAAATGTGGGAATTATTTAGCAAAGCAAATGATACATTGTCAGGATTCTGGATACTCTGTGCCCTGAGGCTTTGTAATTGCTGACTTCTCACCATCTTAACCAGGGAAATGTAATACTCTGTTATAAGCATCTTCTGCAGCAAATGGTGGTTTCACTTTTGATTTTGGTTGTCAGAGAGACCTGTTCAAGTTTTGGGAGGAACAAGGTTCTATGAAAGCTAGAAAAACAGCAAAAGCAAAAGAATAGAAGCTCCTCTGGCCCTTATGAAAGCTACAAGTCTTAATTTACTTTTTTCCCACCTTGCATCATGAGACAGTGAGTCTCTAGAAATGGCTTGACTGGCACTAAATTAGCTTATCAATGTTTTATCTGCTAGAAGATCCACTCTGATAGATGGCTTAAATCATTTCAGCCAATTAGGTCATGACTGGGAAATTCCAGACTACATTCTTGAAATGATTTTCTGCAATATTAGGTAATTCAGTGTTGCTTTTGCAAGTTGAGGAGGGATGGGAGAATAAAGAGGTGCAGAATACCTTGTGAAATGCTACCTTCCAAAGGCAATCTATGTCTGGATCTTTACTTTGGAAGAGTCTTATGAGACAAATTCTTGTATTAGGGCCTGCGGTTGTCAGAGCCAAGACTAAAACACCTGCTGTAGTTTCGTCAAGCTCACAAAGATTATCTGAACAGCCTCTTTGAGACAAGTTCTCATTCAGTTGTCCTTAATGTTGTTATATGTAATCAACTGTGCTTCAGAACAGCTGAATATTCTTTGGGATATACTGCTCCAGGATACAGCACAACCTACTCCCCTTGCCCACTGCATTTGAGTCTTGCTATTATTTTAACTGAAAGAAACAGAGACACTCCACTCCTTTATTCCTCATGTACTATACACATAGGGGAAAGCAGGTTCACTTTAGGTGGTAAGGCTGGGACTTAAGAATTAGTTGTATGTGCTTTCAGCCACATGCATGTAGACTACATACATCTGGAAGTACCTCTTACTGTTAAATAAGTTGTCTAAACATCTGCACAAACAGTAAGCTGTTAGATCTTAGGCTTACTCTGCTTTCAGAAGGCTTCTCCTAATAAAAGGGACTTCTGGAATCATAATCCATACTTCTGGTCTTAGGAACAATGAGGATATTGAATCCCTTCTGGGACTTTAGAAAGACTGGTCTTATTGAGATATTGCTGGCAGAACTTCATTCTACATGACAATTTTTTCCCCAGCTTCCAACCTGACCTTACTCACAGACATAGTATTTTCTTTTGCTCTTGTACCTTCATCTTAAGTGTTGCTTTGTCTTCCCAGGTGAATTCCTTTCTAAATAAGACCACTTATTGCTCTTCAGACCCCATTGTGCTACTTAAAGTCAGCCTCATATTTTTCTTTTATAAGATCCATACTATTCTGGTCAAGATAACAGTTCTTCTCATCAACTCTGTTAATAGTTCCCTCTTGCTTTAATAAACATATCAAGAAACAAATCTGTTTGAGAGCACAGTCCAGTTAACACATTAGTGCCTTTTGGATATCAGGGTAGTGTTTGGTTTTTGGTTTTGGAGTTATTTGGTTTGGGTTTTGGTGGTTAGGGGTTTTTTTTCACTTTTTTTTTTTTTTCTTGTTGTTGTTGTTGTTAGCCATGTTGTAATGCTCCCCATTAATAAATTAATTGTTCAAAAGATTAAATCTTTTTTTCCCTATGCTGTTTCCATCTGATGAGCTCCAAATTTAATGCAAAAATTCTTACTACGCTGTTAGTGATTGACCTTGCACTCTGTACAGTTAAATGTCACTCATTTCCATTATTCCAGTCCTAGAGATCTTCTATTTTTTTTCTTGCATGATATTATAATTCTTTGTATTGAAAAATACCTTCAACATTGTCATCTGCATATTTCATCAAGCAGTTCTGATTTCTTTTCTGATTAAACAAGGTGGGCCTCAAGAATGAGCCATGAAAAATTTTAGCAGTCCCAGACAAGGGATAAATCTGTAACTATAACCTGTTTCTGTCTTGTATAATTAGTTCCCTTCCCCCTATACCTCTTTTCTTCTAATTCCCATCTTCAACTTCACCAGTAATTTGCTGTGGCACTCTGCCAGTTCCTTCTCTTGTCTGGATACGAGACAACTACTCTTTTTCTTTTTTTGTCCTGAAAAATCAAATATCCTAACAAAGATAGATGTCAATTTAGGACTGCATTAGATACCTTTAGATTAGTAGCTGGGTGTTTTTAATTCTATATTCAATTTTCAAAATTTCTTCTGATCCTTGTGTGATATAGAGGTTACCTTAAACATGAGGGGGGAGGTGGAAACAATCCCAGCTGTGACCCAGGTCCTTTCAGGTCTCTTAGATGGTTATTTTACAATGTAAAATTGTAAAATGAGGATGTGGGGATTCCAGCTACACAGACTTGATTGTAATGTCAAAGTTAGAAGTCTAGTCAATCCAGATGCCTTTCGGGCAGTGGACAGAAAATAGATGTCTGTGGCATATGATTTCAGTCTTTAAGGAATTAAAGCTCCATGAAGAAAATGGCCTGCTATAGTGAATATGTATAAACTTGGTCATGAGATTTCTCAGTGGCCTTCTAAAGAGTGATTTTCCAGCACAAACTCAGCTCCAGATTTATTAGTTCCAGATGCTTTTCATAGTCTCCTGGAATGTTCTATGGCATTTTGCCTTCATAATCCACCTGTAAGCCATCTATCAGTGATCAATCATCAGGAATGTGAAATTTTGAGTTTTAATATTAGCATTAGATGATGCAGGGCTGTCTTCTGTAAATGGTTGAAAGAGATTCAGATTCTGTAGGTTTAGGCTGTGAAATTTTTGAAATTTAGGGTAAAATAATTGTTGAGAGAGGATCGTTCAACTCATTAACTTAAGCCTGGATAATATTGCTTTGGGGAATTGCTGTTGACTGTATGGCAACCCTGAAAAATATCTTACATTAAATACAAGTCACAGGCCTAAGTTTGTTGGGATAATTCTTGTCACATGAGTTCAGAACTTCAGTCCTGACAAATCATTATTATTTAATCATTCATATCAGAGAGTTGCTGCAAAGACTGGAAACTCTCAACTGCAGATGAACTCACTTCAGTTGAGTCACACATGGAATGTTCCAAACATGGCATTTTAATCATTATTGATTTATTTTTGTTTCTTTTTTGGGGCTTTTGTTTGGGTTTTTCAGTTTGTAAATAAAAGCTTCCAATATATAAAAGCTAAAAAATTTTGGTTTTTGCTTTTTATTTTTGGAAAATGATATTGCCAAGAAATAATTGTACTATTGCTTTTCCCCCTCCCCCTATATATTATCATAATACTGTTTTCAGGGAAGTGTTTATTTATTTGTGTTATTTCTCCACAAAATAAATGTTTTTATAATAACATTTAGCACGGATATAGCAACAATAAAAATTTAACACAGTTTTCCCTATGTTTCACTTAACTTTTTAAACAATTTCAGAATTTTCAGATCACTTTGAAACTGAGGAAACTGTTTCTACTTGAAAGGAGAAAATAATCTCTGATTAAATCTCTGATTAATTTCTGCATTTAAATGAAGTTTCTCACAAATTATTCTGAATATGAGATAGAAAATCACCCCATTCTATCATTGTTAACACATTTTATTCTAGAGAAAATTTCAGCTAAGCTATTCTTAGATTCTCTTTAGCCTGAAGTTTTCCAGAAAACCACACATCAAATTCCAAATTGGGAAGCAAATATTTTGTCAGACTGGGAAAAAACAATTTACCATCTACCCTGGGATTTATGTAAAACTCATAAAATGTTGTACCTAGCTATTTTAATTTAGCAAAATTTTTCTATAATAGACTTTTCTGTGCCCAGATGTTGGCTGATATTAATCCCAGAACTTTAGCAGTCTCTTCACAAGGTTACACTTGAGCAAAATTTTTTAAAAAATAAAAGCAGTTCTTGAGGAAGTAAAGTAGATTACACAGAAATTGTTCAGAATCTTGTGATTTTTCCAAGGTAAGGGAGAGACTGGGGGTAGGGAGGTGCAATGGATATTTTTTCCTCACTACTAGGGCTACATGCTATGCAAGAACCCAGGCAGAGAATCAACCTTTGTGTCTCAAAAATTCCTCTCATCCATTCCTGTGATAGCTTCTGGTTAGTGAAGGGTGTATGTGATGGGTGGGTGAGTGTATGTTAAAAAAATTTCAATATGGAAATTTATGTATCAAATTCACTCATTTAGCAAAAATACACTTGCTAGCATTCAAAATCCAGTCTCACTTGTGGTTCCAAACTGAGGCATAGGCAGTCCTGCCTAATCCAAAGCATTTCCTAAGTACTGTGGTAGGATCGACAGGCAAGAAAAAAACCCCTGAAATGTAGTGAGAAGTATCCTGTGTCTGGAAGAGGTTGAGAATGGACAATGATTCATGATGATTATATTTTTAGTGACAGTAAAGACTGGTCAGACATTACTGATTTTAAATGGAAGAAATTTTAGAAAGGGAAGAAAATAACTTTGTTTCCATAAATTCTAATAGTCTGGACTTGTTAAGTGCAGCAATATAGTTGTGGTCTTTGGGTTACTATGCTGTAATCCTCAGAAGTTATGTATTCATTTTGACCCTGGGCCAGTGACATCAGTAGAAGATAGATGTCAGCAACTTTAGCCAAAATCAAACCATGGTGGCCATTCACCATTTTTAATCATTCTGTGATTGGTTATATGAATCTTACTAAGATAAACATTTCTCCATTGACTGAAAAAAGTAAGGAATACATGAATAGATGGATTTTAAGACTGGTTAAAGCATTATAAGGATCTAAAATTTCAAAGCCAAGGGAGAACTTCTGTTTATTAAATATTTTTCCTTTATCAAAAGGATTCAATTAAAATTTTCTCATATACTGCTATAATTGCTTAAATATGTTTCTGGTAAAAAGATCTAAAGTTTTATCTCATTCAGATTGTATTAAAATCATCCTGCTGTCACTTGAGAGTATTGCTAAACTTCTACAAGTCTGAAGTCATCTTAAATGTTCTCTTGGAAGAAACAGGATGTGACAGCTATTATTTATCTCTAAATTATCCCCATAGATTTAGCATATAGAATAGATTTAAATAGATTTAATATATAGAATACAGTGCAACATTAATAAATAACACAGAAGAAGAAAACAAGATACTGCCAGGTCAGTGAAGTGTAAACAGCAAGAGGACTGAATAAGAAGCAAATGAGAACTGAAAATAGAAATTCCAAAGAAATTAGTCCCCATCCACGCCTCTCTAGTTTTTTAATCAAATTTTAAATATTTTAATCAAAAAGAGCTAAGTTCAAAGTACATTTGAGATAGTGTTAGAGATGCTGTGGAACTTAAGGCTGCATAGAAAGAAAATACATATCTGGGAAATTATTAATTTTTATAAAAGTAACGTTTAACCCTTTGGCACTGTGGAACCCTCTACAAGAGATGCATAACCCACCTTTTCTTATCCAGCTCCATAAATGAACACTGTATTTTTGCTGCAAATCCTCAGCTGTATACACTTGGGATAAGCAACTGCCTAGTGGCAAATAGTTCAGAGAAACAGCACTGAGGAACTGAATCTGGTAATTGCTCTGAATTCATTGTTACCCACTTGATTTTATACAGTCATGGCCAAGTCTTCCATCTGTCTTTGTACCCCAACAATGATTTCAGGACACTTTGAGCTGAAACCAAACTGTGTTGTTTTGTGGGGTTTTTTTCTTCTTTTTTTTTTTTTTTTGGTTGGTGTCTAGGCTCTTACCATCACAGCTCTTGATTAAATGACAGCTTTTTGTTTTCATTGTCTTACCTTCTTTTCCCATTCACTTCTTGACAGCTTTCCCTCTCAGCTGAATACTGTTATCACTTCTTTATTCTAATCCTCTCCCTAGCTGCCTATATTATCACCCCTCTGTTTCAGAACTTGGATACTTACCCTTTAATCCATTAATTGGCTTTTTACCCTCAGATCTCTTTGCCTCCTCTGAGTGCAACCTGACTCTCTCAGCCACCACACACCCACTTTGTTCTCTGTCTGTCCCTCTCTTGCACCTCCTGGCTCTGACTACATTTTGGTGCTGCTTTCTCTTCTTTCCAGATAATCTTGTTCTTTATTTCCTTTCACAAAGGAGGGCTCTCTAGTTCAATATCACTTTCAGCATAGCCTCTGTTTCCTCTCTATGTTTATGTATTGCCTTTCTACATTGCATTTAAACAAGGGTAGATGTATATAACAGGAATAATGTCTGCAGCAAATATCTATGTTGCCCTCAGAACAGGTCCATTTCCTTATCAGGGTTCAAAAGTGTTGGGCAACTCAATAAAATATGGGTTGTTACACAGCAAACATATTCACTTAAATGAGATTATCTTTTGATTGTGTCGGGTTTCTATTACTGTTTGCATGCAGTGGAAGTGTACATTTCTTAACGTTTTTTTTTAAATTGAGTAGTCTTTGTGTGTAAAATCTCTTTGTATTAAAAGGAAATACTTTGGTAGCACCATTAAGTCCATGAATAATATTGCTTTATTTTAAGAAACCCTGTCTACTTTTTTTTTTTTTCATTAGTCAACATTTGAAAATATAGACTATATTGCAAAGAGGCTTGCTAGTCTTTTTGTTTTGTTCTCTTTGATGTTTTCTTTATATAGTGTGTATGAATACACACATTTGATATTTAGAAAAATAGGGAAAATTATCCTGGTGCTAATGTACACAAAGCTATTACACCCAGTCATGGTTAATAGCACTAAATGGATTTAGAGTGAGGAGTCTAGACTGCAATCCTGTCAGCATCTGCCCCTTCCCCAGTAATTTATTTGGGGTTTGCACCTGCAGGTGCTGAACTGCGATTGAATTCATACAGAATTTTTTACTTGGATAGCAGGCACTGAAATAGTAACATTTAAGAAGAACATTAAATAAAAGTGACTGCATTACCATTAACTTTCCCTCTTTCGTTGTCAATATTAAAACAAGAGAATCCTGATTATCCAGGCTCTTCCCAAGAGGATCTCCTTCTCTAATTAACTCCCTAATCTATTGGCACCCTGATGATTAGACGTATCTTGTGCTGCCTGGTGTGTTTCATTGTTAGGGAGCTTTCATAAAATATTTCAGTTTTAGCTCATTCGTTGGCTAGTGTACCTTTAATATTTCATGCAAATGTAGTGACATGCTTTGCCTTGCCTTGCCTTGCCTCCATGCATTAAAGCCTTTCTTAAAAGGCAGTAGATATGTAAAGTCTGTGAAAAGTCTGCTTTACAGCAGAGCTGTAAAGCTAACTTTACAGCAGAGATGAGAAGTCCCCTATTTGCCTGCCTCTCTGTTCCTATGTCCCATGCACACGGTAAGGTGCAGCTGGAAATTACCTTTTCCTTCAGTTTAAGGATATGCATATGTATCTGCCACCATCTCCAAAGGTGAGAGGTTCTAACCCATTCTAACACACAGCTGTGGAAATGGGAGTTTGGTTAGGACTTGTAAAACAAAAAGGTTTTTCATTTTTCTTCAGTCTTGTATATTCAGGCTTGTTTATGTGAGACAGAGGTGTGTCTCTTAAATTCTTCTCTCTCTAATAAAAGAAAAATAAATTGCCCTTCACACATAATATAGTTTTTTCAAAGTCAGAATATACTTGACTCAGGGAATCAAACCAGCATACCCAGACATCTTTTGCTTCTTTTCACTTGGAAGAGCTCAAGTCCTGTAGAAAACAGGGAAAGAAAACCAGTTTAAAGATTTTTTTTTTTTTATCAAAAATTCTGTACCTAAGTCTTCTCTATATACATTTTAAGTCTCAAACATCCCCCATTGTTTATTTGAGTAATGTTTTAGTTTTTTTAACTGACAGACACCTTATTCTTTGGGGCTTTTTTCAAATATTTTTATCATTGGGGCATTCCCTTCTTTGTTTCATTCCATGGAGTCTCAGCACATGCAGTTCTCTTATGAGAGGATGCTTTTTAGTTCAAATTGAAGTCTGTCATCGATACATGGTCTTGTAAAGACCTATGATGTGCCTCTTGTCCTACACCTAGAAATGTGCCTTGGTGTGGTAGCAGATGCACATCAGTGTGTAGACCCTTTTCAACATGTTCAGCCTGGATCTGTCATTCATGTGTGTGCAGCTCACAGATGGATGTGGTGGCCTTTTTGTGGTCTGTGAAGTCTGTATTATGTATGCACAGAGCCTTGCACTAGTCCTGCTCATGTGTGGAGATAGAGGCATGGAAGGTGTTGTCATAAATCTCTCCAGGATCTCCCTCCACTATTAACAGCAGCGTGCATTTTTAACATTAGCAGGAAGAGCACCCTAAAAACTGTGTACCAATCACATACTGCAAAAGAGACAGCAAAAGGCAGAAGGGTAAGAGAGATCATAGCAGTAAATATTGTACTGTAGGAAACCTTTATCCACCGCATGCAATGTATTAATTCAATTCATAGTAACTGTAAGGTACCATCAGGGATGCTAAAAAGCTTTGTAAAGACACAGGTGTTTTTCAGGAAATGAATTGATAATCTTTGAAATATATAACCCTCCTCCCCACCCACCTCTGGCTGATCTCTCTAACAGCTTGTATAATTCAATACTGATTTGTAACTTAGTTATTCGTAATGTTATTTATTTCTTGTTCATTCTTTCCTTATTTTACATCTATTTCTGAATTTCACAGACTTCTCATAAAACACTGTAATGCTAAGGGTAATTTTTTAAAGGTTCTTCAAAAATATAGATCTTTAATATGCAGCTGCTCTCCTGCAAAAGGGGCAAAAGGTTTCCTCCTGCCACTTTTTTCAGATTCTGTATTAAAAAATCTTTTTTTCCCCCCTCAGCTGTCAATATTTAAGGAAGAACCCTTTCATATTTTCTATAATCCTGTTAAAAATAGTAGGCATCTTCTGAATCTGTGGCTAGACATACAGCATGGTGCAAAATAATCTAAACACTCAAGGTTTGTTTGCAGATTTCCTCTAATGAAAAAGGCTCAAGACATATAATGAGACAGCCCCTCTGATACAGTTAATGGGTATCCACACAAGTTTATCCCTTGAATGCATTACATGATTCATAAGAAATTGCTTAGTACATAAGAAATTAAGATTGAGTAATATTTGCTGATGTCTAATTTTTCAGCTAAGAAATCTAACACTTTTAGGGAAGAAGAGGGGTAAGAGGTCTTCAGTTATGTTCCTCTGCTCTCTGTAAAACATGATAGTTTAAGACACAGCTATATTGCACAAAGATTTCCGAGTACCGAATAGAAAGGGTTCTTTCATTCAGTTGAACATCAGAGGATTATGGCACCACGCCTAAATTGTAAAAATATTTTGATTTCAAAATGTGTTTAATAGGTCATACTTCTACAGTCACAGCTTAGAGTTGATTACTATGTCTAATCTCAAAACAGGTCTATGGTAATAAGTGTCTCACTAAATCGCTGTCTTCACTGTGTCTAAACTGTCAGGGTGGGGATTTTTACAGGTGCCTAATCAATATATAAATACAAATCCTATTAAACCTCTCCATGTTGCTGGTGAGCAGTTATGTGCTTTAGAAATCAGTCATTCTTCAGCCCAGGTCCTGTTTTATTTTGCATGGGTGTAGTTGAAAGGAAAGAAAGAAAGAAAGAACACCACATCCACAAGGGGACTTGCAGAACACTAGGGCAGGACACCTAGCTAATGGGGGAGAAAGGTGCTCAGACCTGCAGGGAACAGCACAGGAAAATCCTTTTTCAGGGGTAGTGGGTGTTTTGTCATGCAGGATGTGCTGCCTTTCACACCTATCCTGACATGGTGGCTGTGGCAAGAGTGTTTAGCCAGAAATCTTTGCATCACTCCATCATTGTGTCAAAGGTCTAAAGAAAAATAAATTTGGAGGTGTGGGGGAAGGCATTGCTAAACTTGGTTTTTTGGAAGAATGAAGTTTGGAAAAGGAAGAGTTAAATTTACTGCTGCTGTAATATACATACCAGCCTCTTCTGGTCTTTTAAATCTTCACAGCTCTCTTACAACAGGTTCTCTTCATGTCTAGAAAATGCAAATCTCTGGGCTCCTAAGAGCAACTGAATAGGGATATGTATTTCATCTTAAAACAGAGTGAAGAGGAAGGAAAAAAAGAAAAGAAAAAGTTAGTCAAAGGATTTTGGAAACAGGTGTTCTAAATCAATGTTAATTGGATTTCAGTTAATTATTCCTTATACTTTAGGGATTATAGGAAAGGAATATAGGGGGAAAAAAAGCAAGAACTACTTCTCTGACACACTAATTGCTCTAATATTATTTAAGCTGAGCAGACCCTCATTCCTTTCACACACAGCCCATAAAAATTTGTCTCCAGATAACTCTTACAGAGGCTAGGGAATAAGGATGAAGTAAAAAAGAAAGACACAATCTTTGGAAGCCACCTTTACTTGGAAGGGTGGTAACAAATTTAGTTTATTATGCATACAACCTGTAATTACTAAGATAGAGACAACTTCTAAAAGCTGTTGTATCTTGACTGTGGACACCCCATTTCTAGTACGAATATTTTGTGATTATCCTGATACTTTATCCCTGGCAGTGTATGATCTATGCACACAACTTAGAAAGGCTGACAAAGACTGGGAAGAAGACAGGATTTTGGCTTTCTGTTCTTATTCCTCATGGGAATGAGGAGCCTACTTTTTTGGCCAGCATTGACACTGGTATAACAGTTGACATGAAAAATTTTATATGGAAAGTTTTAGTTCACCTCTGAGAACCAACTAATTACAGATTTAAAAGAAGTGGGAGACAAGATGAAATGAGATTTTAAAAATTACTATAAATTGGAGCAGTCTAAAGAAATTTTAAAATTTAACTGCAAGTAAGGTACAGGTAGTTTTATTTGTTTGAATTGATGAGTGTGGGAGTCGGTGTGACTCCCGCTACTCTCCTCTTCCTGCCCAGCCTGAAAGAAGTGAATGATACTTGTGACAAAAGTAACAGATTTTCAAAGTTATTTTTAAACATTAATATGATACAGTAATCAGAGCTTCTAGTAACAACTAAGATAATGTTTTACATGTTTTTTGCCTTAACTATGTATCTTTGAAGAACTCCCCACCCCTTATGTTTGAAGTATACATGAAACTTGTTACTTTTGAACAGAAGTCAAGTTATATGTGAAATTATTTACACAGCAAATTTTAAAAGATTTTGGAAAGCCTAATGAAACTTGCCTGAGGGCAGTTAGAATTTGCATTCCAGCTTCCAGCATGTGTGACAAGTTGCAAAGTATCTCAGTTTAAAAAAAATTGGAAGGGGATTTCCTACCTTCAGTAGTTCTTATCTATCTATAGCCAAGGTACATTACTAAGGAGATATACCAATGCCCACTGTATGTGTCAGCACATTTCCCCTACAAACAGATGGGAACATAATTACATCACATCTACAGTCACTCATTTACCTGGCTTCTGTACATATTTGCATAACGTCCCAACAGGAACTTTAAAGATCTGAGACTTTTAAAGAGCTTATGAAAATATTATTCTCAAATGAAAATGATCTGTTATAACCTAAATTTCTACCACACCCGCATGAAATTTGAAAGAACAGATCCTTTTGTTGCTTCTGTGAAAGCACAGGAGAATGCAGTAGAGAAGAGTGATTTCATGTGTTGGTAGCTTTCAGAGAATTGGCCAGGTATGTGTCTGTATTGTGCTAGCTCCTCTTATTTATCTCCTTAACCCACAGCATTTAGATGGTATCATTTCTCATACTGTGCAGATGATGGTACTGCATTCTGTAGAAATAAAGTACTTCTCTATCAAATGTCACTATTTCTAACAGAAACAAAGTGCAAAAAAATAAAAATATTTGAAGTTTTGTTCAGTAACTTTAAAAAAACAGAATTAAACATACAAAGAGAAGTTATGAAAATGTCTGTAAGCTATATATGCATCAGTACTTAATTATTGCTTTCCCAAATGTGGCAGTTTATAGTTTTTATATTGGTCACCAGTGTTTGGGTTTTGGTGTTTTTTTTTTAAATCTACTGCATGCAAACTTTATTCTTGCTTGTACAAAATGCACTTTCACTTTGCAAATGAATATGCAAACTTTTCCTTCTTGTTAAGGAAAAAGATAAAAGACACTCTAAAATTCTGTTTCAGGTTTCTTTTTTTTTCCCCAAATCAATTCCCTCAGTATCAGGTTGCAGGAAAGTATTTCTCAAATTAAATATTCAATTCGTAGCCCAGATGTGTTTTATGCTCTTTTAAACTGTACATATCTCATACTAGTGGCATTTTAATGCTCAGAGTTCAGCAGGGTTTTATTTTTCCTACCTCGCTTTTTCCCTTTGCTCCCCCATCTGACCCTTCTGACCTTTGCTAAAATCTTCACCATGGTGTATAGGTGATAATTGACTGCTTTCTAAAAGACAGTTTTTGTGTCAGCTGAGTGCTGCTTGTTTGAGATGTGAACACATTTTATGGACAGACTCAAAGCCTGCTTGTGCTCAGTCATATGTGCAAAAAAAAATACCTTGTTAGTCGTCTGTAATCCCTAGCCCATGGTGGTTCTCTCCAGTTTATATGTGAGAAGAGATGTGCTTATTTAATCACAGAGCAGATGCGGGGCCTAAGGGCCTGACCCAAAGCCCATTGAAATCAACTGGAATCCTACCGGAGGTTTTAATGGCCCTATATGTTTAGATAAAACATGTCATTTTTATGAAAACTAAACAAACAAACAAAAAAAAGCAACTTATACTTTCTTTCCTCACTCCTTTCCCATTTGCCTCAGGAGGAAAATACCAACCTATAGTCTAAATACAATGTAAATAATTTAATAACCCCCACCTGACAACTATTCTGCTAAGAAATTGTTGTAATAGAAAGCTGGAACATGGCTTTATAGCACCGGGGTGGCTACAGTACCTTTTAACACTATAAACATTTTGTAAGGGAAGGTTGATGTGTTTACACAGAGAACAGTTTGTACACAGTATGGTCTTAGGACTACATGCTAAAAATATCTGTGTAGTCAGTGTAGTCTATTTGTGAAATATAGCAGGAGAAAATATTTATGAGCACCACAGGACATGAAGCTCAAAGTGCAGTCGTTTCTAAATGAAAATTATGTGACAGTTCATCAGTATTTAATGCTAACATTGCTTGATCTAGACATAAAGAATTTAGCAGCCATTTATCATAACATACAGTACTGTTCATTTCCTGATTTGCTTAGAATACATTGATATTTTAATCTCAACAGGAGCCACAGGTCTAATTTTAGCTATTTAATGAAAGGAAAATCCAGTGAGAGAGGGATTTTTCACATGGCTATTAGAAGCCTACTCTCACAACTTGAATTGGTTGGTCTTTTTAATGCATGCTCCCAGAAGCCACTGCTTGGTCCCTGCGCCAGATGCAGGTGTTCCCTTGTGCTGTCAGCCAGGAATGATTAATGAGGATTTGCCCCTACTGAAAGCAGTCTTTGGAGCATTGTTCAGGGCATCTGTGGAACTGTCGGGGGAGACAAGGACACAAGTGAACAACCAATTATTTGGCCATCACTGAGGCAGCATGAAAAAGACATCAAATTGGACAGAGGAGCAAAGCTTTTGTTTCATGATCATATTTTTAGGTGTTAATAGTAACAGAGGAATTCTACCTGTTTTGTTTTGCCTTTTCCTTTTTTTTTTTTTTTTTCAGGGGAGAGGGGAAGGGCTCAAGCACTGCTTTAAAGCTAGAAAAGGATGTGCAAAAGAAACAGAGACAAAAACTGATCACAGTCCTTTTTAAAAGTGTTGAAGGGAGGAAAACACACAGAATTGATTTCTTGGTGGTTGCACCGTGTGTATAAAGAAACTCAGTTTTGCTCGACTAACATTGGGGAATGAGGGCTAAGAATTCTGTGGGGAGGAGGAGGAGGAGGAGGAGGATTTCTTATGCAGGGATCTTAATAGCTGTCCAAATAAAACTGTTCAAGAACTGTGCCTTTAACATGTGGTAGTGCAGGGAAGTGTTACGTTAGGATTCTGAAGAAGCAAATGTGAGGAAACAAAACCAGAAAACATGTGCAAGATTGAGTCCAGCATTCATCCTGCATCCCTCTTTCTGTCTCAAGGAAAACACGCTTAGGTGCAGAAGAGTGAAGGAAAGAAAGATAAATGGAACTAAAAGCACTCTGCCTAGGCTTAGACATCTGCATTTTTATATTTACCAAGATTTGTGATTATAAATACTAAATTTAAACTAGAGGGAAAGGATTTTCAGAGCAATCCAATTACTGAATGAATTATTTGTAAAATACATAATATGCTCCATCCTGTCAAGCCTCCTTTTACCACAGTATTAAGAATAAAAAAGTTAATTATACAGCTTAATTCTAATGAGGAATATAATGTTTTAGTGACTAATAATAAATATAGAACAATTTCTACTGAGGTACTGTAATTAATATCTACAGTGGTTAATTCCTAACCTCAGAAGTTCCTCTATCCCCACACATTCATGCAAGAAAAGGAGTTTGGATCCTGAAATAATAACCAATCATAATTCTAAGCTATTCCTTAATGAAGAAGAAATTTATATGTCTAAACTAAGAGTTTAGTTATGTTTGAGTACCTGGATTTAGGTTTATTTTTTGGGGACTTTTTTTAGATTACTTATAATTTAATCGCTGTAATTTATTAAGGAGGACTCATGACATTGCATAAAATTATTTGAATCTTCATACATAAAGGCTAGTTTCGTTACCCATCTGGTTTTTAGGAAGTTTTAGTAAGCAAAAAGTTTTTTCCTGTCTCACATTTAGAATGAGTTGCCACAGGTAATAATTTGACTTATGATACTCAGATTTTCTAAACTTGCCATCTCGGTGTCAAATGACTGGGTCTGAAACCTGAACAGGCAACTTCTGCTTATATTTACTATAGGATAATAATTTTATTAGAAAATAAAAGTTTAAAACAAGAATTAAAACCAAAGTATTTAATATCCACTTTAAAAAAGAAAGAACAATGAGAAGAATGAAAGAACACATTCAAATGGAGCCTTTGTATTTAAAGAATATTACAAATTCCTTTATATCACCCAGATGAGAAGAGGGAAATCACTAAACAACTTAGGAATCTTTAGGATATTCCAGCATTTCTGATAATTGTGCAAAGCGTAGTAGATAATTTGTGTTGGGAATAGCCTCCATACAGCCCTTGAACTGCAGTACTTCTGGTCTGTCCTTTTCCAGGAGTACAGCCATCTGTTACTCTTTGCAAAGAGCACTGACATGTGAAACAGAACTTTGTCTCCTCTTGCCTTTGCTGTACCTGTGTTTGGAGTATGTGACTTTATTTGTACGGACACACTCAACTCTCCTTCTCGTCAGGAAGAGACAATGGCACCAACAACATGCCCCTGTGTCTGACATTACTCAGTGGAAGAACAGTCTCTTAGACTCCTCCTGGGCATGATGGAAGTGGTGGAAATAAAATATTTTGAGGAATTTAGGAATGATTATAGCATCTCTAAAGAGGATATTTGCTTGTGACTGTCAAAGTGCTCAGCTGAGTTTCCTAATCCTAGATAAGTAAATGGAAAGGAAACTTCATGCTGCTATAGACAGTGCTGAAGACTGCACCTTTCCCTGCCAGGTATAAACTTTGCCACAGGTGTTCAATGGCTGCTCATCACCCTTTTGGATTACTTCAGACTCTTGTAGTTATCAGTTGAAGAGAACATAATCATCTGACTTTAAATCTTGAAGACAAAGTTTCTGAGTACCGTAAAGCAGAGCACAGACTGTTATTTATATGTGCCAGCAATGTACAGTGTTGGAATGTTCTCCAGGATGTGGGCATGCTCTCCAAATCTCCTGGTGGGTGAGCACCTTTGGGATGGGGCTCCTGTGAGACCCCATGGGTGGTCCCATGGGAAAAAAAGTCAGAACAATACTTTAAAGACAGGACTGAATTCTTTTAGTGAAGGTTCTTTAGCCTGAAAATAGGGATAGAATCTGCCAGGGAGTGCCCATCATGGGAACACACTTTTTTACATACTATTTCCTCCAGTACAGTGACATCTCTTCCATCCATTACATTCCATTCCTCTGCAATCTTCATGTTTTTCAAAAATAAATATGTTCCTTCCAGTGCTTGTGCTCAGGTTGATGCATGTAGTATTTTGATGTTTTTTCCCATAAACTGTTATGTATGTATTTTCATGATACTTCCATAAAAAACATCAACATTTAAATTCAAAGCAAACCAAAAACAATGAGCAAGAACATATGGAAAGGGATAAACCCATTAATATCTTTATTATGAGCGTTGTTTGTTAAAAACATCAGCTTTGATTTGGCTTTATCTACTGCAGATTTACTTCACAAAACTATTAAAAAATTCTGAAGCTGTCACGTTTTTACAAGGATTTCTAATACTCTGCAGACTGCATAAGACTATGAAGTAGTGGATTAGTATAAGGTTAGTACCTGTGAGATTATTTTCTTCCATGTTCTCATGGATCTTTGCAGTTCTTTTGATGAAAAAAATGTTAATTTTTCTCTAAGCAGCATAGCTACTGTAATAAATTCTTAAAATAATAAAATAATAAAACAAGCAGAGAAAAATTATTAAACCTCAAATAAATAAATTTTTAGCTTTTAGTATCTAACATTTAGCTCCCATTTAATGCTGGAAAGAATGAAGATTGTTAGAAACATACTATGATTATGAGAGAATGTTTACTTCTTTTATTTATGCTAGGTAAAATCTAACAGCAACATACTCAAGGATTCAGGAGTGTCAGGAGTGTCTTTTGTAGAACTTTTGACCATCAGGATTTCTCCCTTTGTCCCTTGTCTTGCTAGTTTAACACAGCCTGATGATTCTGGTCACTACAGCCAGTGTGTCTCTGCTGGTGGTGATGGTGATGAAACTTGTGTTATTGCCTCCAGGCCTGAATGAAGGGAGGCTGCAGACAACTGGGGCAATGTCATTAGAAACTCATCAGCACTGGTTGTTAATGAACCATTTGATAAAGCAGAAGGAGTTCTCTCTGCCGTTTGCACTAACCACAACAACAACAACAAAAAGGGCAAGGGTAAAGGTTTGGATGCAAAAATACTCCCCCTTGCAGGAGCAGTGTGAATCAGCTGCAGTTTATTTTGTTATCATGGACATGACCTGGCATAGGGATAGGCAGGGTGGGCAGGGATTTTGGAGATGACATTTCTGTATTGATTTTATAAAATAGTGCTGGTCTGTGCTTAGTTTGGGCTGCAAAAACTGCAGTGTGAACTACTTAAGTTCTGGCTCTTTGGCAACAGAGAATTGTGAGGCTAAATAAGGCTTCAGTTCCTTCACCCTCAATATCTGATTTTTGCACCTGAAATCCCAAAGCTAACAGTTTGGTAAGTTTGTGCTCACACGTAGCTATGTATTCACTTACAAAATCTGTTTTGTCCAAAAGTCCATCTTGTATCCATAGAAAACTATGGATTTTATAAACATCATTGGTTTGTTCAGGTTTTATTTCTCTTCTGTGCTTAAGAACAGGTTACACTTAGGACTGATGTGTGAGGTCAGAGGGAGTTTCTTCTCCTATAGCCCCCAGATGGTTTTTTCACCAGAGTGCTTCCCACCATTTCTTGGTTTGACTTTCTTCTTTCTAGTCCCTCATGTCATGCAGGGCTTTTTTAACTCTTAATATCGCCTCGTGCACATATTCTTTTCCCTTTTCCTCCCTCCACCTCCTCACATCCTTAATTCATGCATTCCTGTTGCATCCTATTTCAACCTATACACCTTTTCCTGTCTTTTCTCCCCACACCTTTGTTTGTTTTCCATTCATCTGGGAAAATAATGTTTTTCTGACCTAAGGATGCAGTTCTTTACTAACGAGGGTGAAGTTCCAGCACATATATTCACATATATGCTGGAAATAACAACATGGTTAAGGGCCACTGACTATTTTTCTAGGGAGAGAATCTTTAAGTAAAGAGGCTTTCCTAAATGTTCTTTGTAATGTAAAATGCTTTAGCTTAAAAATACTCAGTATCAGAATATGAATTACGCAAAATATTTTTCAAAATATATTTGGATGGGTCATGAAGCTTCATCTTATATATCCTAATTGTTACTAATTTTTTGCATTTGTATGAACTGCCAAGGTTTAAAACTTGTGTACATTCAGAATTAAGAATTAAGCTCTTGAGTGCTTCAGCTAATTTTATTGTCTTTTGCAGTGCTATATTAATTGCAAACATAGCAACATCAGTTGCATATATTTGTTTGAATGCTACCCATCCTATGATCCTTACTTAAACCACATTTTAGCCTTTTTTGGAAGCTTTAAAGATGCAGACAGTGCTTCAAATTCATATTAGAAGTAAAAAATGGATTATCAGATTATTTTGGCCAAATAAAAGATGCAATCCTTTGCTGGAAAGAGAAACAGCATCTGAGCTGGGATGTAGATGGTTAAAAGAAATGATGCTCTGTAAGAATTAACAGAAAAAAAATACAGAAAGAGTATTTCTTATGAACTACCAGAGCCTAGCATTTTCATAAACCATAGTCTTGATAGCAAATCTTGAATATTAATGAAATTATTGTAAGAATGCCAGTATGAAACTATTTGAGATAATATTCCTGAGGTTTGTATTGCCCCATTCCACCTATCAACCAATAGCAAGTCAAAGGACATTTTAAGAGAAGTTTATTAAAATCAATTGCATTTGAAAAGACTATCTACATTTCAGGGGTTGCTTCAGGTTCTTCCCCTATGGATATAGCTTATCTTTGTTTTCAGAATTGCTGAAGCCAAAAGTACAGTCTGTAAGTTTGAGTGAACTTTCTTCACCTAATTTCAAATCTGCTTGAACTTAGTGACTTTGTATATTTGATTTAAGCTTCTTGGAGATTGCATTCAATAAAGGAGAAGAGTACAGGTGAAGGGAGAAGAGACAGAAATATCCAAGAAAAAAAAAAAAAAAAGCTTTATATATATATATATATATGCCACATGTGAATTACTTGCTTCTTTTTTAGTATTTTCTGTGTTTTGCAGCATAGAAGTTTCCTGTGGGGAAAAAAAAATAAATCAAGTAGCCATTTTTGGTCTTAATAGAATCATGCACAATCTGTTTTTTCCTTCATCAGCTGCAGCCTTAGCAGACAACTAGATCTTATGATTTATTTGTCCAGCCTTGCAAGATATTCTTCCAAAAGTGAATCATGGTATGCCAGAAGACACATGAAATGGAGTGATCTATGTTGTTCTTCTCTTATTGTCTATCAGAAAGTCTGTCCATTCCTGATTTTAATCACACCCACTTAGTGGTCAAGCTAATTCACCCTGCCAGCCAGATGATCTAGTTTGGTGTCCACTGCTGTTATTAGAGACTGGAGGTCAAACCTTTTATCTATTTTTGCCGAACTCAGTGGGACACAGTTTCTTGCTGGGAGACTTTGGAGCGAGGTGATAAATCCTATTGCTAATATTCCAGTAGGTAGTAACGTGTCTTCCTACAGGCATGTCTTCAGATTTTTTTCCAGGTTCTGTGAACATAAATAAAAACTTTGGAAAATCTTGTGGGGATTTTGTTTCATTTTTATATCTGTCATAAAAGCATCTCCACTTACTCAAAGCCTAATTGTGAATTGTCAGCACAGAGTCTTCCCAGATTTTGTCTTCATTTTTGTGTCCATAAAAAAAAATGTTTTAAAACAGTTTTATTCCTGTTTGTGTGTACTGGTAGTTTTTTGTGGCATAACCAGTCTACACTGCTTGTAACAATTTGGTAATATGCTAGAACCCACTAAAATACAATGCATGTGGATTTGGGGAATGCCCTGTGGACATGCCATTGTGGAAACTATGGAGAACTTGCTTTGCCTAACAGTAATTCTTGGAGGGTGGAGAGCAGTGATTTTCTACCTAGGATCTGAATTGATGGGCACAGTGAGTTGTGGTCAATGACTCTGTGTCCAGATGCAGCCCAGTAATGAGTGGTGTCTTTCAGGGCTTTGTCTTGGGACTGGTACTTTTTGTCTTCATCGGTGACAGAGAGAGTGAGATCAAGTGCACCTTCAGCAAATTTGCAGATGACACAAACCTGAGTGGTGCAGTTGACACACCTGAAGGATGGGATGGCATCCAGTGGGACCTGGACAAACTTAAGCAGTGGGTCCACAAGAACCTTGTGAGGTTCAACAAGTCCAAGTGCAAGGTGCTGTACCTGGGTTGGGGCAATCCCAGACATGAGCACGGGCTGGGAGAAGGACTTAGAGAGAGCAGCCTTGCAGATAAAGCCTTGGGAATTCCGGTGGACATGAGCCAGAAATGTGCACTCATGGGCAGGATGAAAACTCTATCTTGGGCTGTATCAAAAGAGGGCTGGCCAGCAGGGAGAAAGAGGAGATTCTCTCCCTCTTCTTTGTCCTCATGAGACCCCACATGGAAGGCTGCATCCAACTCTGGTGTCCCCACATAAGAAAAACATGGACCTGTTGGAGCAGGTCCAGAGGAAGCCACAAAGAGAATCAGAGGTCAGGAGCACCTCTCCTGTGAGGACAGGCTGAGAGAGCTGAGGTTGTTCAGCAATGAAAAGAGAATCTTCTCTGTCTTCCAGGAATACCTCACTGCAGCCTTTTAATACTTTAAGGAGGCTTATAAAAAAGAGAGAGAGTGACTTTTTACATGGGCAGATAGTCATAGGAGAAGGGGGAACAGTTTTAAAAGGAAAGAGAGATTTAGGTTCGATGTTAGGAAGAAATTCTTTACTCTGAGGGTTATGAGACACTGAAAGAGATTACACAGAGAAGCTGTGAATGCCCTTTCCCTGAAAATGTTCAAGGCCATGTTAGACAGGACTTCAAGAAACCTGATCTAGTGGGTGGCATTCCTGACCATGCAGGGAGTTCTGAAGTAGATGATTTTCAGGTCCCATCCAATCCAAACAACTCTGTGATTCCAGTATTTGAAATCCAGTGGAGAACAGTACCTGACTTTTGAGCTGGCTGCAAAAGGTTACTTGAAGGAAGCTTTTATGTTACACCACAGTTTATGTGAAATTTGGCATTTATGGGTCAAAACCAATAAAGCCACCAGTGTACAACTGTAAAATGGCTTATGCTTTGCTTTGTCTCTAAGCATTAATTTAAGATCCAAGGTTCACGTTGCCTAGAGCCTTTGTGGATACCATGAAAACTTGCTTCAATATTTTTTCTGTTATTGAGTTGACAGCCAGATTAAATGTTGATTGTAAAGTTCTTTCCCTCTCCCTACTACTGCACTTACTGCATCCTGACCAAATGAAATTACGTGGTTGTATAATAGAGGTACTTTTATAACATAACTTATTATAATATATTCATATTATATAAAAAATTCAAACTTACAATGTAAATTTATTATAATAAAAAGGCATTGCAAGAGTAAAGATGTTTTAAAAGAATAGATTAATTGTGAAATTGTCATAGCATTAGAAATCTTGTAATCCCCATGCAGGGCCCAGTTGGGCTAGTCTACCCACATAATGGTTATTGTACCCTGCAGACTAACCAGCTCTGATTCACACTATCTAATTAATTGCTTTTAATTGTAGTTGTTTTAGCAAACCTCAGCTTTGGTTTTTCTGACATACTGGTTACTGTGCAGTCATCCCTTAGGATTTATTTTCTCCCTTTTTTTTTTTTTTTTAGTTGGGTTTGGTTTTTTGGTTGCTTGGTGTTTTTTGTTTGGTTGGTTTTTTTTTTGCCAAAAGTGTCTTATCTCCCATAGGTCTCTATAACTATCTGAAAGTGTCACCTTCCCATTCTCCACACAGATGCATCTCTTGCAATAGTTCATTTTTCCTTTCAGGGTTGGTGGAAGCAGGGTCTCCTCTGCTTCCACCAACACTACAAGAGAAGAACCAGTTCAGAAATTAAATTTCACCACTCTATCCACATTTAATAATCAAAGATGAGTCTTTTGCATTCACAGCAAGAACTTTGGAATATCTTTTGAAGAGGAAAGAAGCAACGAGCTAGGGTTGCTGTCACAATTCTTTTAGCTCAAACTGGGGGATAGGCATTGAGTTTGTCTGTAATCCCCAAAAAGGAGGAATTTTTTGATGCATTTTCTTTCAGCAAAGGATTAGTTGGTGAGGTGACATTCATTCCAAATACAAGAAGGTAGCTCAGATTCCATTCCTCCTCTGATAGGAAAGCAGCTGGCCTGATGGACAACTAGTAACACAGTGCAGCTGTCGCTGCTCTAGTACCACATTTTTTGAACTGAGTCCAGAACTTTTTTTTGGTTTTTTTTTTTTTTTTTTTTGTTTTTGTCTCAACTCTGTTCCATAATTGAAAAGTGGAAAAAAAAATTCTATCTCTCCTTCTTTTCTATAAGTCTTCAAAGGAGTCTGCAGTGCAATATGTAGAACACCCACAGCACTGTATCCTAAACAGCAATTAGCTCTGAGAAAGAACTGTAGCCAGGAAGTACACATTTTAGAGCATCAAGGAACACAAATGATTTTTTTCTAAATTATTCTTTATTATGATGTAATTGCTTAATTTTGATTTTGCCTTAGCACGTGCTGAGAATCTCCAAGTAGACTGCTGTATTGTACATTGATTTTCTTATATGAATTCCTGCTGAGACAAATATTAGAACATATTTAATACAAATACACATTTATTCAATGTATATGCTCATATAAATACTAAAAGCAAGTGTTTTCTTCTATATTATTGGCTGAAAAGGACTTGAAAGAATGCTTTGTGGAACATATGCTCTCTTTTACTCCAAGAAACAAATTTGCTTAAATTATTTTTAAAATTCAGTTCATAGAGGTATGTTGTGACTTTTAAACATGACTTTTTGACAAAGGAAATGCAGGATAGAGTGTAATTCCTTGGGTACCTTTTTCCTGAGCTGGTTTATAGTGAGAAAGGAGAAATGTCCCAGCTCTGTTGCAGACATATTTTCTGACCTTGGTCAAACTGCTTAAATTGTCTGAGTGAAATCCTACCCCTCCTAAAGTCAAGAGGATTTTTGCTATTTATTTGAATGGGGTAAAGATATCACATTTGAATTCTGAATTGTTAATAAGAATGGGATAACATGTATCTAACTCTCACAGCTCTTGTGAAGCTAATTAATCAGCAGAGTACTTTGGGATCCTCAGAAGTATAATAGAAGCTGCAAGTACTATTATTTATTTGTCATGTAATTGGAAACCAGCAAGGTAAAAAGTCATTGATAAAAATCCACATCACAAGGTCATTTCTTTCAATGTTGCAAATCTCTTCTTCAATCAAGAGCTTTGTAACTGATGAAAAGTACTGCCTAATCATAACATTATCAAGTCAATTTAATTGGTGCTCTGGCAGCACATGAGATCATAATGAAGTAATTTTTGCTAGTTACAGGCTTAAAAATATTTTTATAGCACCCTTCATCCTAGTGGAAACTTTAAAGGCCTCGCAGACAGGATTAAGGTTTTCTGCCTCTGTTATACAACTGCCTTTGTGTGGTAGATACCAGCTGTTTTAATCATGTCTAAAAAAATTACTGGTAAGCATGATATTATTGTGTTTATACTTATCCTTTATACCTATTACATAGTTTGTGCCTTTAAAATTAATGTTCCGGTACATCAAGGTAAAGAAGTAGCACTTTTGGATTAGAAGGGTTCTGTTTTTTTCACATTTGAGCAATGGTAGTTGTCACTGTTTCCAAACCACAGGTTTTTAATACACCCTGTGTCTTTGAAATTCCCATTTTTGACAATAAAAAAGTCTACATGTTTTTTGCACAATACTCTGTTTCATTTTGTCAGAAACTTAAAGCCTCAAAACTGATATTGCCTTCACCAGGTAAAGGTTTGGAGTAAGAATGGTTGGTTAAGTTTCTATCAGCATGCCCTGTTACATCAAGTGGCTATCTTAATTTACTGTGGTGTAAGCTTCTGTATTGAAACAGACGGAAATAATGTCACTTGCCTTTTCTTTGCCCCATCTCTTTCATAGCTGGACTGATTGAGTGCTGGTTTGTCAGTACCAGGGTCCTCCTGCCTGCCATCCCCTCCCTGAAGAGCTGGGATGACGTGTCCACAAGTCCCTGCAGTGAGCTCCTGCCACTGACCCCATGCCACTTGCCACAGCTTGTGGCCAGTGAAGGGCAGGCTGTGAGTTCCAGCTCTCTTGCCACTTGCTGCTTTAGCAAGCATCTGACTAAAAAGCTCATTTTCAAATGCAGCCTTCAGAAAAAGCAGCCAATGTGAAGCAGCTAAAAGGCTAAATGTTGTGGCTCAAGAAGTGATGGTGTTTATGAGGAAGAGAGTTTAAAATCAGCACCTTTCTTGCCTAGTTTCTTATTTCCATCTCCTTCCCTCCCTTCCTCCTCTGTGGACTCCTTTTCCTCTTTGACATTGACCAAGCTGCACAGCCCACTTTTAATCAGTTGTGCCTGAATGTGTCTTGGGTACTGGAAAGCTGAAATTTCTTTCCCTCTCTGATGGAAAACAAGGAATTGTGGCCTCCCATGGCCCAGCTGTGGCATTGAATATTGGCTAAGCAAGACTGCTTTCCACTGCAGTTTATCTAGGGAAAGGTGAGAGTGACTGATAAAGGAGACAAATCACCCCCATAGCTGGGGCAGATCTTTGCTTTAGATGTTCCTGAATAATCTGAGAAAGGGTATGCACTTATAGAATTAATGTCAACATTTATTTTTTGAATATTATAAAGAAAATATTATGATCAGTACTTATGAGTTTCACCTGAAGGCACTCTAAACATCCTACATGTATTTGCAGGGGTCTTCATCTCCAGCTCTTCCAAAGAACCCCAGCTGCCATACTGAGTGCCTGCAACTGCTGTGTGTACTTCTGACAAGTCTTTCACCTTCTCTCATTCTTTGCATTGATAAATTTAGCCTAATTCTAGTCTGAAGCTTATTTAAAGTATAATATAATATAATATAATATAATATAATATAATATAATATAATATAATATCTCAGATAAAATCAGATACCATCTAAAGTTTAGGTTTTAGATTTGCAAGTTCTTAACTTCAAATCTCAGTTTAAGACTTAAAAGCTTTGTTTTGATGACATTCTACCCCAGTTAATGTTGTGATGAGTTTGGATTTTCTGTTTACCTTAATCCGCCTCAAAGGCAACAGGTTCATCTTGTTAGTAGTCTTTCTGGTGAACCCTGCAGAGGAAGTACCAAGTTCATTGTAGATGCAGCTTGAGAAATTGTGGTCCTTGCAGGGTGATCTGGTGGAGAGGAGATGTGGTGCTGTGCTTGCAAGTGTATTTGGAAATGAAGTCAAAGTCTGATCATTTTTACAGAGGAAAAAAAATAGAAGAAGAAAGATTTAAATCTTAGGTGTGAATGGAACAATTAAGTGTATTTTGTTTCCCTGCATGTTTGGTTTTTCAGATGTATTACTTTTCAAATTTTGTTTGCTGCAGGATTTAACCAGAACTGTTCAAAAATCAATTGTTCCATTTTCATGGGTCAAGTAGACATCTCATTTTTTTTGTTCACTTGGAAAAGAATGCATAAGAACTCTAAGTGCACATATTGCACTTAATTTGCTGGCTTAATATTTGCACCAGTCAACAGGGTTCCTTGAGTTTCTGCAGGTTTCTAATTACAGCGGGGTGGGAAGAATGATTTGAGTTCTCTGCCTTACAAATCTAAGGAAATAGCATGAAAATATTTTAACAGTACTCACTTGCAGATTTGTAGCCAGATACAGAACTTTATAGAGGATGACAATATTAGCCAACAGTCAAGACAATGATCTGAGAAAAACCCTTTTTATTTCAGACAAACAAAGGGAAAGAGCATTGCGTAGGGGAGTGAAATTTCAAGGCAGCAGCTCCACTGAGGGCTTGTTAAATCTTTCATTTGGGCCATTCACCTGCTGCTTATAAGCAATGAAAATGGTAGACAGCAGATGTGAAGGCTAGGAGGGGCTATAATGATGTGAAAAACAAGTTGGGTGACTATACAGAATCAAGAGAAGGACTGAGACTACTTTTTTGTATTTTAACTCCCCCTTCCCATGTTATAGTGATCCCAAACTCTTTAAAAACTTCCTTTCAGAACAAAATGTATAAAAATATGAAAAATAAAATTAATAAATAATCTAATAATAAGTATTTTGAGTAACTGAAGAAAAGGTAATCTTGAACATGACAATTCTTGATCCCTGCATAGCTCTCATTAACATTCACCAAGACTGGAATATGACCCTCTGATTATGTGAGGTTTAAAATGCATAAAATTTCCTTAACATAGAGCACGAAAAAGTCTGTTTATTTTGGCCACCAGGATGTAGGTTGGATTTTTCTGTATTTCTTCACCCCCAAATCACACACCTTGCTAATGTTGTCTCCCATAGAAATATTTGTTTTAATTGAAAACAGACAATAAAATAATTTGAGATCTGCTAAATTAGGAACAAAAGAAAAGGCTTTGTGCTCTGCTGCCTATAGTCTAACCATTATGGTTGTAGTAATGTGCTGTAAGAAGCCATTGGCATGCTAAAAATACACTACTTTAACAATAATCCATGCATAAAAGAGCCTGAAAGGAGATATGCCATATACCTAATGAATTCTGGACCTTTTCCATGCTTACCATTTATAGGATTTGAAAATTGCCAACCTATCTTAATATGTCATAACATTTAAAGTTTAACAAACAAACAAACACAACCCTCTTAAATGAATTTAGCAATAGTAGCAGGAATTGAACGTTCTATAAGCTAAATGACTGGGGATTTGTTTCTTTTTAATTTAAAAAAAAAACCCAAAAAAACAGATTTTAGATATATATATTTAAAACAGATGCATGGTTGTAAATACAGGATAGTTGTAATATTCCAAGCACATATTTAGGGACTTCCTCCCTTTTCCAAATCTCACTCAAGTGGAACATACACTCATTTCTGTAACAAAAATTCTTTCTACTCTATTGGCAAAATGAATAGCATCAACTCAAAATATTTAAAAATTTAGTCACATCCACATCTCGCAGCCTATAAGGAGCTTTCACGCTTTTGGGCTCGCTTTAGATCTTTAATACCCTTTCCTTTTGTGTCAAGGAGCTCACGAGGCGTAAAGAAGCACTGATAAACCCACTTAGATCCCTTCCTGGGCCGTCACCTCTCCCTGCCAAGCGGCTTTAGGTGGTAACTGATCTGTGACAGGCTGCCAGTCAAACAGAGCATTTCTGAAAGCTGACACAAAAGACTGAGCGCCGGAGAAAGGAGAGGGAAATAAGAAAAGAAACCAAACTGTATCTGCGGCTCTCTGCTGGCCGTCCCCCTCCCGCTGCCGGCCCCCTCCCGCAGGCAGGTTCATGGCAGGGGCAGCCGCAGCCCGCGATAGCGATCGGCGGCCGAGCCGGGCGGGGCCGCCCCGCTCACGGCCCTCAATAGCGGCCCGAGGCACAGTGACAGCCGGACCCGGAGTGACACGGCCGTGCTGTCAGCGCCGCCGCTTCCCGTGGGAGCGGGGCCAAGGCAGACGGGGGGGCGGCGGCAGAGGCGGGCAGGGAGGGGCCGGCCGGAGACTCCCTCAGGCCGCGCTCCCGGGGGCGCTGGGGACCGCCCGGGCACCGCCCGCCTGCTCCGGCCGCCGCCTGTCCCGGCTGCTCAGGGTGCCAAACATCTCCAGCGATACCTCATGGTGTGCTGCCGGCATGGGGGCCGCATCCCTGCCGCCGGGGCTTCGGCTCTGAGAGACTTTGTAGCACCTTCCAGAGCCTAAAGGGCGGATACAAGGGGGAACTACAAGGGAACTGGAGAGGGCGTGTAGTAAAGGCATGGGGTAAAGGCTTTAAACTGAAAGAAAGAGGGGGATTTACATTAAATATTAGGAAGTAATTCTTTACTGTGAGGGTGGTGAGACATTGGAACAGGTTGCTCAGAGAAGCTGTGGATGCCCCATCCCTGGAAATGTTCCAGGCTCGGCTGGATGGAGCTCTGAACAACCTGGTCTAAGTAGAAGATTTACATGGCAGGGGGCTTGGAGGTAGGTGATCTTTAAGATCCCTTCCAAATCAAACAATTCTGTGGCTCTATGATTCTCTAATTAGAAAAGGGCTTCTTCTAATTAGAGAATGGCAATGAAACACAATAGCAGGGAGAGCAGGACCCTTGGAAAATGTGCCTTTCAAATTCTCTTTCTCCTCTATGTTTTTGTACACCTACCTGCAAGTGTCTTGCAGTGATATGAATGAAAAAAATCTACCAGACAAAACCCCGCCTTTAATGTGGACCTTAAAGTTTTATTGCTTGTTTCATCAGGGAGAAAATGAAATGTATTTTGAAATGTGTTACTGACGTCGTGAAACTTGCTCAAAACTGTTCTGCTGGCTCTCTTATGGGAACGATTGGAAGAACTTTGAAAGCCCTCAGATCAGATCTCTGGAGCAACTCCCTCCAGCATTTCTCACTCCTTATCTCCCATACTGTGGGGATCTGCTGGTTACAGCAGAAAAGTCACAAACTCTGGGTTATTCTTGGCTTTGTGAGAGGGTCAGTGATGACCATCAAAACCAAACAGAATGGAGTGCTGCTTGCCTTGGATTAGTTCCCACAATTTGAATGTGCCCGTGTGGTTACAGGAGCTGTTGGTGTGCTAGAGAGGGCTCCTGGCTTCCCAGGGACCCCACCACCATGCAAGTTAATGAGCTGCTGAACTGGTGAGCAATGACCTCACATCACCCATTAGTCCAGAGAGCAAGAGCAGGCATTTCAGGACACAAGGTCTTCTGTATTTTTTTCCTACCCCCAGAATGTTTCTTTCTACATTTGTATGAGGTGGAGGGTCTGGTGGAGGTAAAAATTAAGTCAAATAGCAGCATTACACTCTCCAAAATCCCAGAGTATCTTGAGATCATGCACTGGAAATGTAAGAAATGACTTTACGCTGCCCATCACTCCATTCAGGATCCAGTTTATAATCCAACTTGGCAACTTCTTTGAGCAAATCATCTATTAGCAAGAAGAAATATATGCTTTTTTTCTAGTTTAAGATCATTCAACTTGGACTAAATTGTGCAAACATGTACCAAGAACAGATTCAACAAAATTCAATTCTTTTAAATCTAAAGTAATTTCTCTTAGTCTGTCATAAGTGGAGAATTATTCTAATTATTCAACACTCAAGAGGAATTTAGTCCTTAGAAAAGCACAAAGTCTGAGCAGACTAAGCCTTGCTTTATGCTGATGCCTTTTACAGAGGGGGATACTCCCACTGGCAGCCGTTTTCCTGTGTAGCTCTGATAGATGAGAGCAGAGGAAGCATTCAACAGCCTCTGCAGCGAGGGGATGTGTGGAAAACCCTTTTCAGCTCATCTCCCATTCTGAACTGTTCTCTCCAGGTGGTCCCACCAAACCACAATCCTTCCTTTTTCAAAATTCTGTTGTTATCTGATGGGTTGATCTGGTAAAGAGGGGAATACATTCTCCACTTAGAATGGAAAACAATTTTCATTGATTATGTCTTAAGAGCTATTTATTTATGAGGGGGACAACTCATCTAATTGATTAATTGTGAAAATCTGCAGCCTTATTTTAGTTTTTTTCACTCTTTTAAAACATTCTCATTCTTTTCTTTGTTTCAAGCATGGAGACAACAAAAAATTAGTGTTTTTTAAAAAAAAAACTACAGCAGAACCAAATGAGATCTGCTGGTTTTGACTTGGAAAACCATTCTTCTTAATTCAAAATCTTCTCAAATTAGTACTGAAAAATAGTATTTAAAAACTTTTATTACCACATTTTAAAACTTTAGGACATTAGGCAGCTTGTTTTTTAAAACATTAAGAGGTTGAATGAATCCTAAAGGGAAATCTATGAAGTTATTAGTAGAGCTTATTGAGCTTATGCACTTTTTCTGACATTATTTACCTTTTTCTCCTCCTGGCCTGAGGCTTCTGGAAAAGCTGAAGGCAGCTGATTTCAGATAGTTTCTGTGTGCATAAAGGGAATCCTTAATTACTGGATTAAACTGCTCAAAGCACAACTATAATCTTCAACACTGACGAAGCTGAAATATTATCCACAGATTAAGAGTTCTAGATTTTTGTCTTGTCATGAACTCTTCAAGATTTTGGCTCAAAAATTATAGGAGTCATCTTGCTACCACGCAAAATAGTTTTAGTAACATCAACTACTTTTTTATTTGAACAACCTTGTCTTACAGTGCCAAACAGCTTCATGGAAGGTAGGAACACATTTCTCTCCCATATAGTTTATTTCAATAGATAAGCATCAAAGCATTAAATGCTATTGCAAGATAAAAATGTGGGTGTTTTTTCCTGAAATAAATTATATACATTAAAGATGTTTAAATTTCATTTAAAACTGCAGTTAAAATATGAAAAATTAAGGCATTGGAAATATTTGTTTACTGGTAATGTCTTATATTTTTCTGACTGCATCTACATTTAATAGTGAACATGTAGTTTCCCATTTGAAGCCATGAATACAGTTCTTCTCCTATCATTTCCAAAACAAGTTTGCTTTCAAACTTCACAGAAAGCAAATGTAGGAAAGGAAAGTCAAATTGGGTAGGAAATAATTAAGATGCAATTTTAAGATACAATCTTGTGTCCAGTGGTTTGGTCCTCAAGCTTTGTCACACTTTTGTCCTGTTACAAATACTTCAGATTTCATTATTTAAAAGAATCTGGAGAGGTTTAGTATAATTTTATAATTTTGAGAAAAGAGGATGCATTCTTTAAAATGCATTCAGTACTAGCTCCTGTCAGTCTGCACCACAAGGGGCTAAATTAATTTTATAAGCCTGAGAACATTATGATGGATATTTGTAAGCACTTTTGCTGTCTGACAGTGAGCCTGGCATAGTTTTCAGTAGAAACCTGCTAATGCCTTTTTTTTTTGTGTGAGATTTTGTAAGGGTTTATAGACATGATAGTCTCCACTAAATTCACACTAAGTCACACATCCACTACTAAGTCTTGAGGCTAAGCTATAACCCATGGGGAGCAGAACAGAATTCTTATCATAGATCACATGAACTCCAGTAGAACTAAAAACATTCAAGGGCACCTGCATAGGTTTGTATCACATTAATATTTCATAGAGATGCTCTATCCCTAGAAACAGGCCTGACTATCAATGTCTCAGGTAGAAAATTTAAAATTTCCTAATTTTAGGATACTGTAATGTAAAAAAGGAAGAACATGAAGAAGAATTAGTGATTTATAAAACCACATCCTTGGAGATGTTCAGATCTTGACTGTGCAGAATCCTGAGCAACCTGATCTCTGGTTCTCTGTTGATTTGGAGATGGAAGCAGATGAGTTCCTGTTCCTTCCCAAATAAAAGTATTTTAGTATGCTGTATATTGGAGAAGCTACTTACAGGGGGTAAAATCTAAAATAATGGCAGCAAGTCTTATTAATTTGTGACAAAAGTTTATTATGCTGTCTGGGGCTTTTCCATCCATCACTGCATCACCTGCATGAAACAAAACAACTTCTGTGTGGTTCTAAAGCCTGAGGGAGACATTTGGGGGTCACCTAATCTGATCAATTCCCTCCACCAACTTGTTTCTGATGCACCAGTTGTCCCTAGCATTATCAAGATCTATTCAAACTTGTGTTGATGTCTTTCTAGCACGTGGTTAGAGCTGAACGGATGACTTTCAGAACTGAGTGTCAAAACCACATATTTCCTGAAATACCACGGGCTGCCTCATATATGTCTCACACTGCCCTGCCTCTCTGTCAGTAAAGAAAAAATCCTTGAGTTTCTATAGACTTTTGCTCTTATGTGACCATCCACAAGGAAGGGTTTTTGTTTGGCCAGTATGATTGGAAAGGTGGTTGCACGCTATGAAAAACTGAGAGGAATCTCAAGTTTGCTGGTGGCAGGAGTCTGTTTTACATAGCAGGACAACTTGCATGGAAGCAAAGGATCTATTGGGTCAACACAGGACCTGTCTTGTTCAGGGGACTTAAAAATTACATTTTGAAATTTAATTTTTAAAATTTAATTTTATTTTCCTGTTCTATCAATATTGCTTCAGAACTCAGTGTACTCTATGTTTCCCTTAAGAACAGCTGTTTGCAAACCTAAGCTATTTGCAAGCCTAAGCTCAACTAAATCTTATTTATATATGTATATATATAATTTGCAAACTTAAACGCATCATAATTAGTTTTGGTTGGGAACATATTACATCTTTGATTTGGCTTAAACATTGTCTTCTCTTTTTAATTTAAAATATTTAAAACTGTTTAAAACTAGCATTCACACCTTGAAAATCAGCTTGCAAACTAAGGTTGTCAAAAAAGTTTACTGAGTTTAGGAAAATATTCATAAATAATCAGAAGGCAAGGATAAAAAGAAAAAAAACCTCCCTCACCTCTGATGATCAGCAGCTCCTCATGCCAGAAAACCTAGCATGGGGGAAATAACAGCTAGGCTGAATTGGAAAGGCTAGAACAGTCCTCTGTTGTGGGTGGGCTCTTCATACTTCTGAAGTTATAGTGTTTTTATTTAAAACCTGAATTGGATTTCTAGGCATGTATGGTACACGCCAATTTAAAATTATTGAAGTTCTTCATAGTGTTAAGAGTGCTTCAGTTTGAAAGAGTGAGGCTTTCCTGCAAATGCCAAGTAAATTGCCCTGCAAGTCCAGAATCTTTGATCACCTCTGAATTGAAGTGCTTACGAAAGATGTTGCTGTCTTCTAATAATTTTACAGCTCTCTCTGATTCATATGCCTAGAACCCCAATCATTTTCAAATTGAAGAGGTCTCATTATTTTGAAGTTCTATGTGCAGTATAAAATGATTTAAGATTATTCTGCAGCTTTTCATTTTTTATTTTGTAAAAAATGAAACTTTTTTTTTAAAGACCAGCTCTTTCCTCTGCAAGCTGGGAGACATTATGAGCTAATTCAAACATTTCATGTTTAAAATGGAAATTGAACCAAATTCTCTCCAAATAGCAGTGATGATGGCTGGGGGAAAAAGAAGGAAAAAAAAAATCCCTGCCTGAAAAGCCGAGAAAATACAAAGTAAGAGGCTGTCAGTGATCCTTGCTGGGAAAAGTGTGAAGAACAAGAAACATATTGTCACTGTTCAGATGCGGTCAAGGTGAAGTGGGGAGACTGAATGAAAGTTACAACAATATGACAAAAGAGAGACACAGATCCATTTAGTCTTGGAAGGAAGAGAGCAGGAGGCACAGAAGGCTAGTTCACGTGTTGCTTCTAAGCTGATTTTTGCTGTCATTTTATCATACAATTTCAGAGGGAAATGATGTATGCCCTTTTGTATCTCCTGACTTTGTCTTTTAAGAATAACACCTCGTTTCTTTCTCACTAGAGACCTTGTTCCTTTTTAGCACGTGGCAGTCGCATATTGTTTATAAGTCACATAGCTTTCTAAGGCAAAGTCTCATCACTATTTCTTGGCAGCAGTAGAGATTTTTTTTTTACTTTTTTTTGTTTGTTTATTTTTGCTTTTCCCCAAGAACATGCACTGGATAGTCTTTGTTCCCAGTGACTCATTATTGAGAACAAACAAGGGCAAAAAAGAGGGAGGAAAGGGGGAGAAAGCACAACAACCTGCTGGGGATCCCTATGACTGCACCCTACCTTGCTATGAGTTGCTCCTTGTATCACCCTGCTTACTTCCCACCTGGAAACCTTCACCTGCTCCTTCTGGTCCTGCTATGGGACCTAGAATGGGCACTCTCCAAAAGAAAGGGGAGAAAATTAATCTAAAAAAATCATTCTGATCTAGATGGTGTGGAGTTATGCTAACATATGAAAAGAAAAAGGGATTTGGGAGCCCACCTGCCATTGCAGATACTACAGCAGTAAGGCAGAAATTGGTGTGGAGGCAGGATGAAAAACTGGCAGATCAGAGCAGAGAGTTTTTAAGAGTTTCACAATTGTGTTAATAGAGAGTTAGCCTTTAAACATCTGGAAAATCTGGTGGTTTCCAAAACAAATGTTGAAACAGAAAAAGAGGCATGGTCCATCACAACATCATTACTTGCAATCACTTGAGAGAAACAAAATATAGTCTTTGTGTGTCTTACCTTCCACTGAAAAAGTAAATCTGCATTTTTTGTTGTCCTTGTTAAAAGCTCTGAGGAACCTCAGGAGATGAATATAGCTGCTGTGGTTTTGGGTTCCAGTTTACAGCTTTCTGCTCCTGATGGTATTGTAGTGGGGCTTGTGAGCCTTTTCTGCTCTGCCTCTTTTCCATACAGAACATGTTTATGTCTATGTGGTGAAGGGTTTATATGACCTCAGAAGGAACAGTGGGTTCACAGTAGGAGGGACAGGAAGATGAGCTCCCTTCAGACACCTGTGTTTTGGGTTTTTTAAAGCATATTTTACTTGTGCTTTTGGAGGTGTAGCTCCCAGCAGAGGGAAAGTGTAATTTCATAACATTCTGAAGTCAGTATCATCAGTTAAAAACTATCTTACCTGTGTGGAAAGCGAGTCTAGAAAAGCTGTGGTTATTTAGGACATTGTGCTCTCCAATGTTTCCAGTGAATAATTCATCTTAAATATATTTATAAATAAAACTTACAAAGCTAAAAATGTAATTTGGAAATCTGTTAAGAATAATCATGCTCAAAAACTCCTCCTGGACTTTTTGTGGCAGGTACCTGAACCTATAGGGAGAGTGATTTGTTTCTTTGCTGCTATACCAGGAAACATTTAGTGAAACTGGTATTTCCCTTGTTCCTCTCTATTTAAGGTTCCCCATTTTTTATTTTTTGCAGTTTTCTTTCTTTATCCACACTCCTCATATACCTAGCTTTTTTAATTCCCTTTTTCTTAGCTTTTCCCTGAACTCATATTTCTTTTCACTTTCCCATTCCCAGTATTTTTACTGGTTTTCCTTTTCTTTTGAATGCTTTCCATCTTTCCCTCAGAGACTTGCTACTGAAATTCCTTCACAAACCCCTGTTATCCTTCTTGCAGTGGCTCACTTCTAGCTGAAATCTAGAGATGTTACAGAAGTCCCTGCACAAGAAAAGTTGCCAGGGTTTATCTACCTGTGGTTCAAATATAGAGTCGTTGCATTTCGGCTTTCTGATTACCTGGGATTTTTGAGAGATTTTGATGAACAATCTCTCTGTCTACTAAGCAGTGTCCAAACTACAGGGTATACAAGTATTCATGTAATTTTCATATTTGCATAATCAGTAGTCTCACCCAGCAATTGGTATTTCACTAATAATATCCAAACAAACAAAATTTCCCAAATTATAGAAAATTCAGTCAAAAAATATGCTTTATGGTATGTTGTAGTCTGTTGGAGGATATCAAGTACTTAAGAGAATAAACATTATTTTTGTTAATTTGAGGATTAGTACTCCTACCAAGTTTCAATTTACATGGGTACAAAAACAAGTAAATAAAAAATAATTCATTGTTTTGTTGTTTTTTGTTTTTTTTTTTCCCTAAGGCTATTACAGTAGTATATGGTAGCTTGGTACTACATAACACCAAAGGTTTAATTTTTGGTTGATTTTTAAGGTAATATTTATTGATGTCCTTCTAGCACATTCTGAATTTTGAGATACACTGTTCCAACAGTTAATAGGTAAATTGCTCTGTTAGAGGAGTCTGTGCCAATACAAGTTGGTGCATTTGGTCCTTCAGCTCCCAGGAACCTGTGAAAGAGAGGGGCACCAGCCCATGCTGTTTTGGGCTGGTTCCTCCAACCTGCAGTCCTTCAGCTTCAAAAGCAAATGAGACAGCAAATACCATTTGTCACTGTTGTGTTGAGTACTCACAGACTGAAATGTGCCATTTCCAGATATTACACACCAGTACAAACCCCATTATATGTGTTACATGTTACCCAGAGAGGAACTCTTAATCCTGGTTTGCTGTCCATAGTTGCTACAGATACACTTATAAGAAGTCTTCCTACAGGATCTGTAAATCAAAAATTACCTTTTAGCTATGCCATAATTTAAAGCAATGTAAATATGTAAAAGTAAAGGTCTGTGCATTGTTGGTAATGCACGTGACTGCTTGCTGTGTTATGTACAGAATGATCCATATGCCACCCGTACTGAAACTGGTTATTAAATATGCTGGCTCAGTTTACTGGTAGCTCTAATACACTTCTGTAACGAGGCACTACTTGTAACATCAAAGCAGGGGAGACATTAGCTCTTTTCCCCTATAGCCTCTGACCTGAAAGCTTTGCTTTTTATCTCTGTATAAAAGGAAAATATTCTTTTCAAAGAAGCCTGGCTAGAATGTGGATATTTTCTCCCCTGTAGAATAAGAGCCTGTGAAAGTAATCTACAATTTTTCATCTTTTTTCAGAGTATTGTTTCTTTTTGGACATCATGCCTCTGAGAGTTAAAACTCTTGCTTTCAAGTAATAGTGACTGGGAGTGGAAGTGCTTTCAAAATCCTGATGTACCTCTGTTTTCTGTAACCCTGTCAGCCTGAAGAAAAGTGATGGAACATTTCTATTTTTGAAAGAGCAAATATATTGTGTAAGAGAAAGAAAATAAAGTTTGAGAAATAGTTCATACTCAAAATAATGGGTAAGATACAAATCCAATCAATTTTACACAGGGTTTGTAAGGGAGCCAACTTTTGGCAAATCAAAACTGTATTTTATCTTGCAGATGTTTCCACTTATTTTTTAAAAATAAAAAAAAAATCATATAGGAAGTGATTTTCTCAAGTGTATTTGAACTTTTAAATGGATTGGATCATCTTGTCTTCTGACCTTTAAGTATCAGGTTTTTTTGTGTAATCTATCTTGCCTTGTTTCAGTTCAACATTTTAGGATTCTTGACCTTTTGGCTTTTAGATTCTTAACTTGAGCTGTTTTAGAGAGGGGTTGGTCTTCAGAAACAGCTAAGTATACAATGCCAAATTTTTTTTTCTGCTGTATGATCTACACAATTACTTTTGAGTATCTTATCACTTGCTCAGAGGCAATCTCAAGGAAAGGACTGCTGACTTAAACAAACATAGGTACAGTAAACAGAAAAAGGAAGACCAAGCATAAATGAACATAGCACAAGTTGTTAGTATTTTGCTCTTATAAAGATATTTCAATCCTAAATTTTAAATTATCTTCCAAATAATTTCTAAACTCATGACCACTGATTATATTACAGGTAGTGTAGAGTGCCATAGTAGCATTATCTGGACTCCAATCTTTCTAATATGATTTAAAATGTCTTTTTCTATCTGTGTTTATTGCAATGACTTTTTCTTAGAGTCCAAACGGGAAACATAAGAATCATCTCTTTTCTGCAGTTGCTGTCTTCTGAGATGGCATTAAGCGTTATTCAGTCTATGACACTTAACTCACAGTGGTGTTAAGTCAGTGATTAATTCAATGAAAACTCATTGATTTTTGGATGCTTTAGGCAGGCTTTCTTATAAATATGAATAGTTTTTTGAGGTGGGTGTTTTGAAATTTAGCCTGGGCTTAACTGCTTTTCCACACCCATCCTAAAAATCGCTTAGCCAAAGGAAGGGTGACACAGTCCAATTCTGATGTAGTGGCATAATTAAAAAGAAAATAAAGCTTCTCCATTTTCTCTGTAAGACTTCATATGAATAAATAAATTCCAAACTTTCTTCTGCTAGAAAAAAATGAATCCCTTGTTTGAGTTTTTAATTAAGGTACATAATTTCATGATACTCACAGAAGTACAGACTAGCATATACTTTTAAGTATAAATACTTTTATTTACAAAGTAAGACAGAACAGCATTAGTGTAGGCTTTAAAAAATGTTGTATTACTTTTTGTTTTTAATGTATTGTTTTTCTTCTTTGGTTTTTGACTGTAGCAGAGAAACATTTTTCTTGCAGAGTTTTCTTAATAGGAAGCACATATTTGTTCTTAAATTATACATATTTTATCATGTTCTAGAGGTAGTAGGAATTATGTCCCTAAAATACTTTCCAGGAATTTTTTAAGCAGAAATGTAAAAAGGAGAAGAAGAGAACTGAATTTATGGGTTGTTTGGTTTTGGTTTGTTTTTTTTCCCCCAGATTGTAATAATTAATAATTTAGAAATATCAAAATGTTTTCAAAATGTAAATATAAGTAAATTATGCATTAAACTTGTAGAGCTAGTTAGAATAATCTGAAACCATCTGCCAAAAATGAGTATCTTAGCTTGCATTCAACTAATATGCCAGCTTATGGTTACTTACATTTTACTCCTGTTTGCCACAGGTGAAGTGGGTGAATATCAGACAGCTCATTATAGAGACATGCAAGCTGCATTCCCAAAGTAGGATGACAGAACAAGTCATGGTATGTATTGTAATTTCAGTTCTACAATACATCTTCAAGCTGTCTGAGGTAAAATGCTTACTAAGCACTGCATTGGGGCTGTCAGATTTCTTCATGGGGTGGTAATTAAATTGAGGCAGCTCTACCGTTTATTTTGTGGAACTAAGCCAGAATTATCTGTATCCTAAAAATATTCTACTGTAGACTGCTGGTTGTAGCAGGAGCACATTTTTTCGCATATAAATTCTTTTTTATGGTAAACATCCTATTTCTCTCTGGTTTTTCTCACCTCCATAGGTTGTGGGGGAGGAAAGCTGTTTTGTCACTGGTCTAGTTTAAGTCTGAGGGAAACTGGTCATCAGAGATGGTATTTTGCTTAACAATGCGGACATTTGGGCTGGATTCCAGTTGTGACTAATAAGGATAAAGGATTGATGGTCCTTGTGGCCAAGGGTGGCTTTAAAGTTTCCTGCCTGATTTACAGTGTTCTTAGCCCTGGTATAATTTAGAATAGCCTGGGGTCCAGTCAGCCATGGCTGGCTACTGCCTCAAAAATAAAGCTGAATGCATGTGAAGATGCAATGTGATAAATGAATAGCAAGCTTCTTTTGGTCATTTCGGGAGGCTAACTTCATTATTAAAACACATGGGAGATGCTGTGCTGGGTCGGACCAAGGGTTCCAGCAGCTCAACAGCATGTCTCTGCCAGCACTCTGGCATTCTGCTATGAAAATCAGAGCTATTCCAAAGTGACCCTGGCTCAGAAATAGTGCTCAGGATGTAGTGTCTTCTCCATACTGTCATTCATGTTCTTCCTGAAAGAAGGCAGTGGGAATTGCAGATACCTTTAATGATATAGGTGGATTTATAGAACAGCATGATTGTGTTCTTGTCTTCTTATCTGCTTGCTTTCTAGTGAATCTGACCTTTCTGAAACTTGTAAGTTACCTTGTAAGTATGGTGAGATAGGAAGCACAATTGAAACTAGTTGAATATCAAAAGTACATGGAACTCATATAACTGCAAATTTGATTCCAAAGATATTTTTTAAGATTGGAAAGGGTGGGGCTGATGTGTAAAGGAGGCTGTCATAGAACAAGTTTCCTATGATGCACAAATGAGTTTATTTTATAATTCAACGTCCTTTAGAAAATTGTTTGGATTGGGTTCAGTTGATTTAGTCCGACAATGAGAACAAAAACTGGGGAGGAAATAACATACAGATGCAAAACAGTTTTCAAGTGTACAGTGTGGAAGAACTGTTAATGGATTATCTGGAAATAAATGAAATCTCCCACAAAAGCTATAGTTTAATTTTTTATTTTTTTTTAAGAAATGGTGGTGGATATGAATACATGATGAGAAACGCTGAAACCCAGTTTACTTGAAAAAAATGTGTCAAAATGGTTGTCATTTTCCAAACTGAAATAAATAAATATATGGAAGTACTTAAATCAGTGTCCAATAAATAGCTACATTAAACAGAAAAGTATTACATAAAAAAGAAGTTGGAAAGTGTGGGCTTTATTCATGGGCTCTCCACTGCTTGGGCTCTGCCTATAGTCAGAAAAAAGAAAAAGGTATGGATTCCTATGGGGGAATTCAGAATAAGAATCTGAATTAACTTTGCTCTCACTTTGAAGCACAATTTGTCATCAAAGGATATTGTGACAGAAGACAGTGCAACTGTTTCATTAAGAACATCTCTTATACCATTGTCTATGAAAAAAGCTTTTTGTCGTTGAAAAATGTGATTTGCCATTTCAAAAACATATATGTATGGATGTGACTCAAATATCTTGTACATCACAAATATTATTTTTTGAAGATTAATTTTCCTTATTAATTTATATTTTCTCCATGATTATTGAATTTTGAAACACATTATCTCCTAGCTTATTTGTATTTTCTTTTACCTTTGGTAAACCATGCTATATATATATCCACATACTTGACTTTTACTGCAGGTTTTTTCTGGTTCCCTTGTCATATTTACTTCATTCTGTTTGATCTACCATACTTAATGAACAACAGTTTTCACTTAGAATAATCTTTATGCTTGTTCAAATTTTAAATAGGATATTGTGATGGTATTACTGATGTTACACTAACTCCCTCATCCTGCAAAGGCTCATTCATGTTTCTCACTCTACACAATCTGAGCAGTCCCACTGGAGTTCAAGAGTTACACACAAGAGCATAAAGCTTTGTGTCCTAATTGCCTTTAGTGGACTCATTTCCAGTATCACAAAGCCCCATTTTAGGGACCGTTGCTTAGATCTGAAAATGCACACTTCACTGGAAACTATTGTAAAAATATGTCCTCAGCTGGAACCTGGAGAACAGAATTTTAATCTGGAGTAAATTAAGCCTATATCTTGAGGGATACATCTTGACCAGCAGCATTTTATGACTATCTGACAATCTTTTATACTCTTGAAACATAGAAATGGCTTTATTTCTGTACTTACATTTTCACAGTTGCAGTTCATATCACAAAGCATGAGGCAGTGAAAGCAGTGCATTTGATTTTGTCCCCCCACTCTTCTGTTCTGAGGAAAATAGCTAGAATAACAGGCAGTAATTAGCTTTCAGCCAAATTGTGTATGAAATTTTAGTCTGTAGACTCATTGCGCCTATGTCAGCCTGAAGATTAAAGGCTTCTTAACTACACAGTGGCACAACAGCTGAGCAAGCTGTGACAGAGCCAGTGGGGTTTGTTGTATAGCAACTGGTCTGTGGATCACTGGAAGAGTCTTGATTTCTGTGTCCAATGCAGACAAACAGAAGTCTACCTTCTTGTCTCTGTCTGTTTCAGTAGATCACCGTGTATCACCGGGGATTTCAATGTAGCAGACACAATTTCTGCTAATATTCATTGACATGGTAGATGCACAGACCCCAGTAAAGTTAATGTTTAGCCATCCCTGCTTTTGGCAGCATGCTGCAGCTTACTAATTAATTTGGTTGCTGTTTGTGTTTTTTTCCTTACCACTGTGGATATAATCAATGGCTATCAGATGTTCTACAGTCAGGAAGACAGCTGCGAAAATGTACTTTGGAGTTATATTGAGATTATCCTTCAAGTTTCATTATTAGCATGAAAATAGCAAAAATGTTATTAGCAAAAATATTCTAATGCATTTTTAAATAGAGAGCTTATAAGCAGTGAACTGTATCCTCTTCCATTGGAGGTATCCTAAACAGAACCAAGCGAAAGTAAATCAATGTCAGATAATTTTGCTTTCTTGACTTGGGACAGCCAAAACTTTCTTCAGCTGTACCACACTGCCATCTTGGCTTTCCATCATGGAAATCCAGAATGCCAATCTTCAATTACCCTTTCTCACTGTTTCCTTGTGTCACTTATTTCTGCTGGCAAACCTATCATTTACATCTGATTAGAAATAATTAATATCTGATTCTAACCAGTCTGTGAATTTTGCTAGTTGTTTTTTCTTTGCTTGGAAATGAAATTAGGTCAATTCCATTTTACTTCATATAACATGCAAATGAATTAGATGGTGTAAACATTACTGCTCTAAGCTAGAAGACTGATCATCTGGAGACCTCAACATGCCCTCAGATTGGAGAAAGGAGGGTTCCCAGGAAGTTCACCTTCTCAGTTAGTATGAAACAGTTCTTTTTGATATATAGGTTTGATTTTCTTTTCTATTTCTTGAAGATGCCATCTCTAGGGTCCTGAGTTGAGGAAGAGGAGAACAAACAGAATTATAGTTCATGTCCTTTTTTTGTGCCTAGAGTGTTGGAAAGAAGCGAAGATGAATGGATTCAATGGGTGCAATGGGTACAATCTTCTTGAAAATGTCATCCTCCCACATTAATTTTCAAAATATTGATGATTGGATAATGTTTCAAAGAACCAGCTTTTAACAAATACCGTCAATGCAAGTGATGGTGATAGGAGCTCAGTGGTTAAACAGGCTTGGAAGAATGTTTTGAGGAGTAAGGGACATACTATGATGGGTGTCATGGCAGGTAATGGCAAATGGCAAATTTGACTTCAGTAGAACAGAAGTCCATATTTTATATGTTTTAGAACAAAGAGGTAGCAAGGAATAGTCTGTGGTACTCTCAAGGTTTAATGTCTTCTCTGAATCACTGCTGATATTAGGTCGTGTGATCCATTTAGTGTCCCTGTGCCCCTTATGCTATTTGCCCAGTAAGGCTGATCCAGAAAGGGGATTAGAAATACTCTAGGCGCCACTGCATTTTAAAATTTCTTTAAAGGAAATCAGAGGGTGTTTTTTCCTAATAGTTACTTTCCAGGCAGAAATCAATTAGTCTAATAGCGTTACTCTTCTCCAAAATGGAATTGTACTGGACTGGTTTGATGTCTTCTTATAATTGCACACGGTATGGTTCTTTGGCTCTTATCTCTCCCTCTGTCTGTGAATTTGAAACCATCAGGAAGATGTCACATTGGTATGAGTATTCTTCAGTGATAAGAACAGTAATTGTTGTAGGGAGACTTCTTAATCTTGGGTCACTCAAATCCCTTTTAAAGACAGCAGGTGCTCACCAGAACAAGCATTAACAAGAAGAGATTATGAGGTAACCTGTTGTTCTTTATATCTCAGCATCTCTTGACAAAGCTTACCATCAGGCACTGTGTTCAGAAGCCAGTCAGTACAGGAAAAAAAATCAAACATGACTCAGGAAGGAACTAACGTTTTCAGTACTAAAGAGCAGATTCATTTTAAAGGGTGAATACTGAGAAGTTTTACAGGGAAATTTATATTTAGATAACTATATGAGTAAATAATAAAAGCAAGAAATAAATTGGCAGAGTCTAAAAAAACAGAGCTGCAGATAACTATGGTATATTGCAACCAGAAAAAAAGTTGTTTCCTCAGAAATCAAAATCTGAAACTGCATCTTCCCAGGTTTGCATTGTGTTGGAATTCTTTGTACGTTGTATCCCTCATATTCTTCCCATGGCAAACACGGTGAAAGCAAGTTAGTAATTCATATTGTCAGACTCTGGCACTGCTAACAGTATGACTTCATACAGATGTGCTGGTGATGTGGGCTGCTTGCCTTTTATTTTCAATTCTCAAAATTTATGATTTTCTGGATCCAGATGCCAACTAAATTTTGTTCAAATAAGAATTTTGTTTTCCAATTCTGTCCATTTCCATCAAGACTGTGGCACAAAACTAGCTGTGTAAAGCAGGTCTGTGGAAATCTTTGGGAGGCCAGGAATTAAGCATAGGATAAATCATTGCATTCAGATGATAAAACCACTTTCAAAACCAGTTCAAGGAAACTTTTTAAAAAGGTATTTAGATCCAAAGGTGTAGTTAGCACTTGCTAAGAACACACTAATCTCAGGGAGTGTTAGGGACTTAACCCTTCTTCCCTCTACTTGGAAAAAAACCAGCTAGGCACCTATCTCTGCCTCTAAGTTCCTCAAGTACTTTTTAAAAAATCTGGCCTTTGATAACTCAAATCCCCTTGACTTTCTGTAAGGCTTTTCATCCTGAATTCTAGATCCTCATAGGTTTTGAGTGTCTAACTCTCTTAAATTAAAATATGAGTTAAAGGCCCAGGTACTTTTGAGAAGCTGAACCTTGGTGCTCGAGTCATTTCTGCAAAGGAATGTTAGACTACTAATTCCCTCATGTTCTTGAGAAATATTTTCCTGTCACATCTGAGAAACTATTCTAGAGGAATTTACTTTGTTAATCACTTCCTTTGTCCCAAACTTTGTATAACAACTTTGTGAAAAATTTATTATTGAGAATTTTTTTCTCCAAAAGAATCATAAAACTCTTTTTATGAAATGAAAAATTATGACAAAAGTATATATTTATGCTTTCAGGAAGCAAATGTGTTTTTTAATGGAATTTAAATAAATGGAATTTTTATGATGAAAAAAAGCTACAGTAAAAGCAGTGATTATGTTTTTCATAGTTCATTTGCCTCCCTTGCCCTGAAGATCTTGTACAGAAGTGAAATGAGATCCCTGGTGAAGCCTACAATGTCATTGACTCTGAAGAAGGACTCAGAGACCCATTGATGTTTAATGACCCTTACTAGCCTCCACAAAAGAAACTGGTATGATCCACTAAAGGAGACATATGGTTCTTTGGAATTATAAAGAAACACTGTTTTCTTCATGGGTAAACATTGTAGTCATGCATTTCTAAACACTGCCTGGTTTTAGATGACTGCTTTTAAAATGGCTGTCCAAATTTGGTGAGGAATTGCATCCATTTTTCATTAGTACTTGACCAACAGCAGTGGTCTTTTTCCAATACTGCAATCATGCAATTTTAATGCTCTTATTATTCTGCACTATCGTATCAGACTGAACAAAACACAACAGATAAGAAAGCTGAACTACACAATAAAGAGCAACTGGACTGCTTTATAGGGCATGGGCACATTGTATAATACAATCATGTGGTGATATCCCAGAGTTATAGGTAAGCGTTGGAAAATTAGGATATTTCTGTATTCACTTCTTTGTGAAATTGAAGTATGTACTTTACTGCAGTTAGACATAGGAAGGACAGTGGCAACTGAAGGAAATGGAAGAAAGGGAAGGGAAGGGAACGGAAGGGAAGAGAAGGGAAGGGAAGGGAAGGGAAGGGCAAGAAGAAAGGAGAGACAAGAATGAAACCCAACATTTAAAGGCAAAATAAAATAAAAACTGATTTCACAATGAAGTAGACAGTAGTGGAGATTTAGCTAGGACAATATAGTAAACAAAAAGGAAATATTTTATTGCAGTCATATCACAGAATGAAAAGGGTGAGAACCTGTTGCATGAGAAGAGTCTGGTTGCAGGCACCAATAAAGTGCTGAATATATCTAAAATTCTCAATAGATACCCCAGTGTTGACAATTTTGATCAGTAATGTTGTACTTTGTGCTTCTCTTTCTCTGGTGTGTGTCCCCAGAATGAAAACATCTCTATGACAGACAGACCACTGACATTTTTCACTAATGCTGGAGATGCTGTACCTGTGGTATAACAAGTGCAGTTATCTTAGTTTCAATTTCTCTAAAGGGTGTGCTCAATTTCTAAACTTGAACCATCCAGAGGAGAAAATATATTAAGCTATTGGATTTTTTTTCTTGATCAGTCTTTTTACTGGCTATCTTTTCACAGCTGCTTGTAAAAACAACATGATTCATTCTATCTTATAATTTTTCCTCCTTTAGTATACTTCTCAATGCTCCTTAGTAGAGATGGAACTGAATCTTTTTTTTTTCTTTTAATTTTGTGAAATGTGACAATTTATGTAAACTTAGATTCCTTTTGAAAATCAGTTCAGCAGTTTTATGTAATGTGCTTGTCATATGGGAATATTAATATGAAAGAAAAACGACATGGATATATAAGAAATTGAACTAACTGCCTGTTTAGAGGTATCAAAAAGCACAGTGATGAGTACTCTGAAATATTTGTTGTAAGATCCTACTACTCTATATTCATCAGAGATGCAAATATTCAAAATTATTTTTATCTAATGTTATCCCAATGATTAGGAAAAGCTGTAATATATGTAGGCTTCTACATGGCATTTACCATGCATCATAGCCTTTATATTGCTGGGTAGAATCCTCTAACAGAAGTGCATGGTCCAGCTCAGATTTTGAAATACTGTATTGGGAGGAATGGAAAAGATTAATTTGCCTCTCACACTGGGACTGCAGAAGGGAGAAAAATGGCTAGTAAGAATAGTCAGAAATTCGGACTTTCCTATGACGGGGCTGATGAAATGCAAGGCAGGGACAGTGCCCTGTAAAGGAGCCAAGTCATTTATTAAAGCAAGAGGAACTGTGATTCTCTGAGTCCCAATAAGACCTTTTTGCCCTATTCTGCTAATGTAAAGGGCTTTAGGATGGATTTGCATTAACTTTTGAGATACTTTGCACTATTAAACAGTTTAAACTTGACATTTCCAGTCAGTATTCATTCTCTAGGCTGCTCCCTGGTAGTACAATTGCCTTCTCTTTAACCATCAAAGAGATGTATTTCAACAGCCCATCAGGATTTTCACCAAACTTGAGTGTTGTTTGTCCAAAGTATTCAGGAGGATTCAATTGACCACCTTTCTTCTTTTCTGAATTGTTATCCTTTGAATGTTAGTGGTGACCGCCATAAAAAACAAACTGTTTTGATATAATCATGCCAGTTTCAGTATCCTGCCTGATGAAGGCTGGGGGAAAGTGCAGAAGCATTTAAGGGACACTATTGCAATTTCCCTTTAAGAAATTTAGTATTCATTTGTTTTACTTTTTGTTGCATTAGTTATGAGGTGACTGAGGTGACTAAATGAATATGGAAAAAGCTGTACATAAAACAAAATCAATTAAGAGTTATCCAAAGAATGTAAATATATTTGATACTGCATTCTAGTTTGGAAGAAACTCAAATTTGAATAAGAGGTCTATTTTTCATTGAGTATGCCCTGCACAGACATAAAAAATGCCAGTAAAACAGATGGCATAATGATTTTGGTAGCTTGACAGACTTACCCCACTGCTTCATTCCTCTCTGTGTTGACTTTGTCCCTTACATTCCAAAGACGGATAAATATATTAACGTATAGTTTACCACACAGGTCAGGGGATCTTTCTCATTTGACCTTGAAAACAAATGTTCTGTCTGCTCTGCATGGATAATTCATAAGATTTAGTGGCTCATCTCTGTATGTTTGGCATTCAGAAATGTTGCTTCCCCAAATGTCTCATAGTCTTCTGCACCAGTTAGGTAGTGCACTGCAGCTGAAAGCTGGTTACACATTTATGGGGCCAGGCCTGTGCCACACAGTGATTTCTGGTTCTTTAACATGAAGGCACAGAATGCTGCCAGCACCATGGATGTTCCCATTTCTTGAGCAGCAGGACATACTGTTTGTATGTCCTTTGGACACAGTTGGTTGAAGAAAAATGTTTGATGCAATTTAGACAAAAAGAAAACAGGTAATAGATGAGCAACAATCACTCTTACAGAATTTTGAACTAATCAGTGAAATAACTGAATGGGGTTGTGTATGTGTTTGTGTAGAATCATAGCTGAGAGAAAACAGAGTGCAAAGAAAATAACATAGTCTGAACTGTTAGAAGTTTGTGCTAGCTGAACTACTAGACAGTGATATCTAGTAAGAAACAGTACTTCAGTATAGATTAAGATGGAAGAAAAGTAAAATGAGAGAGAAAAAGTGCAAGAATGAGGTCGGTTTTCTAGGTGAGACAAATAGAAGATGAGACTCCTCTGGTGAATGCTGTACAATTTTAGGGGGTATATTTTTGAAGATATTTCTGCTTAACTTCATACCTTCATGAGTAGTAGAATTCATGCTGGCTACAGGGTTAATAGAACAAAAAAACTGATCCTGCTTCAGAGAGCTTGCAGAGAAGAGTAAGGTAAGCAAAGATTTGAATACTTTCAGGATACACCCCTCCACATCAGGAGGCAGTGAGACAGTATTGATCTGCTGGGTAAGCAGCAATCACATCTCATCAGTAGCTTAGTCATTATTGAGTCTCTAGTCATCATAGTAAAATAAAGATTTAATATGGGACTCTGTCTGGGCATATATTCACAAAAACTAAACTAGTTGTTCATCTCCACTTTGCAGGACTATAGACTATTCTGTCTAGACGGAGAATATTTGTTAAGTTGCATGGATGGGAACACTCCTAATATTTTTTCTCAGACCAAATGAAATATAAAGACATTTTAAAGACAACTCATATTCTTGAAAGCATAGATACAAAAAAAAGCCCCCTTCAATTGGCACAAGATATCACTTCCATAAAATTAGGCAGTTACCATAATCTTCTGTTACTATTTCTTTTTCTTCTATCCCTTCTGCAAGTCCTTGTGCTGCTACATGGTGAGCCTCAGCAACTGAACCAAACTAAAAATAATATGGCAAGACAAAACATAGGATTTCAGCTCCACAAGTTATCTAATCAGTCCCTTGTGTCACTATGAACAAGATTGTGCCAACAGAGGTAAAGAGGTAAGAGATTCAAAAAATGAGAGCTATCAGCTCTTAGGAGCAGCACTAACTTTTTCTAGCTGAAGTTTTACCTGGAATTGTGGTAGTAGAAAAGCTGTCCCCAGAAATAAGAAAAGTAATAACAGCGTATTGCACCCAACGAAGGATGGTATTGATCTTGAGCTTATTGAATATTTGCCATTTCTATAAAGTCCTTGGCACACTAACACCAGTAGTTGATTAGATATTTTTAAGAGATCCTAAAGAATTTAATGCTTTTTTTTATATTGTGTCTGTGCCTATTAAAATATATACTGAATACTGTGCATAATTATGTTCATAAGAGAAGAGTAGTAGGATAGCAGCTGAGATTTAATTAATTTTATGGACAGATAACAATTTTTAGTTGACAGCAAAGTTAATAAAGATGTGCTTGACTGGAGAAATCTAAGATCAGGAATGCAGTTTTGTCCTTGTGCTGGTAGCCAAGAGTAGCAAATGGTTCTACAGAGATTTGGGAAATATTCTGTTCCATCCGGGCTCATAGGCCTAAAACAGCAACAACCCCACTTTCCATGGGCAGCATGAACAAATTGTCTGTGCTCCTTGCATTTGCTCCCACTGCTGAAGAGGGACCTTTATCTGAGCCTTTTCTCTCTCTTTCTGGTCCCTGTGCTGAAGCTGCTTCAAAGGGCAGGCACTCTGTTTACTCTACAATTGAAGCATAACTTTAGAGTTCTTTGCACCTTGGAGTTAAATGGCCCTGTTATGCTCAGATCCAAAGATGTGCCCATTGAGAGGAAAAGAGATATCACCCGTGGGACCTCCTGCCTTTGCAGGTGAATCAAAGCCAACCACCTCTAAGTCCACAGGGCAGGTACACTGGAACATCTGGTGCACCACCAGCACAAGCTGCAGATACCAGCATCCAACATGTACGCCAAAACCACAGCCAGACCACAGGGGCTGCAGAGGTCTTCTAAGCTGAATTTGAGAATACATTTTATTTCATCTGTATGTGCTTGGAGAATAGGGCATTCAAATTATTGAATTGCATAGCAGTGTTAAGGTTTGTCCACTGTTCCCCATCATGCCCTTTCCAAAGTATGAATCCAAATTGAGGGTGTAGTAGTTTTGGCAATTTTTCCCACTCTTCCCTTTCTCTTCCTACTCCCCTCCCAGATGACAAAGAGTGACTATAGGGGGCAATACAACCTCACCATACACATAAAGCCTCTGTACATTGGTTATATGCCACATTAATAGGTGGAAACATTTAAGAATCAGTTTTTACTTCTTGCTTTTAAGTAACGTGTGTCATGAGAGTGATAAACTGTATCATTACCTGGCTTCCACAAAATGGAAGGTTTTAACTTCAGATAAGCTTTTACTTGTTAGAGGTTTTTTGTTTGTATGTGAAAGTTAATAAATAGTGATTTTATTTCATACTACTAATTCAAATTAAAATCTAAAATAAAACGAGCCATGAAAACCAAACTAAGGTAATCTTGAAATTCATTTGACATTGATCTAAGCAGAACTGCTCCAAGTCTGTATGTATCTCATATTCATGTAATTCAATCTATATGCCTGTCAATATTTCTGCTGCAGTTTAATTTCTTCAGATCAGCTTCTTTCTCACTTAATGCAGACTTCCAGAAGTTAGTCCAGTTTACAGGGTTTAAATGATATTTTTATATTTTCTGGTACTTTTGTGTAAAATATATTAATATATTAAAATTTCTGAATGAAAATCTAATTGTCATAGCAACAAAAATATACCAGTATTAATTTTGTCCCATTTTTCCTACATTGATTGATGTACACTTCGCAGTAAGCAAGAAAAGAATGGTAACAAAGATAATTTCCAGCTCTTCTTGTTCAATGGTGTAAAATTGTGTACCTGAGCTTTTCTTACTCAACCTTCCTGCTTTCTGTAAAGGAATAGTTAGAAGATGCAGAACTGAACTTCTGTTAATGTGATTAGAAAAGCTGTTGTTACAGACTATTTTCTATTATTTTAATTTTTGTCATTATAATTTTTTGACAGTTACTGTTTACCAGAGTTTCCCTGAAGCAAAAATGATTTAATGTTCAACACACACATTAAAATGTGTTCTATTTTCATATGTTAAAGCTGATAGAATAATAATTTAAGCAGAAATCTGTGCTTAACAGTGCAGCACATAGAATCTCTGAACACAGATGAAACTGAAACTTCTATCTGAAAGGAAAACAAAGGCAGCAGTAATGTGCCTTAACAATTAGAGTTAGAGCGATGTGATATTTTTGTAATGAAATTCAAACCCAGTGAAGATAATGTCCTTTGGATTTTGTTGTAGAAGCAAGGCATAGTTTGAAACCTGGGCTTTCATACTTGGTGACTTTATATTGGCTCATAACCAAACCCATAATTTTCACTAAAAGTTCCTTTTCAATTTTCTCATCCATTCAAACTCTGATCTGACTGCTAGGGACAGTATGTCTCAAATTCTAGAGGAAAATCCACTGACTTCACTGAATGCTGAAAATTCTTAGTTTCTAATCCTCTAATGTGAGCACTTCAGGTTTACTCAATAGCTTACTGACCTTTACTTAGCCATGTACACATTTCAGTGGGAATTTTCAATGCTTTTTCACTAAAAATCGTGTTCAACAATATTTCCTGATCATTAAGACCTGTGTACCTAAAGCATAGACCGAGAACATCTTCTACAAGACCAGAATACAAATCTATACCTTTTCACAACCTCTTTCTTTCTGTCATTTGTTGGATTTATATGAAATCCAGTTTTAATAACTCCTGGTATTGGATATTGCTGGTGAATGTGACCAGTTGTTATGTATGGTGGTGTTAGGATTTGATCCTTCCTTTTCACTCTTTGTCCAAGAAGAATGCTTAAAGCCAAGATAGAAAATAATCCACTGAGATTGGTGGTCCATGTCTATCCACAAAAATAAAACCCAAAAATCCCCCAAAGCTGCAAAACTGATTTTATGACTTTGAAGGAAGTAGTGAATAGTTGCTCATCTGAGTACTTGTAGGGGGAAAATAATTAAAACCAACAAAAAAATATCAAACTAAAACTATATTTATGTACTCAGCATGGGAAAAAGAGTTCAACAGTTATACAGAATTTCACCTTGTTCTTTATTATATATTATACTAAATATATTAGAGGCAGAGCAGCACCAGTGAAATTTGTAGTCTTTTTCAAGGGAAGTGCTGAGTAATTTCTTAGACTCATTTAGAATGGAAAATAATTTAATGCAGATAGCAGAATATATGTCAGAATTAAAAAGACACTTGCAGGAGAATATGATACAGATCAGTGATGGCTGGAAAATGTCTTATGTGGTGTCTGTTATTAAAACAGGACCAAAAAGAGATCCTGGGAATTAAGAACATTGAACTCTGCATTGCTTCCGGGGAAACTGATTGAGAGTCTAATTATGGATAACATAGTTCAGCTTATGGATAAGTATAACCTAATAGGGTCAAACCTGCACAGTGTTGGTAGAAGGAAAGCATACTTCTCTAACCAGCTAAAGTGCCTTGGAAAAGTTAATAAATTAGAAGATAAGGGTGACCTAGTGAACATAATTTATTTGGATTCTCAAAAAATTCCTGAAATGGTCCTTCATAAAAGACTATTAAAGGAAGAATATAACTGAGGTAAGGGGCAAAATCTCACAGAGGGCTAAAAACTGAGTAAATGATGGAGAAAAACTTGCACTGAAAGTCTTCTCCTTTAAGTGTAAAGAGGTTAATAGTAGGATGCTCTAAGGGTTCACATTGCAGCCAGTGTTATTTAATATTATTTTAATCATTTGGAAATTATATCTGCTAAAACTGGCATTAACATTAGCTTGTCAAGTCAAGAAACCTGTGAGACTAGGAAAGATTGGTTAGATTGACAACACATATATTTTACCTTGTATAAGTATAAATTTTGGTACTCATTTTATGGGTTATTTTCAGTTCCAGTACCATATTTTACATCATCATATTCTACTGAGAATAACTCACCTGCTCTCTGAGTAAGGATACAATAGATATCCCGGCAGCAGACATGTGGAATGATTTGCTCTCTCTAAGTATAGGAGTAGACAGAGTTACATAAGAATGAGGTATTCCCCTCTGTCAGGTCATTGGACCTTTTCCTGAGGGCAGTCAGGCTGCATGGCCAGAACAGGACCTGCGTTTATTATAAAAGATAAAAATCCTCCTTCTTAAATACTTAAAAGTAAATGCCATTCTTGTTAGATCTTGCTGGAGTGTCTGTGCTTTAGAGGCACTCTTAATTATTTCACTGACACTGCTGCCTGCTGTCATCTGCAGCCCAGAAGGTTGTAACCTACCATTGGTGCTCTTTGGGAGTTCTTGCCTGCTACTTCCCAGCACTCTCAATCCCATTTCTTCTGCATGAAGTGTCAGTAGGAGCAGCATTCAGTCCTTCTGGTATGGATACCTCTCCTGGCTGTCACCTACTTCTAAAGATGATCTGGAGCCCTTGCCTGATTGTGTTAATTCATAAGCGACTGAGCAAACTGGCTCTGGGGGTTGGGGTTTGAGTTTGGCCAGGGTCTTATAATTTGCTTTGTCTTCTTCCCTACTGTCTTTTCTACACTGCATTGAATTTTGAATCTGTAAGGTTGTTTAAAACACCACCCACTAAAGGACTAAAGTAGCATATGGGAAGACTATGACCTTATATTAAGTATGTTATATGTGAGATACTCAGTTCTTGGTGTGCTGCAGATTTCACATCCACTCTGTCTAAACTGAAGTCCATTAATTTTTGAAAAACAGTTAAACAGTGAGAGTTAACAGATGATATCTCCTTCAAACTGAAGTGGGTTCATCTAATTTTAGAATAAGCACAATGAAGAAATTTTGTGTTGCTTTCTATGATGCTTGAAAAAATCTATTTTGCCATTTTTACTGAGGAAAAAGGCAATCTTTGTAAATGCAACATTTTGGACTAAGAGTAAACACAGAGAGGGAAAAATTATTTCTTGGCAAAAAAATGTGTAGAAATTACAAGACTAAAAATAGCATTTATCTTGATCGATACCTCATACTTTAATTTTTTTTTTCCTGAAAAATATTAATAGAGTTCTTTTAATAAAAAGACCCAATGCTTTTTTTTTCTCTTTTGTTGTTGAAGCCCTGTTTGTATTTACATCCAGTCATTTAATGCCCATTAAAGAAGTAATGCTATGTTAATGTAAGGGAAAAAATCAATGCTACTCAGATCAGTAGCTGTGGGGAAACAGTGCAGCAGCTGGTTTGCAAACAGCAAGCCCACATAGATCAATGAAATTACAAGCTAAATCTGCTGATGCTCACAAACTGCTTCAGCATTGTGATGTCTAACCTTTCTCAAGTTCAAGATCTCTGGCAAGCCAGCAATAGCTAAATGAAGAAAAAAAAAAGGCAAAAAAAAAAAGGCAAAAAAAAAAAGACAAGCACAGAAGAAACAAAGAAAGGACATAATGGGCTGGTGGAGAATTTTAGCATGATATATAATATTCCACCTTTGAAGTTATCAGTGTAACTGCAGGTTTGTAACATATATGAAAGCCACTGTAATTTCCCAGTGAGCAAAGCTGCCATCTACACACTCTGGAGATTTTCTTCCTTAAGGATGCTCAAATCTGTCACATATTACCTTGAACTGTAACACTGGAGGGCTAGAGAGCACTTCAGCAATGTGGTTGTTAATGTGAATTCTAGAAAATAATTTATCAATGAGAGAAAGTATAGCATCTTCCATGTGCTGCGTCTTTTATTTTATGGTGTGCTTGTAGCTTGTAAAATGGTCTGAATTTTGTTAACTTGTGAATTAAACATGCAGAATATTTGACTTGTTGAATGCAAGATTCATTTGTATATTTTATGCTATTTGTATGGTAAAGGAGGAAGCTTCTTTTACCCCAAGGGAAACAACACTGGGCTTTATCAGTATCATGTGAATAACATGCCTGTAAAGTGATTATTTTCAGGGCAGTCCTCACCCCATTTGTGCCACTTTTTTAAACACAGAAGCATTTTTCAGGCATTAATCAGCAAGAAGATAGGGGGAACCAATCTCTGAAGATTGCTATAAAATGGAACACATTTTATAAAGGGAAATAGGTTCATTCCAAGAGCAGAATAAAAGACATCTTGCATTTCCTTCAAATATTGACAGATGTATTTTGTGGGGAACAAAATGTATACTTGGCAAATACATAATTCTTATTGTCTACTGATGTCCTATTGCTTTACAAATATTAATTAAATATCACAGTTTGATTCTTTTCTATTGTATCTGTTTTGCAGGTTGTAAATAAAAAATATCTGGAGGTTGGAATTCCAGCCAGGGAGTAGCAAAACAGAAAATGGAAATATTTTTACCTGTCTTCTGTTATTATAGGCTTGCATTATTTTACGCACCAAGCACATTCAAGAATCAAATCAACAGTGAGGCAAAGTGTGATTATTTCTTGTACTGCCAATTGTTTCTGCTGAAATGACCATTTCTGGATTTGACTTTTCTTGTCTACCTTTCTCAGATACTTAATAATGAAAGTAATGAAGGAATATTTGAATTTTGAAGTGTCACACTTCTATTTTTCTTTTGCTTATAGAGATAGATGCAGCCATTTTCCTTCCACTATTGATCATTATGTCAATTCATTACTTTATGGTGCTGCTCAGCAGTGCTGATGGCCAGATATTTCCTACTGGATGTGTAGGGAAGACAGATTGTGACAATAGTTACCAACAAGGTGAAAACTGAGTGTATACACTAAGACTGCTGGTGGTGTGCAGGCACTGGTGGAAGTCTTTCCTTCTACTCCACATATTGGCTAGGAATAAGAGAGAGATGCCCAGTAGAGGCTACGAGTTTTTTCTCGAAACCTGATCGAATATCTACAAGGATTGTGAGGAAATTTCCCCAGCATTTCCTCACAGGGTCATAGATCATCAACATCTAGGTGTGCTCACATGCAGATAGGACTTCTGAAAGCTTTGTCTTCAGATTTTATTCAGGCCTCTTTCTTTATTTGGAGCTTATTGAGAAAATTCTTGTGAAAGTATTGACACTGCTGAGATACTCCTGAGCTGAAGAGAAGGGTTCTGTTGATAACAGCATGACCAGCATTTCTGCAAAAGTCTTTTTCTTTCAAAGCAAAATATGAACTTGTGATCATATTTTTGTGATCATCATAAATAAATGAACAAGCTTCTATAGGGAAAGCTGTTCCCATGAAGAATGTGAGAAGAAGCAAGTATGTGAAGAAAACCAGTTCACCCAGTCTGTGTGCCTCATTCAGGTTTGCTCTGTCCATCTGGTGAACAATACTAGCCATTATTATGTTGGTCTCTTTCCGTGCATTGTAGTTTGCCAGTCAAAGTATAAATTTTGCACATCATAAAGAGTACATCATTGCAGTGGAGAAACTAAAATGATAATTGTGGGGGGTGCAATTGCATTGTTCAGAGTTTTTTATTATAACAAAAACATCGCCATGCTTGGAAAATCCCAGCAATAATTCCTCTTGACTGCAATAAGTACTTTTGAGGAAGAGAAAGCTGATGAGCTGCAGGCTTCCCTGCTGCTAAATTTGTCTAACAACCCACTCATGATGTTTTTTGCTTTAAAGACCAATAGGAACTTTATAGATTGGTTGGATGCTCTTCTTTTCAGTATAGCTCAGATCCTGAAACTTTTCTGTTGATCTGAAAAGCTGATGCAGTTTGGTTACTAGGCAGCATCAGTTGTGAACATTATTCAGTTACACTATCACACTGGCCATGGAGTTACATGCAATTTTACAGAAATTTGTGGTTGTGGATCTGCCCAAACACCCTGAATGTAAAAGACCTGTGGGGTTTGGAGTTTTGCCTTATTCCTACATCTGCTCAATGAGGTGAGACTTCATCTCTGCAAGGATAGAAATCAAAATCCTGAAATTAGCGCCCTGAAGTATCTCAAAACTTTGAATATGGGCTCAGGCCAAACTTGAATTTGAGGCTTATGTTTCTATCTTGGTTGTCATTTCTGATTGTGATCAAAATGAGAAGAAATAAATTAAAATCTATTTTTAAATTTTCTTTAAAAAGAAAGATCATCTCCTTTGACAAATAGGAATATGGTTGGGCAATCTTTTTCTCTGATCTCTGTTATCGTCAGAAATGTGTATGTACTGAATTGAATCTGGATGAATAAGTGCTATGACAAAAAAAGCTATACTTTTATTATATCAGAACATTGCTGGAAAGTACAAGCAGAAACCATGAAAAATGCTGTTTTGATGAGACAGTTAGGCCTCTAACCTCGAAGAGGATATACCCTGGGTGCTCATTTGGAAAGTACAAAATGTTTCGCATCCACTCAGTCATTGCACAGAAAAAATACTTGTTGAGAAATATATTGGTAAAATTCATACAACTTCAATGAAATTATGTATTGAGTTATTAATTGTATTTGTATATGCACTGCAATTTTATTTCAGTCAAATACCAGTTTTACTGATCATTTTTGGCTTAAAAGCGCCCAGAATGGCATCATTCAAGAGACAAGCAAAGCTGCACTGGCTTTTAAGGATCATTTTTTCCTGAACCCTAGAGAATATGTTTCTGTCTTTGGTGTATGCCACATGTGTGCAACTTCTGCCAGGTTTTTATGCTGTTCTGGTTTCACATCATGTTGTGGCCCAGCATGGCCTCACAAGCTTCTTCTTTTTGAGTGCTGGAGATTGGTGAGGGAAGGGGATGGCCTTGCACTTGATGTGCAACTGAGTCTCTGGGATAACTTCTACAACTGTTCCCATTCAAAATTCTGAAATTTGGCATATCTATTATATGCCATGAGATGGTCTGTGTCTGCTAATGTGCATCTCATTCTGGTTTGCTTCACTTCTGGCAGACAGCACTTAGAACTTTTATTTTTATCGGTGACCTTACGGTCTGTAGTGGCTGATCCTAGACACTTTGCACTGGTTTTGGATGGGATAGCATCAGTTTTCTTCACAGTAGCTTGTATGAGCCATATTTTGGATTTGTACTGGAAACAGTGTTGTTAATACAGGGATGTTTTCATTACTGCTGAGCAGTGCTTGTGTGGAGTCAAGGCATTTTCTGCTTCTCACCCCAATCCAACAGTGAGTAGACTGGAGGGGGGCAGTCACAAAGAGTTGGGGGAGGCACAGCTGGGACAGCTGACCCCCACTAACCAAAGAGACATTCCACTCCATAAGGCATCATGCTCGGCATATAAATCTGAGGCAAGAAGAAGGATGGAGGCAGACATTGAGAGTGATGGTGTTTGTCATCCCAAGTCACCACTGGGTGTGATGGAGCCCTGATTTCCTGGGAATTGTTGAACACCTGCTTGCCCATAAGAAACAGTGAGATATCACCCTTTTTTACTCTGCTTGTGTGCATGGCTTTCGCTTTACCCATTAAACTGTTTTCAGCTCAAAACAAGGGTTTTCTTACTTTTATTCTTCTGTTTGTATCCCCCTCCCTGCTGCGGTGGGAGTGAGTGGCTGCGTGGGACTTAGTTGACAGCTGTGGTTAAACCACAACACACCTTCTTTTCCAGAGCAGAATTTTCCACTTAAAAAGAGCTGGGTTTCCATTCTGTCTCTTTGTCAGTATTCTGCACTTAAAGGCATTGGTTTCTGCTCTTCCACTGGCTCAGCAATCTTGAGCCCACAGTGAATGGGAAAAACACTGCAGAAAGGAACAAAGCTGTACTTCCCATCGTGAGCAAAGGTTTGTTCTGTAGCAAGGGTAATTTGCAGTAAGAGAAACTCATATATAAATACACAGGGGTATGAAAACATTGCCTATACCACATTGACAACAACTGAAAAATAGCGTAAGAGATGTGATGGGTTAAATATATGTTGTATATTTATAATACTAGGACTCCTTTCTCTGTGTCTGTCTCTGTCTTGCTGTGCACATCCTGTCTCTCTGAAACTAGAAATTAATGTGTTGGATGGGCTGTCTTTGACATTCATTTTCATTTTTGTAAGAATATTCCTGTGCTTAGCAATCCAAACCAACTCTCTGATGATGAAGTTCATGTTAGAAGGAGGCAGTAGACCTTCGTACATTCGACACTCTAATTTGTGTGCAAGACTAATACTGCTTTACTTTATGTTTATTGTAGCAGCACTGCTAAATCTGCACTGGTTAGTGGCCTTGTCAGCATTTCCATTACAAATTTCAGTTCAGTACAAATTCTGTTACAAATTTTAGGGCTTAAAAAACAACTGTTGTTTTTCATCAGTGGTGCTGCTTGATGCATGCTTAGCCAGCAAGAAAATGATTTTACAAATTTTGTTTTTAGGTTATTTTAGCCATTTAGCTCCTTGATTGCAGATGTCTCAAAAATACAAAACAATTTGGGAAAATGGGAAACAAGTGAGGGTGTTTTTGCAAAGCTCAGTCCTGGAAGTGTTTTAATTGTTCTTCAGCCTGCCAGTTCATGTGTGGTTGATGTGTTCTATTCTATTAAAGGGCAATTATTTTAGGACAAAAATAGATACTCTAGACTGGAGGATTTGGGTGTCTCAGCAACAATCTCACTGACAACTGTTCCCCCTTTGCTGAGATGTCCATTGCATACCTGATCAGGAGCAGACCTGGACCTATTCAGATGTCAAATCTGTCCAGCTTTCTTTATTTCATATATGTGAAAGTTAGCCTTAGTATTCAACTTAGTGAAAGACATCCCTGAGCATCTGTTTCTTCTATCAAATCTTCACCACTGCTTTATTTCCCCTAACTTTGCTTTAACCTTCAAAAGCAGTGACAGATTCCCATCCCTAGCCCAACAGATAGAACACGTTCACCTTTACTTTACCCTCAGCACTAACTCCTCTTTCTCGTGGATGGTTTCATGGAATAATGTTGCCATTATTTCTGCTCAGGGTACATTACAAGCTGTTGCCTTGCTGCTGGCATCTTATTTGGGCTTCAGGATGGCAAAGGTTGTCATGTGGGGCAGCTGGCCAAGTCAGGCAAGAAGCCAAGGCTGTCTTCTTTCTAGTGTTGCCACTTTCTTTCCTCCCTGGAAGATCCCTCTCTTCCTCTCAAACTGATACAGAAAGACTATTAGAGAATTAATCATACCTCAGGTATCTTGGGGAATATTCTTGATTTTCCAGTCACTAATGTGTGAAAATCTTACTCTGGAATAATGCCATATGTCAACCTGTGGCAATATCAGGGAAATATTGACAGCATTTCTTTAATGAAATGTTGAGCTTGAATGACCTGTAGGCTGAAAATTGAGGCTACATAAATTTAAAATAGTCTCTCAGCTATCATTTGATCTAGGATTCCCGCATGAACAAAAATACTGTCCCTGTGGTCGCCAGAAAAAAAATATTGCGATACGGCAAGAAAATCTTGCCCAAAGACTAAAACTGGAAAACCTCTCACATTGCTATGATAGAAGGACTTTTAAATTTTATTGTGGCTTTTTTTTTCTTTTGTAGACCTGTGATAGTGTTCCCAGTAGGATCTCCCTAAATAAACTGAGTGTATGTGTGCATGCCACTGAATTTAAGATATTCATTGTAAATTTCTCCATTTCTCCATCATGTGTGTCTTTATACTAAATTCATGGCAGAGTAACCATTATAATCTAAAAATTGTTATTACAAAAGTATTTGGTTTTCAAAGACTGTTACTGACAAATTTTACCTGCGTGTCTTCGAATGTGAGAAAAAGAAGTCATGAAAAGCCAGAATAAGAAGTGCAAATTAAGCAACACAGCAGAAATATTAATTAAAAGAGGTTAATTGGGTTGGGGCAGGGTGGTGGGAAATGCTCTAATCCTCTGCATTACCATGTGATGTTTTAGTGCTTGATCATTCTTGAGGCCAGGAAAAGAAGGAATTGGAAATTACAGCATGGAGGAGGAAAGAAATGTAATCAACATTTTCATTTCTTATTATTTTTCATGTTCCAATGGGAGGGAGAGTGCTTGGGTAGCCTTTAAAAGAGGACAGTGTACATCGCACCAGGATTTCTCCAGAGAATGCCAGTCCTGTCTTGTGCAGTAAATTCTTGTGGCCAACCCCACAGGGTAGCTGGAATTGTGAAATAATTAGCATAGCTAGTCCTCAACAGATAAATAAGTTTAGAGATATTCTTTCTTATTTTTGACCTTTCCTTTGAAATTAATTTCCCTTATTTGCAACTCTTAAGTGTATTTACCCTCTCTTTGTAAAAAAAAGTAAACTCAATCTTTTATTCTCCAATTCTTTATATTAGTGACCTGATAAACATGAAGTCTTCCCTAAGGAGCAACAGACAATACTAGAGTGTGCATTATTATTTTTAGACTTATGTCTCCCACGCAATTTGTGAGTTTGCAATAACCTACTGTGTCTTTTTCCCCCTAAACTACCAAATCCTCAAAGTTGAAAGAAAACATTTAGTTCGAGAGTTTTCAAAACACTGCCTCTCTGCAAATAATAATAGCTAACAACATGTAGACAGTATGAAACACATGATCTTAATAATCTGCTACTGTGATTCAAAAACGGATTAAGACATGCTCAATTCAAAACTGTATGAAAGAATCTATGTAGAATTTGCAGAAACATAATGATTTGTAGACAACTATAAAAAATAATTAACCCTTTCCAAAGTCATCCCCTTTTCCTTCAAAAGTATTTTAGTATATTCATTTAAATAGATGCTTATGAACCAATAAGGCCAATTTTTAAAATGTAAAAAGCATTAATATTCTTCATTCCCTTACTTGCAAATTTTTGTTTGAATTTTTAAAATAAAAAAGTCAGACTAGATGTGGTGGATCTGAACAACCTGGTCAAGTTGAAGGTGTCCCTGCTCACAGGAGGGGGGTTGGAAGTTGATGATCTTCAAGGTACCCTTGCAACCCAAACCATTCTACAATTCCATGATTCCATGAAGGTTTTTCAGCCAGCTATCAGTATTGCTGACACATGGCTTTGTTTCAGTTTTTAAAACTCTCTGGATGACAGCTGGGATGTTCAGTCTGGACAGTAGGACATTTGCAACCATGGCTGGAAAAGCCAGCAGGGAAAGATTTTATGTAGTATTTTTCAACTGGGCAGCCAGTTGTGGGTTGCTGTTGTTGTTGTTTGGGGGTTTTAGTGAGGGGGTGGGGGGGTTGGTTTGTTTGGTTTTGGTGGAAGTGGGGTTGTAAAATAATACTTCACTGCAGAGATAATTGTTGTGGTATATAATAAAATGTTGGTAATCCATTACCCAATACTTAAAAAGGCAAAGTCTGAAACGAAACAGCCAAAGAGTAACAATCTAACCTGACTCACAGCCACTCACAAGAACTGCCCTGCTATGTCTCAAGGTATACATATACTTGGAATTAAGCAGAGAGTGCTTAACTTGGATTTAGTTTTCCCTTTCCTCTCTCAAATTCGTTAAGTTTCTCTTAACCCTCTAATGATGCCAACTGGTGTTTTGTTAGCTAGAATTTTAGGAGAATGTCAGAATATTTTCAAGGATTTTGGTTGCCATGGATAAGTGTATTTTTTTGATTTTTCTGTGACAATGTATATTAATAAAGAGGGTATTTTGTTTACTTTTTTATGCATATTTAATTTTACAGCCTATTCATTCCTTTAAATTTTGACAGAGAAGGTATTGCAGAGTGTGCGGCCATTTTCAAGACTGTCAAACTTCTGCCAAACTTTAAAGGTCAAAATCAACTGTGACACCTACAGTTCAAATGTAATTAGTTGGAGATTTACTAGGATTTTATGCCAATCTCCCAGTAGCTTAGGAGTGACATGATATCCACCCTTATGGGATCCCAGGAGAAGTAGAGGTGGATGTGAGGATAAACAGTAAAATATACTAGCTAACCTGCTGCACCTGTTAGCACCATCAGACTCCTACACTGGGCAAGGAACAAGAGTGCATTCAGTATTTTATTTAAAATAAATAACTTACCAGTCTCTGACATGGCCATCTAGTATGAAGTTGATGTATTTATTTAAAGCTTATCTCATTCTGTATGTTCTTGGATCATTAAACTGAAGGACTTGTACAGTCGTGATTTTTAATGAAGCATGTTTGAATAATTATGCTAATTTACAAAGCACTAGAATCAAATCAAGTGATCAAAGTTTTCATGATTACTATCGTGTTTTTGTAACTTCCCCCATCACTGATTTCTGGATAGACTCTAACCCTGGCTGCTTTTTTTTTTTTTTTTGTCATTTATTTAGAAATTGCCACTAATCAATGTAGAAAGTTAAAAAAAAAATTACACTAGAAAAAAAACACTTTTTGTGTTATGTCTCTATAGTGGACTTTGTATGAGTTTGAAAGTAATATAGCTCCAACAGACACCAGCCTAAATACAGTCTACAATCAATACTGTATTCTGCCTTGACAGAAAGCTGAATTTTTATCTGTTAAACGTGTGAGCTTGGGGCAGCTCTGTGTCTGAAGTGGTTTAAATCTGAAATGTGATGTGCTGCAAAGAAAGTTGATTGACATCTTTGTTTATTGAAAAGTATTACATGAACAACAAAACACGGCCAGATACAGAACACTACATTGCAAAGTGCAGCTGTGTTATTTTTCAATCCTATGTGTTCTGCCCCTTTGATGCCTGTCTGATATAATAAAACTGCAAGGATCTTCTTTGATTCAATAGTAAAAAATTTGGACAAGGGTGAGATATGGAGATATATATTGGTGGCAGGGGTTTGGTGAATATCTTTCAAAAAAAAATAGGATTTTAGGTTTAATGTTTCTGAAACTGAAAATAAATTAGTATACGTTTAATAAGCAAGTTGTCTGAGTCTGCTTGAAATATTTTTAAGTATGCATTGTAAGAGGGAGAAAAGAACAATGATGACTAATCTTAAAGCAATAAACATGCAGAATACAAAATTAAGTTACATTTAAATTTCATGTTAGAATAATTATGCTGTTCATTGACATTTTCCCATGTTTTATTAAATCTTTATTATGTCAAGGTAAATAGAGGTTAATTCTGCTGTTATCTCTTCCCATAAAGTATTATCTTTAATCTTGCATTAATAAAACAGTAGTAAGTTGCACAATGTGGGTAATCACCATAGACTAATTTAGACCATTCTAAAATATTGGCTTTACAGTACAGTGTAGTTTAAAATAGATGTTACCAGAAAACATGGAACATAATTTAACTTATAGAAAAAAATATGTTTTTTCTCTAGGAAATGTACAGCTACATTTCCTTAATACATTGACTTATTTGCAATATAGACTACAAACTTTCAGTTCTGCTCTTCCTTTCTAGTGTTGCTTTATCTTTAGTTACTGCATAAGCTCCTTTGGCTTGCCTCAGAGACAGCACAAACTATTAAGTAGAAGTCTTTAGTCCTCACTTTGAGCATTTTTCTGTGGTCAGCATAGAATGCAAAATCCCAAGTCCTGGATTCCTGTGCATCTCTCTTCAGTCATAGATACCTAAAGGGGTTCACCAAACAACACTGCACTGTAGTGAGGGCAACAGACACTCACTGCAACATTGCTAATGTCTGCCTGCTCCCTACTCTGGACCCACAAAGTCTCAGCTGGCTGAGTTCACCCTAGGCAGAGTTCCAGGCATCTCTGTAGCTTTCATGTACAGGTAAACTCTTCCTCCTTTCCATCCTAGCCCGTCCCTCCTGAAGGTCTGGTGTCCACCTACTGCAGCCCTGCAGTTGTGGAAGCTATCCCACAACAACCATGTGATCCCAGTGAGTTCCTAGCCCTTCAACAGCATGCACACCTCAAATTTCTTTGTTCCTCATGCCGTGTGCTAATGCACGTTTAGATGCACTTTACAAAACTTAGAAAGTCCTATCCCTTAAAAAAACCAGATTTCACAACTCAGTCTGTACATGCACTTTTTTTTTCGTCTTTTTTGGGAGGGGTTTATTCAACCTAAAGGGATGATATGCCTCTTATTGCACTTTAGCCTGCATGCTGTGGTGGTTTTGTGGTTTATTTATACTAATGTAATTTTCATATATCACGATTTTTAAAATTTATTTAAACGTGTTTCACTAAATCACAAAGCAACAATTTATTTTGTTATTATTAACTTTAATTTTTGTTTTCATCAAACTACAAAATTCCCCATTGAGTTTCATCAGGTTTGCATAGAAAATCAATCCTCACATCCTTCTGCACACCACATTTTCATTTTGCCATCTTCTGTGTAAAGCCCACCTCAGACCCACAAGTAAGCAGATGGTCAGTTACATTTTCGCATGAACTCTTATTTTATTACCTTGAGTGTCCATAAAGTTATTATTTTAAAAGCATGTATGTCAATAGATCTGTAAAAGGCATTTACCAAGCAGTTTCAGTGCTGATAGGAAAGAGAGAACTCATTTTGAAAGTGCACTTGAGATCCATGCAGCGAGTGGGATAATTCTGTAGTTGCATGCTAGTACAGGAATGTGATCAGAGCACTAGAAGATATTTGCTGCTCTATGCAGGACTAGTTTTCAAGATTTTCTTCCAGTTGAGAAGCACCAAAGTGTCTAACCAAAGTTACTCAACTAAGCATTGAGAGATGTCCAAAGGATCAAATTACAAAATAAATAGGTTCTTTTACAAAACAGTAGTACAGTGACATTTTTTTAGCCCTATCTGTCTACTATGAATCATTATAGGGCGGTAACATGCAATCTTATTTAGACATTTCATGTGGAAATTCTTTGCAATAAAAATGAAAGTATGTGAGGCTTGTTTGAACTCAGGCTTATTCACAGACTTGGAGTGTAGATATTACATGTTGAACCTTCTACTAAAAGCCATATCTTGTTTGCCTGAAATTAACTCTTCTAATACATGAACTCCTACCATTATATTGAGCTGCATTATAGCATTTAAAGACAAAAAAGAAGGCAAGGGAACACACAGCTTTTTGAAAGAATCTGGTTGGAGTTTACTGGTATTGCCACAACTTTTCTTTGGCACACAGGAATTACTCATACTTAAAATTCAAATGCAAGCCTCTGAGAAGTGAATCAACTGAAAAGGAAACAAATATTTGCATTAATCTCCAAGAGGTGTTTTATATGGTCCCACCTTTTCTTTTTCCTTAGCTGAGGGATGACCTGAAGCAAGATTTTTCTTGTTGGACATGGTTTGGGCAAGGAGCCATTTTCTTTAGTGTTTTACAAACTCTGGCGCTAGAGAGGTGGTACATAGATCTCAGTAATTATTGAAAACCCTCTTTAAAGTGGAAATATTCAAAGTGTGCAGGAGTCTCTAAGTGTCTGTTCCAGGGACACATTAATACATTAGAAAGGATATTAAAGCTTAGCACAGAGGAAAAAAATAATTTCTTGTGGCAAAATGTAAAACTGCTTAACAGAATTACATCCAGAACTTTGTGTATTTGATCTGGAAAAAAAAAAATCATCTTACAGTTGCTCACTTTAAAGCTGCATGTCGGTTTGGGAGCTTTTGGGATCTTGGACAGGTTTCATTTCTCTGGTTCACGTAAGCTCTCTGTGTATTTGTGCAACTACTGAACCTCAGAGCATGATTTCTGGTGACCCCATGCACTGTTTGAAGATTTGCCTAATGTGCAAATTTAAGACAATCATTATGTATAGTGAAAAATTATTATCCACCTTTACCCCTGTACTCAGTTGCTAATAGCGGTCATGGCTTGATTAAGAATCCTTCTCAGTTTAATGCTTCCAATTAACTTGCATGGTTTTGTGGCTGACTTGATGGCCCAGATAAAGCCTGGGCTCTTCTGAGAGAGATACCAAGCTTCATTTCTGGACTATGGGATAAGGAAAGCCTTGAGACATGGCTCAGCTCTAACTACTGGTGGATTAGGAATGTCATTCAGACTTGAGTAACTCTAGACTCTTTATAGGAGTCAGATTAAGATATAGAAAAGTGGAGCACTAAGACAGAGTGAAGGCATCTTGCAAGAAATGCAGTAACTTGAGCCTTGCTCTGGGTCTGAGTGGTAGGTCTGCAAGGAGATGAAAGGCTGGCAAGCCCTGGAGCATGGAAGGCAGAGGCTGGGAGTAGCATGTCCCTCTGCTGGCCACTGGTCTGGTGACAGGCGGGCATGATATTGAAACCTCTCAGTTAAAGTTTATTTTGGTGTGAAAATTACAAAAAAAAAAAAAAAAAGAAAAAAAGGTAAAATACTATGAAAACCAGAACCTTATACAAAGACTATGCAGATAAAAATTCTGTCCTTGTGTTGTCCTCAGCCTCATGATTTAGAGATAACAGTGAAGACAGTGACTAGGGTACAGATGTACTAAAAAACCCCGAAGGTTTTCTTTTCCTTAAGCCAAGAAAACACAGGTAGTTTGAAATGGCAATCTCTTGTACTACATGAAATAAATATTACAAATGGAAAGGAAAGAGCAAACTGATTACCCTAATATTAAGAGCATCAAGAGGAATTTATAAATACCTTTGCATGCTCAGCACCCAGTCCTGCACAAGGCATGTTAATTCTTGTCACAGAATTTGAAATTCATTTAATCAGAACAGAGCCTTTGAGATGTTTCACACCTGCAAGTGCATCAAGTGGCTAAATTTTACAGTCATTCTCCATGATATGACCTACATATCTCATTACAACACCATGTTCACTACAGGTGCTTCCTACAAGAACATTTGCATAAATAAAATTATGATTACTCTCATATATAGCGAATGTTAAAAAGCGTGTTACATATAGATTTAATATCTAACAGGGGTTGTCATTTATATTTATTCTTAATTTGGGATAATATTTAATATCAATTGTTAAAGGACACTTCAACATTTCCACTCTTACATATCCCCTTTTTTAAAGGATGAGTTGATGGTATCTTGTGCACAAGCAGAATATTTCCATTAAACAGGAAAAAAAAAATCCGTAGGTTGATGAAAGCCAGTTTTAAAACCTCTTTTATTTTTTAAACAATGAAAAACCTATATCTACCTAAATGCATTGGAGTGTTAACCATTTCTGAATGCTTAATGTTGGCTGCTTTAATGACGATTGTTCAGTACCCATACAAGTGTTTTGGCACCAAGTAATATCTTGTTTGTTTGTGTGAATATAATCTGAAGGCTGCCACAACATCTAATAAAACTGTTTCCACTCAGTGAGGCATATAGACAGGAATAAATGGCTGTTAAAACACATAGCATCCAAAAAGAAATTCACCACAGCCAGTAAACGAACATATCCTTCATTCAACTTCTGGTAAGTTTGTAGTGCTGTTTTTAAAAACGTGTTTCAAAGATTTTCACATATATTGTAAGATACAGGTACATTTCAAGATGAAATGTACTATAACTGGTCTTACTGCTGATACATCTTCCTTAAAAATATTCCAAGAAATAACTCAGAAGAGAGTAGAGCAGATCAAAGTGTTGAGATCTGTGTGTATAAGCACATCAGGACTTTAACAGTTTCATATCTTCCATGCTTCTAGTGAAGAAAACTAGTGCTGTCTCCAAGGTCACCAGTGTCATTTTTAGGGCTAATCAACAAGGTTTTAATGAAAAACCTTTGTCCTCTTATAGACTCAGGTTTATGTCAATCCAACCTCTCCGTGTAAGTATCATGCCAGTGATAAAAAACTCCACCTAAATAAATCTGAATCAGACAACAAGGCAAGATGGCGAGGATTTTTTTTTTTCACAGCAAAGAATTTTACACACACATACCTGCATGTAAGTGCATCTTCATTTAGATATGTGCACATATATCTATATATTAAACAAAATTATATGCCTCTTACATGTGTTAATATTTAAGATGTTTTCACAGTAAATGAAAATAACAGCAGCTATTAGTTATTTAGCAATTAAGATTAATTCAGTGTTCTTCTACATTTGGAATACAGAACAAGTATAATAATTAGAAAGGTAGGAAATTCAGGAATCTCCAGAATGTAGACTAACTACTTGGTGTAGTATACAGAAATTGGATATAATTGAACACATATATGCTTATCTATTCTTTTTCCTTTCCAGAGTGGCAAAGACATTGCAGTCCCCAAAGGATTTTTTTTCCTGGTATGTTCAACTATTTTTAGCATTCCTCAGTGGTGCACCAAAAAGAAGAATTATTTTATCTCTGTGGGGGCCTGTGAATTTCATGCAATGTGGGCTTCTGTGAACAGAGTTCAAAATGTATTAGAAAAAACAGGTTAATTTTTACAGTAAGAGGTTGAAATGTTGAACTGCCCTACTGTGGCAGTGTGAAGCATCCCACAGATAACTGTGGGGGACCAAACTCCTAAGAGCTACACAGAATATAATACTATTTACTGTTTTAATTGTGGGCAAGAACTCCATTCCTTTTTTTGAATTTGTAGTTCCCTTTAAAGTAGAAATGGGGTAATACTTCAAAATCTGCTTAGCATATTTAATATCCTTAATTTGATGTTTTTACTTTCAGATTTGTTTGTATTCAAAATAGCAGTAATTGGCAGCTGAAGTTGAATCATAGCATCTGGGTTCTAGTCTATTCATGACATCAGTATATTTTTACTGCTTGTAAACATGCCCTCAGATCATCACAAAATGTCACAGAATTTGAAAAACTAGAAAAAGCAGAGAGAATTTATGCTGCTGTTGCTCCAAACACCACACGCAACGTGTGCTGATGGTGGGGATTGAGTTAGAGACAAACTGGCCCAGAGGAAAAGCAAGAGCAGAACTTCTTATAATGCTCTTCCTCCTCTTCCACCTTCAGTCTGAAATTCAGACTAGTAAAGAGGAAAAGAAAAAAGACTTTGCAGTTAAAAGTGATATGTAGACTGAGAAGGATAAAGAGGGCTTTACTCTCAGAAAGGGGAAGACCCCATGTAGAAAATTGGAAGGAACTCTCTTTGATTTCTCCAGAGGATTTTACTGAATACAACAGGTTTACTACAAGCTTCTGTCAACTGTTTAGTCACCCTGACTATGAATGACATTTAATCCTGTGAGGGTCATACCCTGGGGACTGAAAGATACTATTCTTATAGTGCAGGCTAAGAAACTTATTGTTTTGGGGCTGTAGGCACTTTTTCCCCCAGTATCCTTTTTCAATTAATGAAGAACATTTGCATTGTAAACCCTGAGGCAAATATATACATATATTCAGATCTTCACATGTACTAAGCAGAGGTCCTAGCTGGCAATTTAAAGGAGAGCCAGGAAAGCCAGCAACCATAGGTCATGGAGTCCAAACTCCTTGACAGAGAGGGCCAAGTCCTAGCACAGAAGTCTGATACTTCAGGCCAGAGTAAAGTCCTTGAGACATCAAAATGTGCAATTACAACCTGCAGGCAAGAAACCAGTGACAAATATTACACATGTAATGACTACTTTGTATACTGGCAAAAATGCAGGACACATTTATAACTAATTTAGACATTCTGAAGTGTCTTGAAAAACTGAAAAGTTCTTTCTTACTTGGTCAAATATTAGTGGGGGAGGGGGGGTGGTTTGAAACTCCATTGAGGTTCCTAATCAGTGTGTACTTCCACAGTGTTCTCGTGGTTCTGACTTTTATAGGTGGATGTAATTTGGTGATAGACATGAAGAGTCTCAAAAGGACTACTTCTGAAAACCTATTAAATACCCCAATATGTGAAAACTCAAAATGCTAAGTTAGTCTTTAGAAAAAACTATCAAAGTGTTTCTTAAAGGATATGACATGATCCAAAATAAGAAAAATTCCTGTCTGAATAAGTGTAAGATTTAAGATCAAATATGTTGTAGCCAGATCTCAGCTGGGATGGGGAAGCCTATATTGGGAACCAGAATGAATTTGGATGTCTCTTGATTATATTATAAACAGAGTTCTAGAGACCATGGCCTAGAACTCCAAGTATCATACAAAAACCTGACATTTCCCTTGTAACTGATTGTTTCTGTACTTGGATAGAACTTGGATAATAACTTCAAGTTATTAGAAATAACAATAACAATAACAATAACAATAACAACAACAATAATAATAATAATAATAATAAATAAAGCTCTACGGTTGCTCACTTTTAGAAACCTTTATGAAATATCATACTTCTATGCAACTGGGCACTTAAGAGAAACATAGCATTCATTGTGAGTAATTCCTTTAAAAATTATAGCCTCCTGTAAAAGATATTTTGAAATAAAGATATGTAAACATATCCATATAAAACCATTATCATTTTCCATTTCCATTTCTTACCTAGGATGAATGTTATCATGCTGAAGGGAATCAGCCCCTATGACCTGGGCTTCTGATTTTACTCCCTCTCTAATTATTTGGCGAAAGGGTACTCACTAGGAAAGGTAATAAAAGATTAATTTTATGCGTAGTTTCCTTCATTCAATGAAAATCTGGTTAAGTTCTCCCTAAAGGAATATTATAAAAAATATTTCTAAAAAAATAGCATCTTTTGGACTTGGAACTCACCATCATTTTCACAAAACCATCAGGAGATGCTAATATATTGATGAACATGTGGTGACAACATTAGCTATAAAATCCCTTTGAGATTTGCTGGGAAAAAGAGATCTCCAGATTCAAGTAAAACTTATTGCTTTGCTAGCCCAACATGAGGAATTCCTGATTCCCCACTTGTCTGCTGTGTTTAAATATTATAACTCAAATATGCTTACATAAAATCTTATTGATTGGAAGAATCACTTGCTTTTTGTGCATTAGTTAATCAGGCTGCTGTTTTGAAATCTCTCCAGGAACCCACAGTGGAACCTTTCCTAATCCATCTGTTTAAGTCTCAAATGGTTTCACTGCTCCAGTCACTTACCAACACTGTTGGAATGTTAGTGCTTTATGATTAAAGGATATTGTTGTTCTTTTCATTCATCATCCTGGAGTTTGCTATTAATAATACAATTTCTTTTTCTTTCTTTCTTTCTTTCTTTCTTTCTTTCTTTCTTTCTTTCTTTCTTTCTTTCTTTCTTTCTTTCTTTCTTTCTTTCTTTCTTTCTNCCTTTTCTTTCCTTTTCTTTCCTTTTCTTTCCTTTTCTTTCCTTTTCTTTCCTTTTCTTTCCTTTTCTTTCCTTTTCTTTCCTTTTCTTTCCTTTCCTTTTCTTTCCTTTTCTTTCCTTTCCTTTTCTTTCCTTTTCTTTCCTTTTCTTTCCTTTTCCTTCAAAAACTGCCAGATTTTCTGTTCTTCTCTGTTTTCCCTTATTCAGATCACTCATATACAAAAACAAAGGTAGATGCTTAATAAATTGCATCAGTGATTTCTGGAAAATATGCATTGCCTTGCAGTATTTGAGAAATGAATGGGGGAAAGACAAAAGAAAATTAAGGTAAATGCTAGAGAGGAAAAGGTGGAATTGTAATTGGACACATCAAACTACAGAACTCTGTGACTCCTGAAACATGTATGAATATCTTCCTACTCATAGTAATGTCTAAATGCATTTTTTCAGCATATGCTTCTGATTAAATTATATTATTGGGAAAAATCTGAGATTTAATTTCTATTCAGGTATACTGTAGTATGTGAAAAGAGCCCACTGTACTTCTCTAAAATAGCTAAGCTGGTTATAATAAGTTTTGATCAGTGACATTTCAGATTAAATGAGGAACCTTGGTTTATCCGTCTCTCTCCAAAGGAAACGGGACTTAAATTAAGAAAACTATAAGGATTTTATTTTTTTTCTCTTTATAGGTGGATAAGAGTCATGGATGTTAAAGGAGACATTAATCAGGCTGTTGTGAAAGATCTGATACCAGCTTTGGTCAAAGGGGTCGAGTGTCATCCTGAGAGTGCTCCTCTTTGGGACAGGAAACCGACGGAGCGAAGCCCTGAGAACATGCCGCGACACTTCATATTCAATCCGCAGCCCTATAAAGAGATGAAAAATGAGCCTTGTCCAAAGCTCTTACCTCAGCACCCAGTGGCAAAAATAAAATGTGAGCTTGGGACCAGGTCTCTTTGAAGCTGATTTTTTCTATTTTTTTTCTAAACTCTCTAACAGGCCTCTGGTGGTTACAGGTATTGATCGTCAGAAAGTAATCTGTTCAGGTTTGGGGGCATGCCAGACCGAATCCTGGAGTACGTTCCTTCCTCTCCAAGGACATGTTGAGCTTTTTATACTGTCCACACTGGCATGCTTGTCAGCTGTCTGGCTTCTTTGTCTTTACTGCTTTCCCTGTTTGTGGAAAGCATATTATTAAACCTCCCTTATACAAATATTGTACATTACTCCTCTAGAATTTTCTGCCAGTGCTGAAGGTTTTTTACCCCAATTTTTAACCCTCATTTTTCTTCTATAATCATTATTTGATTCCCTCTGGCTGCCTGCTACTTATTTGTAGTAGTACCATTCATCCATTGAGACTTTTCCATCTGTCACACAGTTTTGCTTTCTCTCCCCAGAAGCTTTCTTCTCCTACTGTGCCATGCTTGATTTTTTGGGTTTAGTTGCATGTTTGTTTGCTCTTTTTAGTATTTTAAAAAAATGCTTCAGTATTTAGAACAAATACAAGAAGAAGAGAAAACTCCCAACATAGCAAAGAGAAGCTCAAATCCAGCACTGCACATAGAAACAGGATGAGGAGAGAGATTCCTGGTGAATTAAGGAATCAACACGTATAGCCAGGGCAGAACTAGTGGCCAGACCTTGCTCTCTATGAATTGTTTTCATTGCCTTCCAAATCCTTCCAGTTTTGTGCTAGATAAATAGGTGATGTCAGGAAATGTTGCATTCCCTCTGCTGTACTGACTCCCTTTGGTGTATTGATTACAAAGATGATCTGAGGAAAACCAAACATACTGAGGTACAATACTGTGATTATGTAAAGCAAATAATGTTTTAAAGTGTCAGGCAGTCCCTTACCTAAACAAGATTGTGGTCATATCCTACATTTAAAATTAAATGAGCAATTTTTGTTTGCAGAGGGTAGATATTAAAGAAATGCAGCACTTGTTAGTGTTTCCCAGGTGAAATGCAGCAAGGTCTAATGCCAGCAGCATAACCCCTCAGAATCAGTGTTTTTTTCTCTGTGTATCTTCAACCCCTATTAAAGCAAATTTTAGTTTTTGATGTGAGCAAGAATAGGAAATTTCACAGCAGCTCTACAGATCACTTGCGATTGAATCAAATCTCAAATCTTCAGTCTTGGAGAACTCACAAAATTACCTGCTTCTGATAATACATTTTGAATATATCTTTATTATTTTCTCTTCTATTCCTCATATGCATTTCATTGTATCCACTTATGTTCTTGTTTCAAAAGTTCCTGCAAGTTTATCTATATTATTAGGATTAGTAAAAAGTATGTGTTGTATTTTCAAAAAATCTTTTTTTTCAGTAGAAATGCTTTCATTGCTTATAAAATTGCTTCTCTGGCTGTATAAAAAGTGCTGGTAGTCTTCAAGCAAACACAAAAGCTGTGTGTGTGTCCTTGTTTGAATGACAATCTCCAGAAAGTTTCCTTTGCTACCAGCTACTTCACTGCACTCTTCTGTGAATGAAGTGGGTGGAAAAATATTGGACCCTTACATATATACTTGTATGGGAAAATGACTCAAAATATAGGTATTTTACAAAAATCCTATTTATTAAGTGATGTCATGTGAAAGTAAGGGTCATTCAGACCCAGCTTTTATTTTACCTGAACCCTAAGGTGCTTTGTGAAGGAAAATAAATGGTTGCTTTTCTGGAATAAATTATGAAAATAAAATTTAAGAAAATGAGAAGGCAAAAGGGGAAGGAATGTGAGACAATGCAGTCCCTCCTGAGCACTGAAAACTTTTCTGAGTTTCTTCTCAAGAATAAATGATTAAAAAATAATAAGGGTGAAAGTGTTTTTTTGCATTTTTGTGTGTAATCACAAATTTGATGGTCCCACTGTACAATCAATGTCAACCTATATCATTCAAATCTACCCTGCCTGCTCTGTAAGACCTTCAATGGGTGAAATGTCACTGTTGCACAGGGAAGCTAGTCCAGTGCTTTATTAAAATTATTTTTTGTTTCAGAATCTTAGGTCTATTCCTTTTTATTTTTTTCTTTTTTTTTTTAACCCAGAACAGATTAAGCAAATAAATAATTATCTTCTACACTCTAGTCATTGTTCAAATGCCTCCTTCCATTTTCTTTGGTCTAAGGTTAAACAGGTGCAGTTCCATTGGGCTTTCCTCACAGGCCTGATGATTTAACTCCAGCTAACCCACTTCTTTCCAACTTAAGAGCTCAAAGGTACATGCAGACCTTCAGGTGACACTTCCTGGTCTGCAGAGATAGATCATTTCATATGCCTTGCAGTTGTTTGTAGGTTTTTTTCATGAAGCCTCATCACAGTCTTTGACTCTTTTTTGAGGTTATTCTTAATTTTCTATTAATATGTATGTGTATACTGCAAGATGATGTAAAATTGGGTGGCAATATGAAGAAAGAAGTAGGGCAGGGACTTTGCAGCCATGAAACCCAAAACCAACCCAGTTAGTGGATGTGGTAAACCAAACAAATGGCCTGCATGGTCTTCTGAGTTAGTTTTTGGTTGTTTTGTGAGGAGCAGTGAGTTGGATTCTATGATCCTTCCAAGTCAAGATATTCCATTCTGTTCTGTTGACACATGAGGGAATGCTAACACCAGTGGGAATCTTTACATGTGTAGGAACACATTCTCATGGCCTCACAGAGTCAGGAGCTTGATGAGACAGGATTGCTATTGGCCCTGTTCTGAATGTTTTATTCCCATATGTGTAAACTTAAGGAAATGGAGAGGAAAAAGAAGTAGAGAGAGATTGTGGCTTAGCCTTGGGAATCTGTAGCACAGGGTGAAGGAATTTCACTATGCACTGGGCTTCTATAGTCTTGGCAAAAATGAAAAAAAAAAAGTTAATACTGCACCCAAATAGCTCAACAATTTTTATTTTTATTTTTTAATGCAAAATTTAACAATACTAAATCTACACTAATGTTGAAAAAGTAACTCGAGTAATAAAAGTAGTCTTCAGGGAGAAGTCTGGACACAAGAAGGTCTATATATATCTTCAAGTGTGTAATCAAGTAGGCTGTTTTTCATGTGAGGCAGTTATTTCTATGTTACTTTTGTTCAGTGGGATTGTGTAAAATCCTTTATGTACAGCACTAATCTGAAAATCTAGATCTGTCTTCGTGGCCAATATTTTTTATCTTTTCCTTTTAAAATGAACTGGAGTGTCTTTACCCATTAACTGAAGATTTTCTTTTAAAGGCTACTGCTTGTTTTTCCCTTCCTTCCTGCTTCATGCCATCACTTTTAGATTTCAGAGCTATAGACCAGAGTGCTTGTGTTAAATGAATATATTTGACAGGAGTTAAGTCTTTTGGGCATTGCAATAGGTTTTCCTCATCTTGGCATGTGAAGACTGAGAGTGTTCTTTGACACCAGCAGCAGAGGATGTGAGCACAGCAACTTTCAGGGCATCAGAAGTGTCAGCATAAGGAAAAATCAGCAAAAGTAGACAGTGTTGAGGTAATTTTCCCACACCGTGCCATGAATTTAGCCAACTGGTGCTCCTGTGAATTCTGGGCTGACAGAGTTTCCTTCTTTGTTGCTAAATATCACATAAAGTGTTCTGTCAGCATCAAGACTTGTTCACTCCCCTTATGTAGTAAAATAAAAATATAATCCTTATGCCCATGTTTGAAATTTGAGCATAAGTTAAAGAAAAGAAAAAAAAAAAAAGAATAAACCTTTCCAACAGGCCAAAACTGCATTTTTGGAGGTTCATTTTTCAGAACATCATGTAGTCAATGCTGTCGAGAAGAGCTGAAGGCAAAAGATATGTAGGGCACAAGTACTAAAAATTGAAAATCTTACTCCCATTAAAATGCATGGGATTTCTGCCAGTTGCCATAGACATCAGTGGCAGCAACATCCTGCTATTTTTTTTTCTGTTTTTACTTTCTGCTTTCCTCATATTTTTATTTATTCTGGAATCCTGAGAAAATGAAATAAAACACACATTGCTGGAATGGTTTCCAGGGTGTAAATAAGATATTTACTAATGTTATTAGGATTAAAATTATTTAGTTATGTTCCAAATTTCATAGTGATTATTAGAACCTATAGTCAGGAGGAATTATAGTGGCAGGTTAGAGACCTCTGTTCTTATGAGTACTGATAAATATGATTATCAGTCTGAGTTTTGCTGCACCCAGCTGGGATTTAGGAAAGGTACTTAAGGGCAAAAGTGAAAGGCTGGGCTCTCTTTCTGTGTGGCACAAACATCAGATGAGAAAGTGAAAGCTCTGAATCACCAGAGAGCATTCAATTTTAGCATGGCTTATAAAAGGAAGATTTTTGCACCTGAAGAGTTTTGCATATATGCATTACTGACAAAGTATGACTGCACATTTGTTTGCACAGTATAATTTCCTCTGTTTTTCTTCTGTTTTAAATTTCTAACCTCTTTAGTAGTGGTATTTTGCATGTAATCCAGATCCAATATCATTGCTCTGTGCCACGACCTTGAAATGAAGTAATGCATTGCAAAAAAAAGGGCTGCAAAAGTTAGTCTTTGAAAGAATTTCCTCTCCCTTTCAATGTCCTATAAATGTCTCCAAGTCAGAATTACTGCTGCTTCTTTTCCTGCTTCAGCAGCTGAGATGCTTAGAGAGGTTGTCCTGCATCCTCCATCCCAGCCATCGTCTGTGGGACAGATTGATGCCCAGAAGTTTCCTTTCTGTCAGTGTTTGCCTTCAATGCTGCTTGCCAAGAGCAAAATGTGTGTCTTAGGCCTGGGAATCCAGGTATTGGCAATAGCCTGGCTGCTTTCCTTGGGAACTTCTCAGTGGCTATTTCTATAAATACATCTCCATTTCTTTAGGACTTTACTCACAAAAAGTATTGACTGAAAAGTGTCAAGAAACACAAAGACCTTGACTGTACTCAAAGCAGTAAAGGTTCAGAGTTGGGAATAACTTTATCCAGTATAGAAAGAAGCCTCTTAGTGTATTTTTCTCAGGTGTCTGACAATGGCCTAGATATCAATCTTTGACACTTGTATTTATCAAAATGGAGAATGTCCTCCTATAACAAAAGAGGGATCCTGAGTTTCCCCTTTCACACCTCCTTCTGTCAGTGCTGTTCTGCAGCTCTCATATAAATGGATTAATTTAAACTCAGTGTTATATAGGTTCTTCCCTTTAGGTGTTAATATTTTTATGGTAAAAAAAGGCTTTAAAAATATCTTCTTGTCCTTTTGACCTCTAATAAAAGTGTCATGATTTTTCTCAGCATTTTAGTTAAAAACATGAAGTCAAATGGATTTATTGTGTGAATTGATTATGAAAAAAACAAGAAACCTAGATATGTATTCCTGAAAAACTTAATTTCCTAAAAGTACAATATTTTTCTATACCTCATAAATATTATATAGGATCAGCCCTTGAAAGTAAATAAAATGTAATTACTATTGATGCTTTATATGATGTTCAGCATCTTCAAATGATAATCCAGAATTAAATCTTTGTATGAACTAAAGTATTCTGAGTAATTTCACCTTAATTTGCCTTTTGTTTGTGTAACAACCTATGCTGATTTTTTTAAGGCAAGTTAAATACATGGAATAAAACAAGCTGCAAGCACACAAGTTTAAGGATAATTAACACAGCCTTTATGGTGCTTCTCAGTTTTTTTCTGTATGGAAAGGTCGGTAGAGAAGACTGCAGAGATCAGTTTGGAAGAGTAGGTTACTGTAGAAGGTGTGGAAAATCACAAAGCATGTTGCGGTCTTTGTCATGACAGATTGGTGGTCCCACTTCTGGCAAAATAAAAGGACACCTTAAGTTTCTCTGCTTGCAGTGTAATCAGTTTGGAGGCAGCATTTTCAGTTTAGGGCAAGAAATTATTCAACCATGTCCTCCCCCTCCAGCATCCAACCCCCATCTCCCCACCCCCCCTTTTTTTTTTCTTATTTTTTTCTTTTTTTCTTTTTTTATTTTTTTATTTTTTATTTCACTGATAAAACTGTAATTCGGTTTTCTGGGAAAGTACATCATCCAGTGCTTCCCCACATCTTTCCTTGAACTATTTCTTTTGTCTGTCTCCATTACACCCGTGTGCAGTGACACAATGTTTCTGCACAGTGGGAGCCTGCGATCTCTGAAGAGGCTTTCCAGCATTGCTTTTTAGACTGAAATCATTACAATCTTCAATAGGTACTTGGATTTGAAAAACTAGCACATTATTATTCTCTGGACTGTCTGGATGTAAAAAGAGGCTATTTTCTTGCTTCCTTTTATTTATTTATGTCCCTAGGTACACATTGCCCTTACACCTAACTTTAGTTTGTTTGGATCTCAATCGGAGCTGCAATTCAGATGTCTTGTGCTGTTTGTGTTTTTCTTTCATGTAAGGTTTTACATTATAAATGAGAACTCTGTCAGAGAGATTTATATTTTGGTTCTACTTAATGCTTTTGAGTTGCACATCCTTTTTTTTGTACGTGTAATTATCATAGTTATTATTATCACTAACACGGTGCAGCATATTGTAGGGTATGTTACAATAAATGTTATGATGTGTAGCGTAACAGATGTTTGTTAATATGTCTATGATTTTTAAATGCCAACAAGTTGCACAGCTTCAGAGGACATTCAAGTTATCTCATCCGATATCCTCTAAACCACAAGCTGCATCTGTTGTACCAGGAAAACATTACCCTGAGCCCAGAGACTTGGGTTAGGTCAATTTGTCATGGGACACAACAGTTGTTTCCTCTAGCAGGAGGAGGAGATCAGGATTCTTGCAGAACCTGAGGGCTGTGTTGCGAGTAGAAATGGATTAGGAAAGACTTGCCCAGATGATCCTGACTATGCTCTGTGGCCCTTTCTGCAGCAAAAAGGCTCCAGACACCCCCTGAAGTCCTGCTGGACTCACCAGAAAGGAAACTCCTCTCTAACCGTAAGCCTGGTGCATGTTTACCCTGGACATGTGAGCGAGTCATGGTCAAACATTCCAGAAAGAAATTAAAAAGACAGTGCACCATATCAGAAAACATGTATCAGCCTTGTTCCCTTTGTGTAACAAATACAAATCCCCCTCCCACCTTTCCATTTTGACTGTTTAAAGGCTGTAACTCAATAGGATATTAAAGATTCATAGTATAGACTTTTCTAAAATATGCAAAATGGAAAATTCAATTTTTTTTTTCATTGCTATTTTAACCATACAGCAAGGCAAGAACAGATACAGACCAGCCTCCACAGTCTTTGTTTGGTCTTGTAATACATACAGTAGTTTTCTCTTAGAGGATTAACTTCTGGAGTTCTGTTGAATGGTTACAGCTCTAGGAAAACCTATATGACAACAATTGCATAGTCTTTGGAGAGGAAAAGCACAGATCAACAGTATCAGCTGACAACAGCCCAGTTTGGAAGTTACTCACATTGTATTTCTCAATGACAAAAATAACAAATAACAAAGATGCATCAGAGCCATGGTATGTTTAGAAGTAATGTAACCTTTAACCAATTTTGTATTGGTCACACCTGCAGAGGCTCTGGGCTAAATTACAGAGCTCTGAATAACTGTGGATATCTGTTTCCTGATGCTCAGGAAATTTTTATTTTGATGGAGCCTTTATTTGCACTCAAAAGAAAGAAGAAATCAGGCAAAAGTTCCTGCAAGTGATTTTTAAAACTGTCTAAAAGCACTCTGATACTCTCATTGCTAATAGGTGATAGAAAATTCATTGATGCAAAGAGCTATGTTATTCCTGAGCACCAGTTTGATCACTAAAAGACCAAGAGGTATCTTGAAGCAGTGAGAAGAATCAATTCCTCTCTCCTGTCTTGAATTTTTACTCAGGCCCAAGGAAAGAAGAACAGAGCACAGCATTTTCTATCAAAATGACAGAGCTGAGATTTGCTCTGTTTTCTAAGCAGTAAGATTGCAGCCTGTTGCATTTATTGATATGTAGCTTATTGTGTTTGTGTGGCTTGCCAAGCATCAGTCCTGTCCTCCATTCATTTTGTGGCCTTTTGAGGGTGGCACAACCCTTACTAACCTAAATTAGCATAGAATGGTGCTGCCGACTGTAAGCTACCACTGGAACTTCAGTAAGCAACCGGATTTTAATAAACACAAACACTGGCCTGAATCTATGCCACTGTCATTGGTGCTGCCTCTGGATCACATAACTCTGTAGTAAAGTGTGTGGCATGTTTTCCTAACATCTTACAGTTACTCAGCATTAACCTGCTGGGCACACTGGGATTCTAAGGAACCTGGACAGGAAAACAAGCTGCTGCTGAAAACAACACAGGGATCAATATCTTGTGTTACTGTAAAAATCCTTCTGGGCTTAAAACCTTATTTTCTTGTGTTTGGCAGGGAGCCCCAGAGATTAGCAAGGAGGGTGAATCACAACAGTTGTAGCAAATGTGCTCCAGCAGAAAGTGTTCCTGGGTTTCCTGGATTTTGAAGGGTTTTAAGGCCAGAAGGGGCTGTCTTGTCAGACCTCCTATTTAGCAGAGGCTGTAGGACATCCTGATATTCATCCTTACCTTATATTCCGTGACTGCAAAGAAAAGGCTGTACCCTTCAGAAAGGTGATGGATCTTGACATAATTTTTGGCAGAGTTTTCTGCTGTTCTGATGGCTAATTGTCCTTACCATGATAAATATGCGCCTTATTTTCTATTTACTTGTTTTTGTCTTCCAAAAATCAGGTCTCACCATGCCTTATTTAGACTAGAGAAACTTTTAAATGTGGTTTCTGATGTTTGTGTGATCAGCTTCTTTCTTCTCTAACTCTTTCCTTGATAAGAAGAAAACTGTCTCAAGGCCTAAAATGAAAGGTAAGCATTTTAAAACTTTAATTCCTCTCATCATTCTTGCTCAATTTAGACACATTGAATCACCTTAACATTTTTGATTCCCAACATACACAAGGTGTACAAGATATTCAGAGAACTTTTAAGTAATAACAATAATATCAAAAAATAATATTAAAAAAAAATATTCTTGCAACAAGGCACATTTGGGAAACAGCATATTTTACCCCCAGAAAATCAAATTTGTGATCTCTACTCTACAAGGCACCTGCATTATCTGAAACAGTCATGCATTTCTCAGCTATACCTAGTTCAACAACTAGATGAGTACACGAGGAAGAGGCATCTTAAGAAGCCCCACATTTAAGACCTGATCCAGCTCCTGCTGCAGTCAGAGTTTGGGGGGGTCCAACGACTGCACTAGGGGTCAGATCAGGACTTTGCTGAATAGTAAGACTGTTCCTTGCACAGATGATACATTTAAATATGAAAAGTAATGAAGTAAGCATGGCAAATTGTGGTTTAGTTGGAATCTAATTTTCATAGCTTTTTAAAAAAAAATTAGAGATAGATATCTCTATTGTAAGGATAGAAATACATAAAAGTAAGATACAGGTAAAAAAAGATGGCTGCATAAATTAAATTGTGTCTGCTGAAGTTATTAACATCACAAAGCTACATGTTAGAGGTAAAATCCTGACCTCACTGAAGTAGATGAGATGTGCTGCCTTTAGAAACGTAAAATTTTCTTATTGATTTGAATTGGGTAAACTAAATTTTTCTTTTACTCCATTAAAGAGCATAAATTCAGTTGCAAATATAAACTTGGGGCAGAAAAATTACCTTTTATCCTCTCCTAGATATGCAGGGGAAGGAAGTGGGGAAATAGGGAAATACAATTCCCTTTTGGTTCTGTTGAATTATGTGTGAGGCCAGGGAAGCACTGTTTCATCTTGGATAGGTAAGGATATTCTCCCCATTTAAAAAAAGGCACCATGTTCAAGGATGTACTGGAAAGAGCTGGAAAGGGGTGGGTAAATTCACCTAAGTTTTCCAAATTGTTTTCAGGATATAAGAGATGAAGAAGAACTGCTGTCTATCAGTATGCTGTGACTACAGAGAGTGTTGGTCGGTATGTTTTAGCAGTGACAATCACAGGTAAATCCAAGGGTGGATTTTTGCACTGTTGGAGATGGATGTGACTCTATCACCCACATTTATGGGGTGATTTCACCTAGACATTTAGTAACATAGTTCAGTTGCAAATCTTAAATGCTCAGAGTTGTGAATGCCTGTCTTCATTAAGGGTAAAGCGCTCTCAAAATCTTCCCTGGATTTTTTTCCTCATCAGGAATTATAAGTGGGTTTTTCAAATTGGCATTTTAAATGGTAGGTTAGATAATTAGAGCTGGCATCCTGAAGAATTACCTAGTGTCCTAAATGTTGTTAATTTCTCTTCTTCTGTTATGTAGGAAGGAGAAGGGGAAACATGAATAGGGTACCTCAGTCATATATGCTGAAATTTTTTCCAAACAGCAGAGATCTTTTCCTTTCAGAGGTCTGGATCATTTCCCAGTGCATCACCATTAATGTCTCTGTTTATCTCACTTTATCACAACTTTGAATATGAAGTAACTTCTAATAATTTCACTTTTAGCTTAGCACTGCAGAATCTATTATTCCAGGGCTGGAATCACAAGCCATCTCAAGAGCCAGTCAGTGCTGTGTAAGTGCTTTGAATGATGACAGATCAAGAGAAAGTGGGTCTGCATACAAAACTGCTCCAGCACACAGTTAATGTTGGTGGATAAATCTACGGACACACAATTAAGAAAACATGCCCGATGAAACAGTTATTTTTAAATAGGTGGGAACGAACCATAACTAGTTACAAAGGCTTGTGAACTTCCCTTCCCTTCCCGAATGTCACTGCCTGAGATTGCCTTGGCAGCCTCATGTGCAGTGTTTGCTTCATGCATAATGATTTCCCTCTTTCCCCCTTTCCTTGAACGGTTTTGCCTTTTCGACTAGTTACTGTTACCACCATTTAATAAGAAGCCTTTCCTTGGCTTTCTAATCGAAAACTTGCTTTTATCTTTCTTCATAAAAGAATTGAAATGGCTTCTCTCAGGTTTCTGTAGCCTCTGGGGAGATAAGGACCCTGCGGTTAACAGGATGAGAGATTTTTGTTTAGAAATTTTTATTTAGACAATGAAAAATGACCTCTGTAAACTCAAAGCGATCTTATTTTGGGGCTTTGGGCTTCTGGCAGATAAATCAATTGGGCCCTTGGGACAGCAAAGGAAAAACCTTTGCAGTAACTATGTCAGGACAACGCAATAGATTTGTTGTGAGGATGCAGTTGTGTTGAAGGTAGAATGCACTTAAAAATAAATATAATTTTATTTTCTATAAAATATTCAGGATTTGGATAGTAAGCTTTTCAGCTGCCACAAGAAAAAATATTTTTTTGTTTGATATAAACTTGGGAAAAAACCTGATTTCTTCAGGGAAGGAGAAAGAGGAGGGAAATTACTTGGGGGGATACAAAGGAAGGATGTTTTAACAATTAAATATTCAATTTCACAATAAAGAACTTATTAAATTCTATCTTCTCTATTTCTCTTTTAAAACAACAATTCTTTTTGCTGATATGAAAGTCTCTTATCTGAATACAAGGCCTTAATTTTATTCTTTTTTAAGGTCTCTTAATTTTAATTTAATTTTTTTTAATGATTTAATTATTACCTAGCTAAGTCTATGTCTTCAACAGAGTATCGCAACAGTTTTCACACCTATATGTAACCCTAAAGAACTTTTCAGATCTTCACAGCATGAACTTGCAGAACATATTTGCTCTGAAGAACAAGCGTAGCATTTTGCTGTGCATTCTCTACCTGTTTCATGCAGAGTGCAGCTACAGAGTGAAAAGTTATGCAGACATAAATTGCAAATTTGACAAGGGAGCAAATGAGGAAACAGATGCTTAACTAAAATGTATTGATGTGCAATTGTCAGTGAGTTGGTGGGTGTTGAATAACGCAGTTAAGATGCATCAATGAAGCCTTATTTCATCTTAAATAAAAACTAATGTAAATAGAATTGGAGAGTGTGATACAAAGTAATGAAAGGCAGATAAATGCGTGTGAAGCTATTGTCACCCCACCAGATGCAGTCTGACATTTGTTTGTGCAAAACACCCACCCCTGGCAGTGGGCTCTCAAGCTGCCATAAAGAAGCAAGGTCTGTTGAGGAGGGGGTCTTATGGAACCAGCTTCCCATTAGGAGGCAGCTGAATTTGGAGGGGTGGCAAGTTATGTAAGCTGTTTAGTAGTGGTAAATGCCACAGAAACCTTCATTACTATTCCCTTGGTTAAGAAGGCATGACACAAGAGCAGGAAGAGTTTGCAAGTTTGATGGTTCTATGTAACAGAAGCGGACTGAGGATTTACACCCTGTGTAGTGCTATGGCCTCAGTTTTAGTTTATATTCAAAAGAACACAGCTTCCTATTTCTCTCATATTTTTTTTTTCCTCGGGAGCAAAACAGCTTCAGATAAAAATCTAAGAAATTAACACAAGTGCCTTTTACACCATAATGCTGCCATGTGACCACTTAGCTATCATCTACTTGTGTTTGTTTTGTTTTTTTTTTAAGAATATAAAGTTAGCCACAAAGAAGCACTTACCTGGGTTTCTCAGTACCTTTCAGCCTACAAGTAACACTGGTGCCTTCTGTATCTCATTATCCCTGGGACAGAAAGATATGGGCTTGTAAATAAGGTATGAAATAATTTATCAGAATTATAACAATAACTCTGGACACAGAGTTCACATAACCCTGTGAACTGTACACACTCACATGTATTTACTATGAAAAAAGTAAGCAGAATCTCCTTGCAGTGAATGAAACTGAAATGAAGAAAAATTATCCGAAAAAGGATCACTTACAGGTTTTTAATGCTACAATCACTGATGTCCCAATTTATATTTTCCTATTACAAGAGGGAAGAAAGAGTTTTTGAGAATTTTTCCATTTTTTCTCCAGTTTGCAGACATTAAAATTGAGATTCAGTCCAAAATTCCACTTTTAAACAGAAGAATCTCTTTAGAAAGCCTGGGAGTGCAGTTAAACTGAGCCAAAATTCATCCATTTTGATTTAGCTGATGTTCATCATGCTCGTCTCTCTTGCAAGACAAAGATATCCTGGAAGAGTGTCCCTCTGTTGTTTTATTTTTAGCTTTGCCTATGAAACCAAGAGCAAATTTTATCATTTTTGCTAAATAAATGTATGTTTATGACACCATGTGTGGTGACTGTGTGTGCAGGTGACTTGTTTTTGAGGCTAGTAGTCCAACTTTTTTTGTTGCTTGAATCCCATGGGTTTCTGCTGTAGTCAAGGCATTTTGTGAACATTAGAGAATTGAGCCTTGCAGCTTTCCTTGCAGTAACACAGTGGTGGTCAGCACAGGCCCCTGAAACACTTTTGCCTTGTGAACAGTTTGGGTATGGTTCCCATGCTGGGCTTAGGCTGCAGGAAAAGCAGCTGGGCTCTGCTCACATGAAACATTAGTGCAAAATCAAATGTATGGCAAGATGAGAAAGCAAACGGGGAAAGATTGCTGGGAGAAACAGAGATGGCATCTTGGATACATTTTGCACATTCAGCTGGGCTGGGGGGAAGCAGGGTTTCTGGGGAGCCACCCTTACTGTTTTCCTCTGGGGCTTTTTTCCCCTTTTCTTCCTCTCCCTTTTCTCCTCTGAGATATGTGTGTGAGTTTGCTGTAGGGCTTGCTGAGGGTTTGCTGTAGTTTTGCTGGTCTTTTTGAAATCAGCCATTTCCTAGAAGAGTGATTATTCTACTCATATTTCATAATTAGAAAATTTATGTTCCCTTACTCTTTCTGAGTGCTTTTTCATGGGGCCCAAAATTCCATTTCTGAAGGCATAACATCAATAAATACAGTAGTTAAGGATGACAGCAGAATGGAATTCTTGTGCTTGATGATTAGAACATGGAAAGTCTTTCTAGACTTTAAATTATGGTCTGTAATGTTATTTAACTTGCTTGCAATCTGTAGTGAAGTTCCAGGCAAAAGAGCTGAAGACATTTGGCTCCATCCTGCTGGTCTGTCTGTGTCTTTCAGAATTTTTTTCTGAAAACCTGGCCGATGTGCTGTAGCCTAAAACCAGAGTTTGTGCTAACATATGAGTTTACACTGATGCTAAGGACGTTTAGGTTTAACTGCATGCTGGTCTAATACAAAAGATTAATGTGGACCACAGCCTTAGAGATCCTTTTCCACTAAACCTTGTCAGCACTCCCATTTTAGTGCCTCTTTGTACCACAAGAAAAATGCTGAGGGCTGTTGGTATTAATGGCAATAAACCTCTTCAATGCCAAGGAGGTAATTCTACAAAGCTACCATCATGTATTTCTGAGTTTTGAACTAAGGACTAAAGAATATTTGGTAAATGGATTCTCTTTTCCAGTGGAAGCAGGGCACTATGTAACTGTAATGGCTACTGGGAAAATGCTTTCCAAGGAATTTTTGTCAAAAAAAACAACAACCCATAGCAGACTGTAACATCTAAGGCAGCAGGTAATTTCCTTTCTAAATTTTTCTACATAAACAATGTGGGCTGTAATAAAAAGAAAGAATTTGTCTGTTTGAATATTTGACTTTCTCATGAAAGATTTGCCTGAACTGGGCCCTCATGCTGGTTCATGTCCACATAACTCATCCTTTACAGTCATAGACTGATGTGACACAGGGTAATAGAAAGTGATGCATTGCCTGAATTTAAAGGAACACGGACTATTTCAGGATCGGCTGTGCAGTATGAGATCTGTATCAGATTTGAAACAAAGCTAACCAAGCAGACAGAGCAGTAAGATATCTATAGCATCCATTAATCAGTATATACTATGCTGTTGCTGGTTTCTTTTTTTCATTTTGGCTTTTCTGTGTGTGTTCACCATCTAACATTATTTGCTCAATGCCTTTTTAAAGAGAAGACAAATATACAAGGTTATTTGGGAAACCATTTACAAATCTTTTCTGCTTTCTGTTCTTTAATTTCAGGGCAAGAAATCATTCTTTTCTAACACAAATACCACACCAGAGTATCATCTGTATGTCTACATAAGCTTATAGTTGTCAAAACACAAAGAAGTTAGCATTTTTTGTTGTTGGATTGTGTTGTTCAAGTGTTCTTTCTGTATGTGAGTATGTGCACCTTCATGCCCTTATATTTGACAGGAGATAATGATGACAGCACCCACAGAGAACATTCCTACAAAACCTACCTTGCCCTTAGTTGGATAAAACAGTGATATTTGTTTAAATTTCCTTTCATATCAGTAAACTCCTTGGAATCCTAGATGCAAGTTCTTAGAGAAGCAACATAGCTCCTCATTGTTGAATGGCCAATGCAGTTTGCTGAGATGTGTATCCTGATGAGATCTTAAGAAGTGAGTTTCTTTATAATCCATATGTTTCTGAGGAGCTAAAGCCACACTTTTTGCTAGGAAAATATTTTGTATTATTGTCCTCAGTTTTTCCCTCTGGAACCTACTTGGGAAAACGCACAGGAGCTCCAGGAACTCCGTACTTGTCTTCTGAAGGAGCAGCTATCAGTGTCGCTGCTCTGCTCTTTCCTCCAACAACCAAGAGCTTACTTTGTCTTTGCATCAATTTGTCCTTTACCTTTGTTTAATCCAAGTTCAGTTGTACTACATCCAGATATTAGAAATCTCAGTAGAAATATTGTCTTCTGCTATGATGGCCTTGGTGGAGAATACTTCAGTAGACTGCTTGTAGTAACAAGTCTGGTATTTTTAAAAAAAAATAAGTAGAACTAGCTTTTTATTTTGAATTTGGTTAACTTGTAAGTTGTTTGTTAGAAATACCATGGAGGACAAAGTATTTTTCTGATACATTACAGAAAGCCTTACAAAGCATATATTTTTAAAAAATGCTTTTGTCATCTGGTGTGCCTTCCTTACATTTAGAAATTTCAAACTGTGCTTCCTTACTGTTCTGTTACCTTCTATCACCCCTCTCTCCGTATGGTATATGTTTTAAAATATTTCTCTGGGAAGTTCTTATTAAGAGCACCTTAACAGTGTTAATCTTTACATGTTGCTTCTGCCAGAGGACTACTTGGGTTGCCCAAATATGAACCAGAATAATATGAACCAGGTAAGGCTCAACACAGTTTGTTTAAAAGAGCAGAACTTCCTTTTTTTTAAAAAAGTTGTCAAGTGCTGTCCATCGGAGATTTTGCATGTTAAGAACCTTTCTGCTGACGTTATTGCAAAAGAAAGAGCACAATCCTTACACTTAACACAAATTATGCATTTGTCAAATGAGCAAAGAGGTTGTGTGCCTTTAAAAAGTTTTTCTTAGCAGTGTATTTCATATTTCCTTAAAAAAATTAATGCTACTTTTTCCATAGCATTGCTGTGACATTGTGTACTATAAAGTTTTAAAGGCAGACACCTTCTAGCAATAAGAACTTCAGAAGCAAAGCCTGCTGAAACCATCTGAACTGCTTCAAAAAGAGCATCCTCCTCTCAGGGATCAGCTATTTTTCCCAAGTTTGAAATTCTAACCTGGTAAATAGCATCAACAGGGGACTTTTCCCCCAACTCTTTTGGAGAACCCCACAGATATGAATATCTTCAAAGGAGGATCTGTTAAAAAATGTAACAGTCTTCAAAGGGGAAACACCACCCTCAGCAATCTGAAGTTCTTTAAAGTGGGAGCCCACCAGCACTATGAATCCTCAGAGGACTAACTCCCAGAGCACTGTGGAAATTTGTAAGAGAACAAGCCCTCTCTCCCAAATACCCAGTAGGCTATTATTTTCCTTTAAAAGGACTCTTACATGTGTACATTTATAATTACAGAAAGGGTCTTATTTAACCAGAGCCCTGTAGAACTCTCTTACTTTTAAAAACAAATATTGATTAAAAGAAAAGAATGACAGAGAAAAACAATTTGACTTTGCTATTTTCCTTTTTCTTTTATTTATACCTGATCTCAATATAATACACCAGTAACACTTGGCTCGTGCAGCTCTTTTGATCTCTCGAAAGTATTCGAGAGTTAAGAAGAAATATTCTCTGAGCACAGTTATCCACTTGTACTGCTGGTTAACTGGGAGTCCAAATACTCTGGCAAGAAGCACATTCATCACCTCTGTAGCATTGCTGCATGTGTCCTTTCAGGAGGTACTTTCTCAAATAAATATTCAAGGGTTTGGGGTACTGGCCTCCACCCTCCTCCTCTGTGTAAGAATTTTACTGGGTAGGGGTAGCTAATGTGGGCATTAAAGCCATTTTCAGCTGCCAGATTGATTACCTTCCAGGCACACCATGAATGTCCAGATAAGCTGGGCAAGGAGGGAAGCTGCCTCCAGGAGAGGAGAGATGCCAAGGTGGCTTGGGCTACGCATGAACGTCCTTGGGTACCTTTCCAGATATGGGTGTGGGCATGTCCTTCAAGCAGCAGGGGATTTATCATGGGCTGTTGGGAGGCAGAAGAGCCCTGCTTTGCTGAGGTGGAGAATGGCTTGTCTGACAAAAGTGCCTTTGTCAAAACTGGTAACTGAAGTCAGTTCACCTGAGTCCCCAAATCAGAAGAATAGTTGGGAGGCTTTTTGCATGTTTTTGCATCATCATTCAATAATACAACTAAGTAGAACAGAATTTTTCCTGTCCTCCAGGGTCTGTGAATTTATAACTCAAATGCTGAGATTTACTAGTAAAATTTCTGACTTGTTGAAGACAAGGAATAACTAAATGACAGGAATAACTAAATTTTACCTGTAGAAGCAAAAACATCATGCTCCATTCATGTATTTATTAGCTCCTTCTCTTTCACAATGCTGTATGATTTATAGCTTCTGATGTAACTGTAAAATCTAAACCTCTCGTATCTTATGTTTAGTGATGTTTGATGGTTTGATTTCCTGCTACTAAGCTGATCCAAAAATGTGTGCCAAGAATATGATGCCTGATAGTAGCCTCATCTTCCACTATATGGAGGGGAAAAGTCTTTTGCAGCATATGATAAATATCTTTACACTTTGATGATAGAATAGAATAGCATGATATTTGTCTTTTTTTTTTTTTTTTCCCTCACTGAAAATGGCATATTCTGTTTGGAATTTACTTAGATGTTTGGGTCTGATACCAATAAAAACATTTATCCCATCAGCAGACTAACTGTGTTTTGCTGTGAAGCACTGATAGTTGCAGCAGTGTGTGTATCCAGCAGCACCACTGGCTAAATCTACTTGCCAGTGTGAGGGTAAGAAGTGAACAGACAAGTCAAAGGATACTTTGACAGCTCTGGGCAGGCCGCAAGGAGTCTTTAACAAGTTAGAAGAATTTCCTTCTATTCTGAGATCTGACAATTAGTCCCTCCATCCAGATGTGGCAATCTTTTGCTAACTTTTTTTTGCTAGCAATTATGCCAGGTGGGAGAATTTGATAAAAGAGAGACAACTATGTTCAGAGCAAGCTTTCCATTGCTGTAAAGCTCTCAAGGAGTCCAGGTGTCAGAAATGTGACTGTAGACAGTGATGTAACTAATGCTTCTGTTTGTTAATTCCTGTGTTTGGGTATGAAACCTAAGAAAAAGGACAAAATTAGTGGAAATTTAAACTACTTGATGAGAAAATTTGCTCTCTGGATTCTGCTGAAGCAAACTCTCTCAAAAAACAGAACACAAGTCATAACGAACCATAAGTTCAATGTGTAGTATGAAACGCTGTATTCCTTGCTGGAATCATGTTGCATTCAATGGAGTTACATCCAAGACAAATACAATATAACCATATTGTTATTATTCACAGGAGCTGGGAGGAATTTTTTTTCCAGTGACTCTTACTTAGTCTTCATGATGCAAAATTTACAAAGCTATGACATAGGAGAAAGGGGCAGAAAATGGCTGTACTACCTGCATGTTCCTACTCTTATGTTAACTGCTAGTTGCATAGAAAACTTGTTTTGAACTGCAGAGAATTTGTCAGTTTAAAACAAAAAACCATCCTGTTTAATAAAATGAATTGTTTGAGGCACACTGTAATGCTCAAGCCCAAAAGGAAAACAGGAAGACTCTAAGTTTCTTGAATCCCGTCCCAATTATATTTCATTTAATAACACTCAGTGAAATATCTGGTGGCAGGGGAAATGAAACTACATGATTTTATGGGATCATTCATCAAGAACTAATTGAAGCCTTCATACAGTTTAGTGCTGATAAAACACTGTAACAATAAACAATAACAAAATTCACCAGAGAAGGATTTGTTTTGCCGTGAGGAAAATGGTTCGGTTTCATCCTGGGGATTCCTGGTTAAAAGAGTCTCCAATTTAAAAAGGGATAAGTGCAGGCTCCTGTGCATAATGACAGAGTGGGAGCTGTGGCAAATGTATTAGTATTGCTCCAGTGGAGCTATTCTCATTGTAAGTATTTGCTATTGTGTGTGGCTGAGGCAGGATGCAGAACCACCAATAGGATTTTTTAAAGTTTGATTTTTTTTAAAGCAGTTCCCATGTAGTTTTACGAAAAGTAAATTACAGCTCCAGCACAAACAACTGCATTTCTGATTTCAAAGTTACTAACTAGTCTTAGTTTTATTGACTGCAGCAAAATTGTTCTGTCCTATATTTATTCACAGAATTAGGCTAGTCTTACAGTGATAGTTCTTTTTAACACAGGCTAGAGTGATATCTTGTCAATACTTATATCGTTGAGATAAAACATATTGTCTCTTTATTTCTGATCTATTTTCTCTGACCAGAATATTCTGGCAGTCCAGAAACACAAGGATTATGAAGAATGTATTAATTTTGCTTTTAAAAAATTAAATAATGAATATTTCATCAGTCTGCATCGGGAACCCGGAGAGGTTCCTAGGAAGGTGACACAATAATTCAGGGGTTCCAGACCTTGCCAGGCCAACTCAAGCAAATAATTTCTGTTCTCATCTTGTCCTTCTTCTGCCTTTAATGTGCAAGTCCTTCTGGGATCAGGAAGTTTCATTCTGTTTTTTTTTAAGCTAGAACTTCTTGAAGTACAGTAAAAACAAAATTAAACTATAATGAATAACATTAATGAGGTACAATACCAGATAAGGGATTTTATTCTGGTTCATTCAGCAGGAAACCTCATGCTTTATGACATGCCAACTAAATGATCTTTCTGGATGATCCTGTCAGAGAAAGGAAGGAGAAAAAATCATATTTTGCTAATTAAGTCTACTTTGTATTTTTTTGGGGGATTAAAAAATTATCCCTAGAAACACCCTCCTGAAATATTAGTGGTTGTTTTTTTGTTTGTTTGGCTGGAATTTTTTTCCTTTTTGCTTTTGTTTTTTGGGATTTTTTTGTTTGTTCATTTTTAAAGAGAAATAGAAGGCCCAATATTTCAACAAATAATATTTGGGGTCTACCTTCCCTGTGTTTGGGGTATATTTTTCCTCTGAGATACACATGTACAGATCCTTGACCTTAAAGCAGTCACTTCTGTCATGCTCTGTGCTATCATGTTGGCCTTTAGTACGGCTGCATTTCTGGTTTGTGCTGTAAAAGCAATAAAAGGGGGCTCAGTCAGACTGGGGATCCCCAGGCATGGTGCTTTATACCTGCTGCTGGGTAACTTTGATGAACCTTATCACTCAGGCTGGGTGGGGCTGAAACTGTAGAAGTGTAAATGCAAAACAAGCTTCAAGTTTTGGCCAGTCAAAGACCAGAATGAACTGAAGCTACTTCCATACTGCAGAAGGTGTCAATATAGCCAGAATTCAGAAATATTTAATCTGAACTTAAATCAGAGATGATATATAAATGAAAAGGACATATGAAGACATGATACAGCTATAGCTGACCAATCTTTATTTAATGGTAGGTGCCTTTAGATCACTACCATTAGTAGAATGAAGCCTAAGCTTTCAGAGTGTTACATGTTATCAAATATTACTTTTCCATATAAGTTGAATTTATATTTATCAGAATATGGATATGTTTTCTGCATTTAATTTACCCCAATAATGTTTATTAAAAATAATAATCTGATATTTCACATTATAGTAAAATAAAGAAGTTCCAAAGTATGGATATAGCTGTTTCCTCTGGATATATAATTAAATAAAAGGTTGCTTTCAGCAGTCAGCCAAAATGATATCTTTAGGATTGTCTTTTGCAATGATTTTAAGGTTTCTGAATGGTCACATATCTCAAGGATTTTGCACTTCTATTGTCTCATTAAAGTTTCCTTTTTCTCCTAACCTTTCAGTGGCTCTTTTGATCTTCTTTCCATAGTTTCTGTATAAATATTCCCATCTTGGCCAGCACAGGCCTAAAGCCATAAAACAGGGCAGATTCTCAAGTGGGAATGGTGTACCAGGCACCATCAGCTGGGGACAGAGATGATGCAGTATTTGGCATTGTCTCTGGGGACTATTTGTGCTCTAATTGACTGAGCTGTAACACCTACCTCTTCCATTATTCATACCTAAATAAAGTAGGAATGGAATGAGCAGATGTGGCAGCCCTCACTACACCTGTCCTTTCCAGCTCTGCAGTTTGTGGCTGTGCCCATCTCCCAGCACAAGATTCAGAGGGATACAAATTCCTGTGCTGATCTGCCACAGGAACTTTGGCTGACAACTTCCATGTATATTTTGTTGCTTTGCCAAATCTTCTGGAGGATAATCATGTATATCTTTGTGATATATTATTCTTACGTGTGGTGAGCAGACCTTTTCCTTGATTTCAGTGGGGCTTTTCCTAATATCTCTCTGATTCCCACAGACAATCCATTCTTTATTAAAAGAGCACCCACAAGCCATCCAGGCTTGTCAAAATCCGAATATTGCATATTTCTCAATCAGTATGTGCTCTGACATTTTTACTTTTAAATTCTACATGGCTAACTATATTTATTAAACTATCATCTAATTTTGTTTTAGTGCAAGAAGCTCACCTTTGGCTTTTGGAAATAGTCACTGTTTTCACTGAGTTGTAGGCTGGTTTTCAATTTGCCCAGAAATGTAACGTCTGTGAACTGATCACAGTTAAAGTAATGTTAGCAGGTAAAACTAGAGAAAGATTTATTTTCACCTGGTATTATTTTCACAGACCTTTTTTATTTTTTAATCATGTGTTCGTTTATTAACACAAATTAGGAAATACATTTAAAAAAAACAAAACAAAAAGCTGCTCTGGGAACTTCTGTAAGCAGCATCAATAGTTTCCAATGGCCATTGCTGAGGCCACCACTGAATTTTTGCTAGTATCCTTACCAGTATTTCACTGAGTATCCTTAAATTTAAACTTTGATTCAGAAAAAGACATGTGGGCATATCATTAATTCCCACTGATGTAGACAGATGCCTAATTTGCAGGATATATTAGGAGTACCCAATTGCTTTAAATTGAACACAGGCTTAAATGCCTTGCTGAATAAACCCTTACCATTGAAATCGAACCATGGAAACAATTCAGCTGCACTGGAATCAGCCACATTTATCTATTATATAATGAATGGAAAGCTATCTGAAGGGTAGCAGTTGTGGCACTGATAATATAGGTGCTTGAGGAATGGAAGCGATTGCATCAAGATGTGCATGTATGTGCATTATTTTATGGGAAAAATAGGTGTAAAATTATACATAATGAGTAAAAATAGGATGCATTTTTGTGTAAACTCCCCTCATGCACAAAAATGAAACAGACAGAAATCATTCTTTGTTACTTCTCATCTACAGTTATTCTGATACTTCTAGGCTGGGAAATTAATATGGGAGCAATGCAAAAAGAAATTATCAAGTGGTTTATCTTTCTATATTATTAACAAATATAAGTGTGTATAATGCTTGCCATTTAAGCACTTTGAGTCACATGTAGTTGAAGCTCTGCATGTCTTACGTGAACATACACTTTTAGTTGTTCCTAGCATGTGCTGTGCCTCCCTGACAGGACAGGGATAGAAGTTTCAAGAGAAATTTCAAGAAATTTCTCTTACCCCACCCTCAGCTTGGCAAGTTTAATCTATTCCAGCTTCTGCTGAGTGACTTTTTCAAGTGATTGATATTTCACAAGGAAAACACAGTACTCTGTATATGTTTTTACTCTCCAGGTCATGTTACTTAAAACATGGCAAGTATTAAAGCGCCTCAGAGTAGTGCACATTTTCACCTTGGCTATCCTCCCATCCTTGCCAGATTCCTACATGGTGAAAAGTCATCTTTACTATTTATTTTAAACATCAGATTGTATAAGCTACAAAAAACAAAGAACCTGAATATTAAGCACAGTGTATTATATTCATATCTCCTAAAATGGTCAGTACTGGAATTTAGGATTAAATGTACCTAACCTGACTTTCAATGCTTGCAGTAGCAATACCCATGTCCAAGTTCAGCACCCCAGATTCCTTTAGTGGCCTGGCACTTCCATGTCAGTAGAGCTCTGATTTATGTTTAGGGATATATTTTTGGATATAACTAACCTCATATTATAAATATCTATATTTAGCCAGGTAAAATCTACCTCTGGTACCTTAATTATATACTTTCATTACATACCTTTTTTTACTCAAAGAGCTGTCTCTGGGCAAGCACTGATGCTGGTCTTACAGTGTTTCAGCTTCTATTTTGTGTGGCAGAAATAACAGTAATATTTGAGGTGGTAGAATAATAAGCAAGTCAAATAAAGAAAAGTCCTGCCATTACCTGGGATCAGAATTCTTCCTGCTCATTTGTCTGGGCTCCTTTCACAGAGACTGTATCTGACTGTGCTCTTCGTCTTTCAAAGATAAACCAGAATGCTTAAAGACAGGAATGAAAAAAAGAAAAAAGACAGGAATAAAAGGCAGAAATAAAGTACAGAAATAAAATACTCGGTGTTCCACAGTAGACAACATAAATAGAAAAACAAGACCAAACAGGCTTTCTTTCATTCTTTCATTTCAGCAATTGTATCACAGCTAGAGGAAACTCTACAGTAGATAAATGGTTCAGAAAAACCTATGGTGTAAAACAAAACACTTCCCACTTCCCTAAAAATTGTTTACAACATATTTAAATACCAAAATAAACTCCCATAACCAGAATATGCCAGAGGAAGAGAGAAGATCAAGCATATCACCAAATTCCTAAGTGGTGAGGTAGTATATTAAAGAAAATTAAGATATTATGAAGCAAAAGAAAAAAAACCTCAAACAGTAACTATGAGTGACCCGGGGAAAGCAATTCCTGCAGACATAAAATCTGGCAAATAGTTTAACCCTGAGAAAGTGAGCAGGACCCCAAAGCACACACCCAGCTCATCTCATTGTTTTAAAGGGGGAGTCCACCCTCCTGTCTACCTTGGACCACTGCCACTTTCCAGGCCCTGGGAAAGTTGTAAAGACACAAAACTTATAGCTACTACACACCTTGAAGGCTCTTCCTGCATGTTTTTTTGCTGCCTAAAAAGAACCAATCAGGAGGACTAATAACACCTAAAAAGTATTATGAAACAACAGGCACATTTCAAATCCTTCTATAGACACTGTGACATCAAGCACCCCAAACCTCTAAGTCCCACTCCCTTCTGCCTCAGCTGAGTGCTGTCTGTGTGCTACAAATTAGCAGAGACAAGGAGGGTACAGTGGAAATACATGCAGACCCCTTTTTCTGTTTGTTACACAGTCCCTTCCCTATTTCCAGTCTTAATTTTAACACGTTCCTTGACTTGTTAATCTGTTTGCAAGGCTACTCCAGCGTTTTACCAGATAACTAAAAAACAATCTCAGACGGAATAGTTTTAATTTCCAGTCTGAATTTATTTGTGACCAATTTGTAACCATCTAATTGTGTGCCTGCACTAAATGGGAGTTTTCCCATTGAGTGTAATTGGATCAGGCCCCAAACCGCAAAGACAGCTGCTCTTATTACGGCGTGGAAAACAGGCAGGGTCTGGGTGTTACTGCATAATGACAGCAGTAAATTATATTCCAAGGGCAAGATCAGAAGCTGGTGTAAATCAATACAACTCAACTGGCTTTTAAAAAGTTATATCAGTGTGTGCAAGCTGCTAGGTTTGCCCAAACATTTTCTCAGTAGATTTTAAAGCTCATCCTGCTGCATAATGCATGCTAGGGAATTACTTCCAGCAGCTTCTGCACCAAACCTAAACCATCTGACTGAACCCAGGCTTGTATTTCAGAAAGGCATCCAAACTTGATTTAGAGAGTGTGTATCACAGAGAATCTACCCCACTCCCAGAGACACTTTTCAAACATTTACTCTTCTTGTTCTTAAAGGAATCATTTTATTTTCTTCCTCACTAAAATGTCACATTCTAGCTAGATTTCCTAGTTCATTCTTCCTGATACATGTAATAGCCTATTCACTAAAATTTCCTCTTCTTATATTTTTAGGTCTGCAAAACTGTTGTTACACCCTTTAGTCTCCATGCTTGGTAGATGAGTTGATGAAACTTTTATTTTATTTGGTCATCATTTCACAATTTTTCAATTCAAGCGTTTTCTAAGGTCTTTTTAATTGTTCAAACTCACCACACTGGTTGCTTTACAGGATGAGCAGGTAGCTTCTGATGCAAAAACTTACAGTCTGATATATTTAACTAGAATTAGAAAAAAATAGTATTTGTTTGTTTTCTGGGAGAGAAAATGAAAAAGAACAAACAACAGCTGCATTAATTTAACTATGGCTCAGTGTGTTTGTAAGGAATGATATATGTAATGGAATTACTCTGTGGAACAGTCTCTGTTATTCCCTTTGAATATATAGAAACAATTCACTGATTTCTCCAAATCAGTTGAGGTTTTGAAAGGTGTGCAGCCACACTCCTTGAAGCTAGTTCTGAAAGTGTAATCAGTTTTGATTTACCAGAAGATAACAGTAAAATTCACTAATTTCAAATTACAGCAAATAAAAAGGAAGTTTTCCTGAAGAAAAAAATACTCTCTATATTATTGTATGTGTGTTTTGTGAGGACTTAAAGAATGTGGTTGCATATCTCAAAACACTGTCCCCATAAGATAAGCCACCACAGCAGAACTTGAGATAAGTGCAGGCAGCAACAGGAAGATGCTCATTCCAGGCCTGGTGGGGCAGATCTGGGTAATGCACCCCAGCAAAAATTCCCCCCATGGCAAAGTGTGGGACAGGCAGTGAGTGCTTCTGCACAGACCATCTCAGGCTATGGGAACAGCCCCTGCACCCTGTGGATACCCAGGACCAGACAGCACAGAAGTGGTACCTCCAAAAAAGCTACTCTGGAACCCTGCCCCACTGAAGGCCAGGGTGAAGAAGGACCAGTGGGACACTGCAGGAATCCACATGGGATGATATCTATTACTTCTCTCTCTCTCTCTTTAACCTCCCCTCCCCTACATTCTTGACTCCTCCACCCCACTTTCTTTCTATCTATGTAGCTCACATTTACTCTTAAATAAAATCTGTGCTCTTGATTTCAGCAATAAATAAAAATAAATAAATGAATAAATAAATAAACAGGGAAAGAAAGAAACAAATAAATAAAAATGGTCTCTTTTGCACCTTAATTCAGGCAGAGTCATCCATTATAATCAGTTCCTAATATGTTTTCATAAAAGTGCTGTTGACTCTAAAAAACTTCCATGCTTGATATGTCTTTGAGTATGTTCTAAAGTTGACCAGGCTGTCTGCCCCAGCCTAATGCTATCTTGGTCTTCAATGCTGAGGAGTAATAGGAAGACAGTGTAGTAGCAGTTTTAGCATCTGTCTAAAAAGGCTTTACTGGCCTGAGAGTAAAAGGAACTTCTACTCTGACAGTACAGCTAAGATGATAACTGCAATCCATGTACGTTCACTGTTACAAGGTTTTCAGCATCATGAACTATTTTGGAACATCTAAGAAGTTTAAAGAACATGAAGACTAGTAAAAAATAAATATATTTACAGTTTGGAAATGGAAGAAAGAGATAAAAAAAGGTCAAATATGAAGAAAAACAATTAAACCAAAACATGTTCAACTGGATCATTAAAGCATAATAAGCAATTAAAAGCTTGTATTTATTTAGTGCTGTGAGAATAATTTGAGTATAAGCCTTGTTAACTTCAGTTGTCCAAATCAAGGAGGATCTGTCAAGGAGGTTCTCATCAATCTTGTATAATGACTACAGAAGCATTTAGCTGATCTGAGGGGCACAGCTGGATTTTCATCCAACCCTTTCATTTGGAAGCTCTAATTTAACACTTAGAGGAAAACTCCTGTGTTGCTCTGTCAAACTTTGCCTGGATAAACATTTTTTTTTAAGAAGAATTCTCTTGGTAAATAAAATTTCAAAGTAAAAAGTATTACTAAAGGTATAGCAGTGCAAGTTACATTAATTTTGTAGTAGTGAAGGAAGCACCCCACAGAGATGGTTACACCAGACCACCTGGATAAGTCAGCCTTGCAATGATATGGAATAAGACTGAGATTAAACTACATCTTATGAAAATGAGTAACAATATTAAGTTTACTCCCAAGATTGACATAAGAGTAACAAAATGCCACAGAATAATATGAAAAATACTGACAAAGATCCTGAAAACAGAATGTACTGGGCTATTCACAGCATGAATTAAAGAAGGGAGGAAGACAGAGATGCAGATTTTGAGTGTCTGCATACCAATTGTAAGTGCAAGATATGTGGGAAATAGAAAATTTAAAAGGATACCATGAAATAATTTCCATAATTAGAGTAAGAATGTAATCTGGTTCAGGGAATATAGAGAAAGGAATATAGGAAGTTAAGAAAATATTAGGAAGAAATAAGGGAGCATGGTACCTTTAGTAGAATAGTGTAGGGTATAAATACATTTGAAGTCCCTAGGTAAAAGAAGGAGAATGCCATCAAAAGATCTGTAAGGTACTACAGAACTCGAAAGACAAGGAAAAGGAAGATAATTTTGGTTTTCGTTTGGTAGTTTTATTTATTTGTCTGAAAAAATCCCCAAATTTTTATTACATCTTCCATGGGATTTGTTGCTCACTGGAAATTTGAGCAGCCTGAGTATATGTTGAGAAGGGAATGCACTAGGACCCTGAGTGTGAGGCAAGTTCTGTTGATGAACATATTTTGATACGGGAAGTGCAGAAAACATCAAGAAAGGAGGACTTTTAAATTCAGTTCTAAGGAGTTCAGAATTGCACCAAGAAATCTGGGAACAACTAACAAGGCAGCAGTTGTACAGAAGGGTTTAAGAGTTATAAAAGAAGTCAGACATTGAACATGTGTTAATAACACATTGTCCCTCAAGCAAAAGCTCGAAACATGTCTTGCAGTGTACGCCTGCTAATACACTTATTATAACAATAGTAGTGTATATATACACTTATTCCCTGCAAAGCAAGGGAAGGATTTGTCTCTTCCTCTCTGCATCAGGCAGGCTCTTCTGCCCTTGGCACTGGGCAGGCTTCAGCTTCTGTGTGCTTGACATGGACCTTGTATTCCATAAAAATGTCAAAAAATTGAGGTCAAGAAGGATAATCAGATGTCCAGATTACTTGATAGAAAAGGAAGAAATACATTAGGTCTAAAAGGAAAAGAAAGGGATGGCAAGGAAGAATGATGATATCTATCTTTGATGATATGAGATATTTCATGATTAAAAAAAAAGAAATATAAAGGATTAAATAGTTTTCCAAGTCTGATAGGCTAGGACAGGAAGTAAGAGAACAGAATTGTGAAAAATCAGGTCTGGCATTAGTTAAACCATCCTACTAATAATGATCATCAGCAATGGGGAGAAGAGCATCTAGAAGAGTGATAGAGTCTAATTACTTGAAGATCTTTTAGAATAGGCTAGCCATATACTTACTGAGGATAACAGATAGATAGTACTTGAGAAGAGATGAATTGAATGATTTCTTGATGTTCTCTCCAGTTCTGACTCTAGATTTGCTTATTCCTAACTATGAAGGTAGTAATTTCCAGGAAATTAGATTGATAAAAACAGAAAGAAATATTTTCTACATAAAAATCAGTAGAGAAACATGGTCCAGAGAAACTTATTTACTTCAGCTGCAATTAAATATATTCTTCTAGTTAATTAAACTTCCAGTGATATTTCTGGTACTGGTATTATCTTTCTAATATTTAATGATTCCAAAGTTAGCATGTTTATACCTGTGCAAAAGAAATGCTTCACGTTTAGTGCAATATCTCCCTTGAAATTTTTAGCATCTTATATTTTCCATAAATTTTATTTACAGACTTTTTCCCCTTCCAAAGCCTAGTGGGCAGTCTCCATTTTTCTTCTGGGTACTCATTTACTCTCTGTAAAATTATTAGTGATATGTAAAAAGTGTTCATTTTTATATCATATATTAAAATTAGTTAATTGTATTTTCCTTGTAATACCTAACAATTAGTTAATTGTATTTTTCTTTGCCCAAGTATGCCCAAGACTTTGGTTCATTTAGTTATACACTTGACATCACCTGTATTTGCCATAATCACACATGGGTGCTGCAGGAAAGATTATGGAGACTAATATTTGTTTAGGTTAGGACAGACTAGGAAATAATCTTTATATTCAGCAAAATATTTTAAACATTTCCAAAATTTCCTATTCCTCATCAGCCTAAGTTTTCTTTTATTTCTTTGAATTTTTAATCTGTTTGTCCACTTGAAAAAATATTTTTTAATCTAGAGTGGTGGAAAAGTGCTCACTGGACATATTTAGGATATATAGAATATAGAGGTGCAGGTCCCAAAATACCTGCTCTTTGCTTCCTACCTCTGTCCTGATCAAAAGTTATCCTGTTCTCCAGAAGTGATTTTTTTCATTCAATCTTTTTTTGGGAGGAGATGTCCAATAATTATTTCAAAAATACTAAAATATTTATTATAAATAAATAGTTTATAACAATTTGATACATCAGCAGACAATGTGGGAGACATCCTTCCAACAGCGCATCTATGTTCATGTCAAATGTAAGAATATAGTTCATACTCAGTCAAAATGTGAAAGGAGTAAGGTCAGGATAAGTATTTTCCTTGTAGTTGTCTCTGTTGGCTTTTAAAAAGTTTTATTTAGCTACATCGAGATTTGGTTGTTTATAGCTGTTGCATATTTATAAGTTCCTGGCTAGAATGTACAAAGTGTAAATTCTGAGATAGGTCATCCAAGAAATAGCACATTTTTCTCTCTGTTTTTTCACATACAAAAGTAAAATTCAAACTACAGTATTTAAAAACAAATCCGAATTGCCAGAAAATATGATAGTTTTGGTACTGCAGAAAAAACTCTAACAAAATAAAAAACAATGAAATCCAAATCCATACCTTTTCTTCTTCATTATTCAGTCTTCATTATGATACCATATATATCCAGACCATTTTCACCATATGTTCGCTGACCTGTTGTCTTGTCTTTTGTTATTTTGGACTATCCAGTGACTTTCCCAGTGACAGCTGAAATACATAGGCTTAGGTTTCTTCCAGGAGTGCTATATTGTTATAATTTTGTATGGCTGACATAAATATTTTTGATGGAATGGGTTATAGGAGCAATAGTCATTGCAATTTCTTACTGAAGTACATAAAACATGCAAGTTAAAATACTGCCAACTTTTCTGGCCTCTTCTGCCTACAGAGAGGCACTGAACAGGCATCTGCTAAGGAGCATCACATCCTTGGTTACTAGCAAATATTTTTATTGGTATGTAAGTCATGTTAGAACTTCTGCTTTTACACTTTATGATACATAACTACAGCAGCACATATTCAGCGTGAGAGGAGCTTGTTCTGGAAAGCAGTGTTCTCCAGAAGGTTTTAAACACTGTCGTAGCAAATGCAGCTACCAGTGAAATGACTGCACAGAGCAATTTAGATAGATGACATCTCATACAAATACTCTGTTTAATATGAAACATAATAGTGTTCAAGGAAATTTATAAGGCTCTGCAGTACTTTTTATCAAAACTTTCAGGTTAAGAGATTCTGCTGCCATACCCTCTTTGTATTGACTATAAAATTAATGGATGGGATAGGAGTTCTGCTAAAATTTCATTAAAATTAATGGGACCCCAGGCTGGGTGATCCCACATTTGGACGTTCCCTGACCTCAGAAGCTTACAGAAGTATTCTCTGTGTAGCCCCCATTCTTAGTAGAAATCTCTTGTTCAAAGCAAAGAGGAAAAAAATATTGAAGAAATAAACTGCTCTCCTCTTCATCTCCTATTTTCAAGAGGAGTGCAATCTAATCATAAAACATGTTTTTAAAGCAAATATTTTGCAAAGTCACAATGCATTTTTAAGACATACTTTCAAATTGAGAATATTTAAAAGTTCCTGCAGACAAGAACGTTACCTAAGTGATAGATTTCCTATACTGAAAGGTTTTTTCATGTAAATTGCTCAGTAATTACATTTCAAAACTACATTGATTTCTTATATGTCAATACTTATTAGAGATTAAATGTCCAGTTCCTGTCAGGTAGGTGAGCATTTAAAGTTGGAGCACTTCTGAGAGATTGCTTTTTCAGTAAGGCTTAATTTTGGGATACTTTCCACTTCTTTTAAAAAGCGCTTTTTATCTTATGCCTCCCTTTGGCTAGTGGATATCTTTTCATTTTCACTCCTCCACAGTGCTTTTTAGAAATGATTCAGTGAAGCAGCACCGGCCCCCTTGTACAAAATTCCCAGTGTACGTTGAGAATTTATCTTACTTCTGCTATGTGTTATAATTACAAGTTCCAATCAAAGTACATCTTTTGAGTTACAAGTTTGTGTCATCGCTTTAGTAGAAATGCAAATGTTATGTATTTAACATGCAAATGAAGTGAAATAAATATAATGCATGAAGTCTGTATTCCATCTCAGAAGTAATTGTAATGTGTAATAAGGGTTCGGCAGCCAGGTTTGACAAGAGAGAAGGCACAACAATTTTTATTTACTGCAAGAGCACTCATCTCTGTCTGACCTCTCCTGGTTCTGGTGACATTTAATGTAAATTTGGCACTCTGATTTCTATATGTGATGGCAGGCATAACTGTATTACTTTTGCTTTATTTCACTGGCTTAGTCACAATCATTTTTACAACTTGATGCTTCTGCATACAGTAGTGAGTGTCTGTGTTTATGAACTACAGAATGGTTTTAAGTCAGAACAAATGTGTACTGTCTACCAGATGATGCTTTGTGAAAGTGCTAGAAATAGGATACTACCAAAATAATTCTTTATTTGGTATGTGTCTGAGCTTCTGGCACATCAGAAATTAGCTAAGGTTTCAACTGGGATGACTGTGCTCAAGAAGCATCAAAGGAGTCATCCTCCAGGTCTGACTATTGAAACTCACTTGGACTGCTGGCAGTTTCCTCCAAAATACACTGTGGCAGTGGTTTCTGTAGTTTGCCTTGCTTTCCAGAAAACAGATTTGCCTTTTCTTTGTTTTATACCTGCTGTGAGCAATTTTATTGCTGAATGATTGTCCCCCATTCTCTTTCTTAAAGATAGTTTTTAAAAATTATTTTTACAGAATTTCATCAGAACCTTCTTTACCTTCTTGTTCATATTTTTGTTTTTATCCTTTTTTTTTCTAAATGTCAGTCTCCAAGTTTGTTTTGTGTGATGAAGTATTCCAATCTTCTCATCATCCTTTCAAGATTTCTGCACCAAAAGAAGGGGTGAGCATAAATTCACACATTATTTAAAATGCAAAATTACCTGGAATGCATACCAGCATGATTATATTAATTTGATGCAACCTCTGCAATCTACATGACTTCTGATGTAGTACAGCTAGGCTTCTTAATTACTGACTAGTTAAATATTGCAGGGATCTTTTTGCAAGCAAGTGAAATAAAGCATTGCCACTGTGCTTGCCTACATGTTTCTTCAAGGTTTCATTTGTAAATGACCCTAGGAACTGCACTGCTTGCTTGGGTTTTTTGCAGCTGTAGTCTGCTCTTTACAGTAAGTTTAAGTTCAAATCAATCTGAAATTAAGTAAAAATAATCTTAAATTCTAATCAGATGTACTTCCAATTTTGTTTGAAATGTTTTTGTTGTTTTTTTTTTGTTGTTGTTGTTGTTTTGTTTTTTTTCTTTCCAGTGCTGTTCTATTTCAGCCTTGCTCTGTTAGAACATTTCAGGATAAGTGATAGGCTATAGACCACATCACTACATCCATCAACTTAGTTAAAAATATTCTGGTACCTTTTCAAAGGAAATCTAAGGTTCCTAATCAAAGCAAAGTTTCACTGTCTAATATCAGTGAATATGGACATATATCTTTCTTTGGTACCTGCTATGTTTTAAAATAAATGACCAGGAGTAGGGAGAAGAAATAGGTCATGAAATCGAGAAAGTAATACTTGTCTAATAAAGACTCTGCAAAATCTAAGTTATATGTGTTGCAGATATATGAAACAACAACAACAAAAAAGAATAGCTGAAATTCCCATAATCCAAAAGACAGTCAGAATCAAGGGAATGGTCATTTTATAATGGTGAGAGCAATAAATGGTCTATTGTGTATATTTATTTGTTAGGAGTAAACTCTTAAAAGCAATCTGCCATTTCACAGGAGGCAAGTGAAACCATTTCATTATCGCAGTAATGTAATTAGAAATCTCATAAGCAATCAAGCAGCCAAATTTTGCACCAGCTGTAAGCAACTGAAACAAAAAGTGACAAGTGGACCAGCAAGTAATGAATTACAATAACCCAGATGAGAAATAAAAGACAAACATATGAGTGTCTTGGCATCCCCAGGAGAAGTAGTGTCTATAGGCTGGAAATGATCCTGGGACAGTAATAAAATGGCTTTGTAACATCATTAGTATAGAAACCAAAATAACAACTTAGAATAAAACCTAATTATTTTGTGAGAGCTGAGAATTTTGGGGAGTATATGGGTGTCAGAGAGAAAAGTCTAGAACTAGGAAATGAAGTATATAATCTCCATGGTTTGTAAAACTGATGAGAAGGGGTTTTTGGTTCTACCTACAAGAACGGTAAGAAAGTGGAATGCCATCCAAACCTCTATATGACTCTGCCCTGTTTGTAGAATGTGGAGTTGTAGAACATGCTGATCCAGGGCCCCTAGCCTTGGCTATATGCAATGTAGGCTGGATTGAGTCTGCAGCATGGATGGAAGCAGATACCAGCTCTGGGATGACTGAAACTAAATGACAAAAAGCCTATTCAGGAAATATTAGAAAGTAAGTAATACATTTGTGTACTACTTTGGCATATCAGAAGCTGAAGCTAATCAGTCCAATAACAAAATAAAAGTGAGTGATCTTCATATGAGAGTAAAAGAATAGTAATTTTTGAAAATATAATTTCTGTCAAATACCTCTTTTGTACCTGAAATTGGTCCTGCAGGGCAATTATGACAGACAATCCCAAATATGGATGGATGAGTACCACCATCTGATTATTTTTTTAATTAAAGTATCTGTCAACAGCCACTCTTGGCAAACATGTTTAGGAAATTTCCATTTTCCATTGACTTCATAGGTCAAGTCCTGACCTTCCTGTGGGAAAAAAATTTGTTCAGACATACAAAGCCTGAATGATATTAGTGTTTCAGTTTTCAAAGGAATTCAGGAGACTAAAAGAGCAAATTCATCAAACTGCAAGCCCTGAAAATGCAAAAGGAGCCTGAATTTCTGAGCATCTTTGAGCATATCTCTTGAGCCGTTATAATGCAGATAAGGAGCCCAGTGTGAGATGTGCAACAATAACTCTGCATTGTTCAATTTTCCTGAATGCCTGACAAGTATGTGTGTCTCTCTCTATACATTTATGTGCATGTGTCTGCAATGCTTGATCTAACATACTGTAAATGTTAATGGATAAAGAAAAATGCACTAACTGTAGCTAGCAGATGCTTTGTTGGTTTGTTAATACATTATAAGGAATAGCATCTGTAATGAGGTAAAACAAAAATACAAAGACTTATAAATTATGAGGTGGGAGACCAATAAAAATGACACAAAAAGTGCCCTGGGCAACATGAAGCTCAAGAAGTACTAAATACTTAATCAAGCTTTAATGTAAATGTCCTCTGATTCAGCCTTCCAATGTTGCTCCTTTGGCTTTAGCTCAAATTTATTTTCTTTCTTTTTTCTTTTTTTTTTTTTCTGGTTACAGCACATGTTGATTTGGAACTGGTAAGCTTTCAAAAGAGCCTTCATTTTCCAGGGTATAATCTTAGTCTCAAGGAGATAAATATTGTGGTGAGTTGTTAAGAATAAGTGTCATTTGGAAGGGATAAAAATGTTACAGGGAGGACATTTTTCAAGAATGGAAATGATTCTGCACGACATCACTTTGACATCCTCTAGCAAGAGAGGAACAACAGTTCTGGGATGGCATTCAAGAGCAAGTAAGCCACATCTTAAAGAGCCAGGCATTTTAGATGGGAAACTTTTTCCTTTTGTGAAAGTGCTGGTTTTCTTCCTTAACTTCAGGCTTGTCACTCTCTCTTACAGAGGTGTGAAGTAACATAAACAGATTTTCTATTGCTGAATTGTCACAAAGGTTAGTTTTAGTCTTCCATTTAATTCACAGTGACTGAAATTCATTCTTTCAGAAACAGGAAGCATAGATTTTCATTGCTTAAAACCTTGATATGAGGGTGATTTGCACTCAGGCTGCTGATCAAAGGGAGATGTCCACATGCTGTTAATACATAACGACAGAGTTCTTAATGATGTATATTTCCTATGGTTGATCCAGGATTTCTTCCATGAATCCAAATCTCAGCATGTGCTCTTTTCTTCAAATTCTGACTTCCAGTAGTCCCAACAGGATGGACATGTTAATCTAAAACTTTAAATGTTTTTAGTCCTGAAAATGTCTGACCTATATACCATGTGCTTTATTTGTATTTAAGTGAATATGACAGTATATGTATATGTATAGGTATAGGTATAGGTATAGGTATGTGTATTGTGTCTGTCCATATATTATTTAGGCCTACTGAAAATGTAGATTTATATATGCTACTTTGGGTTGAGATGTGTTACATTCACGCCAGCTGATTCCATGCTGTTATACCAACAGAAACCTGGTCTAAAGATTCAGTCTGCTATTCCCCTTGCCTATGCTTCCTCATATTGATATTGGAAAAATAGGAATACCAAAGTGTAGCCTAGAATTGCTTTTCACCCAGGGCTTATGGTGGTGTCCAGTTCCACAATAATTTTGGAAAAAATTATTATGAAGTTACTGACTTTGACCTGTTTTCTCATTCATGTCTTTAAATGTCTCTTGCTAACTTCCCAAGAATAAACTTGTTATATAACATATTTTAATAAGTCATTTAAGTTGCTTTAGATGAAGCTCTAACTATAGCTCTGGGCTGTAGTTCAAGGGAGCTGGTTTGCAAGTCCTGCTTAAGAGACAAAACCAGTAGAAACCATGTAGAGGGGAAGTTGTCATCTATACTGCATATTAAAAAAAAATTGATTAAAATAAGGTAATATCAGATCTGCTTAATCTCAGGAATTCTTGACTTGCTTAAAAGCTTAAGACACACATACTAAATGTTCTTTTAAAAGGTGTGTCATTACTGTATGATTTTCATTTTCTGACATTAATTGACCCAGACTAACTGCCTTCTGCCAAATTTCAGTTTGAGAGATAGGGCCTAGTTTATTTATTAATTTATGACAAAACATCAAAAGTGCCCAGTGGGTTTCTGAAAGCGATGATCAATCATATCTAGTCCTAGATTATGAAGTAGAATTTATTCCCCTTCCTTCCTCCTCTCACCTACTCTTTTTTAATTTCTTGAATGAGCTGCATTTTGGTGACTGCCTGGAAGGTCTCTAAATGAGCACACATAAAGTGCTCCCACTTTCAGTGCATCCTCTGATCTCAGCTACAGAGCCAGACACATTTCAGACATACCAAGGACAGCATTTTTGGATACCATATAAATAAATATATACCATATATATCATAGACCATAAAGTAAACTACTATATACACCATTTTACTTTAATACCTCACTTTTAAGAAGAAAAAACCTCATCAGCTCATCTTCAATGCAAAAAGTCTACTTATCAATTTCCCCAAAAAAGTTTTTTAATCTATTTGTTAAGACCTTAAGATAGATGATTGTTTAAAAAATGCTGATAAAGAGGTAGTGAAAATTATGACATAAAATAATAACTTTTATTTGTTTACATGGTATCTACAAATCACATCCTAGGTCTCCCAAACTACTTATATCAGATGAATAAAAAATGTAGAAAATAAAGGGTTAAAATAAGATGACTGTGACAGATTTTCAGTTATGCATCCATCTGACTATTTAATGATAATCCAAGTCACTGAACTGAATTCTTACTGCTAAATGTTTGAATATTCTAAGCGATGATACAATTGACTGATAATAGAATAAGTCAGACAGAAAAGCAGAAGAAAGCCTTTATATCAGGGTTTAGCTTCATTGGGACAGGGTACTTCATCTTTTTGGATCTATTACTGAAGAAATGTGAATCATGCTTGTAACTAATACAGAACCCATACCTATATACAGTTCAAATATGCATGAAATTACTTATTTAAACAGATAAAGATAAGAAGAATAGATGAAAATTATGGAAAAGAGGGAAAAGGTTTTCATGGTTTACAGATAAATAACCAATAGAGCATTTAAGTGCTAAAGGTAGCTGTTTTAGAAAAACTCTATCATAAAGTACAAGACTTGTAATTGAATTTTGAGCATGATAAAAGTCTTAATACATGACTTAGATGATCCACAGCAGGAATATGTACAGAAGAATTTCTTACGTCAATGAATCTTACCTTCTTTTATTACAACAACATACTCCTTAATTTAGATCACAAATCTTTTGTAAAGGGGGCTATTTTTTTGCCTTGTCCCCTTGAAAAGCTGTTTCAAGATCTTGCTTCTTTGATAATTATAAATTCCCTTCCAACGTTTTCTGTTAGAAAAAAATATAAAAAGAAAATGAACCTTCAGAATTGGATTGATGTATAGATTAACCTAGAATATGGCAATGTAACAACTGATACTTTTCATGGGTAAAATAAGAAAGAACTCTTCAAAATATTTCTCTGATGCATAGACTTTCAGATGCAGTAGCACAAAATGAACCCATTGAACAAAATATGATGTGGTCAAACCTCAAAAAGTAAGCAAATTCAGCATTCTGACCTGTGAAACTAAATGGAATTAGTGTGAACTTCAGTTTCAAGATGCTACATGTGACAGTTTGAAGGAATTTTTCCACGACTATCTAATGTAAAAGGCAAATCTAAACATCAGTAAATGCTTTGTAGAGATCAATAAAATTTGCTTATAAGTACTCAGAAGTGGTTTCATTTGAAATGTTCCATTAAGTCTTGCAGCTGAGACATTCACCTGCAAACTTATGTATGAATGACAGAGAGGGTCCACAGCACAACTGACACAGATGGCATGGCATAATAGATAAATAAACACTCACGTCTGCAGTAGATTTATTTACATATGGCAGCCAAAGTGTGCAGAGGACGGAGCAGGAAGCTCAGTTCCCATCAGTATCCTATGATACACAACTCAGATTTCATCACTGAGCCTCTGACTGACTAAGAACATTAACAACCTACCAAGACATGTCCTAGCATGTCTTATTCTTGTCTGCATATGCAATAAATTTTATTTTAAAAATATCTTCTATACAAAAAACAATGAGATAACACTTTATAGAGGAAAAGCTATGACATGAGCATCACTGTACATTTATCTGTGGCTGTGAGCTGGACCTTTTGGAGGCCCATGTCCAGGTTTATTACAGTACAGGTCTTATTTTTAGCTGTTATTGTGAATTTTCTATCAGTGCTCTTTTTAGACATAGAAATGCTTTCAAAAAACCTTTTTGGTGGAAGATATGTATTTTGTACAGAAAACCCCACAATCTTTTTGTGCCAGAATTTCAAATACACAAACATAGCACTTTGTTCATGTGATACAATTGCAGAAATTTTTTGGACACTCTATTCATTCTTCGGACCTCCATATGTCCACAGCTCTGATAATACACCTGATGCAGATGTTATTTACTCATTTCAACAACTTATTAAGGAAAAAAAAAAAAAATGGTCCATAATTGCAGCAGTGTTACTAGGGAGTTTCAGTAGTGGCTGGTAAGCAGAATGAAACACCCAAAACTCTACCTAAAGGGCAAAAAAGCAGCATTTTTAATTTCAGGACAGTTTGATATTTAGCTGAAAAATTCCTCTTTCCTTGCATTTTTTTATTTAACTGAGATGAAAATGATCCATTTGAACAGTAGAAAGAATGGAAAAGGGAATTATTTCTTAAATATACTATTTAAAATTTTGCTCCTCATCTAAGTTTAAAAACCTGTTTTTGTATAGTCTAAGACAAAACTGATTAGCCTAAAGACTGTGCTTTATTTTCTGCAGATCCAGTGATATCCCTGAGTAATGGTAATAACTGATTTCTCAAAAAGTTTCCACGAGCAATGAGGGATTGCTTATCTGCATTGTTTTTTAGCACCCCTTTTTCTTGGTTTCTGTTCAGCATTGGTCTTGCATCAAGGCCAGCAGTGACTGTGCAAATTGCTAGTGAAGAACAGAAAATAGCTGCATTGCTGATGCCAGCATCCTCCTTCAAGGAGGACCTTTCACCTTCAAGAAGAACCTTTCAGGGATGAGAGCAATGGCTTTAAAATATAAAGTTTTGGACCTTTGGAGCAAAAATGAGTAAGTTTAAATGTTCTGCACATGCAAGTCGGGGTACGAAACGGATCAGTAACAACGGAGACTGCATTTGCCCGTCTTAATTATGGTTTTTAAATGCATTCTCTTTCACAGCCTTATTTTTTACAAATTTTCAAATTTGTAAGAATTGATAAGTTATCAGCCTTTAGCAAATCACCAATGCATTCATGTCTCTCTCAATTATACATAATTTCTTCTTGCTAAATCCCCTGTGTTTTATTTGAGAGTTGCCTTATTTATTGTGAGCCAATAATGCATTGAATTGTGTGTGCACTGGCATATTATCTTGTTGAACCATCCAATTAAATATGATAATGTTGAACATACTGACATAGTTAAACACTCAGGTGAATGAGCAATTCACTGTGAAGTGCAGAAATATTTAAAGTCATCTGTGTGCCTTCAAGCAATCTGTTTTACGTAAAAGAACACTCCAGGAGTTGGAGAATGATACAGGTCTGAAAAGAAAAAAAATACTGAAATTTACAAAACACAGCCCTCATGGCTGTCAACTATGGCTTTTAAGAAGACTGAAACCCCAAAAGAAGTACAGAAGTGAAGAACACTACTTTATTGGGTGAGTAATAGACACAAAAGTAAGGTGCTAATTGTGCTCAGAATTATAACATGGAATAGCAGCATTATTTTGGCCTATGGATATTTTCATTCTGGAGTAAAGTTACATTATCTCTGACATGAACTTACATTTCTGGGAATACCCCACTGCAGAGATTTTCTGTGAGATTATGTAAAATCAATATGTCCCGAGGTGAAACTTTTGCATCTAAACCAATATAATTGTCCATTGAAAAATCTAGCTGTGAAACTTAAGGAGAAACTAGAGTTACATGCTCAGTGCATGGAGTTTCAAAAGCCTATAACTGAATCACATCAAAACCAATTTTCTCCAGAACACTCAAAAGCACTTCTCCTTAGTGCTGTTTTCCTGCCAAATTTAAACTTTCAACCCCCAGCTGTTTTGGCTGTAGAGTGATTACAAAAAAGTGTCATGGTAATTGTTTACTGTTAAGAGTGTCTTTTCTCATTTTTTACATGCTTGAAAAACCCTAACTTTTTTCTCCTTGAAACTTCAGAAAAGAATTGAAGAAAATTACATGCAAAGTAGAACAAAGTAAAAAAAAAAAAGAGAAAAAATCCTGAAAAAAAAGCCCAATGTACATTGGCCAAGAGTTGAAGTTTGAAAACTTCAGTCTGAGTTGAAAGGTTCAAGAATTACTGAATACTGATGTCATCAGGTTAGAATACAAGCCATTATTCAATTTGATACTCAGCTATTACTTCTATTGCTATTGATTATTTTACTACTGGAGGAGTGCTGGATGGAATTCAATTGACAGATGGTCACTAAGCATTCCAGGTGGAATGAAACAAAACCACTGGCTCACTGGCTCCCTTTTTTTTATTTTTTTGGACAAATTTAAAGGTATCCCAAAGAGCTTAAAACAAACCATTTAAAATGGGACATACATTTCACTTTTACTCAAAACTGTGGGGAAAAACTCCCATTTAACTCTCAAAAAGGATTTATTTAAAGGTGCAAGTTCTATGATTATTTTATTACTTCTCTGAGAAGCAAAATAAATCAGTAGTTTTAACAAAAATATGAAAGAAAGCATGATGTTTATAAGTACATGTTGTTGAAATGCCTTATCCAAGTTTCATACTCAAAATGAAACCTCTGGTGAGGTAGGAGCCTATTCAAATAACATCATCCAAGATGCAAGCATTGAGTTATTACTTGTCTGTTTGCCATATCATGTCACTTTTTCTCTAAAGAACTTTATGCAGCATCTTACATATAGGGCAAGACATCTTCATGGTCATCCAGCGTTTCAAGGCAAACTCAGAGAAATAATTTAGTCTTAATACACAGTTTCCAAGACTCTAAAGGTAGATGTATTTATTTTCCAAACCTTTTTGTGTGTGTAATGGAAAACAACTTTTCTGCTACTGCACCGCAACCCATTTTTTTGACCATTTGGCCTTATATTAACATTTCTCTGACACTGAAGAAGACCTTTCTTCACTCCTTATTCAACAGTCCTTCTTGTACAATCTTTTTTAGTAATGCAGAACCTGAAAGTAGCCTGGGGCTAAGCATCTGCATATGCTTCAGTCTGAAAGTTGTACTGATCTCCAGGAATATGCTGACATCATTCACTCCATATATAACCCCTGCATAAGTATGATGGACAAAGGTTTCACATAAATACAGGCTGAAAAAAAGTTTTCAAACAATCTTAGAGAAAACAAGTTTTCAAACAATCTTGGGAAAAGGATGCTTTCTGGAGGTGCTGGCAGGGAAAAAAACCCCAAAACAACAAGTTTATTGAAATATTGCATAACTAAATGATTTGTACGATGGAGATCATGTCAACAAAGACTCTACTTGTAAAATTAAAATCTATTTCAATTCATGTTCGCTTAACTAAGATTATGCAAAATGTATCATTAAAGCCCTTTGTATTGCGTTTTATAATTTATAATATCATAATGCCCAGGAGTCCTAATCACATAGTAAAACACCATTGTGCATAGTGTTGTGCAGCCAGGGAAAGAAACTGTGTTTTAACAGTAACGCTAAGTGTATGTTCTTGAGGTATGAATATATATTAACCAGTTAAAGCACTGAAACTTTTATGAGTGGTGTGTTAGACAATCACCTCACACAGGAACCTATTAATTACTATATTCAACCACAGCAAGAGCACACTAGTTGTTTTAGCACTACATGCCCTAAAAACATGTTATAAGAAGGAAAACAAAAAAGTCCTCTAAATTAAAAAAATTAATAGCTACACATCTTTCCTTTATAATAATATTATTTTCATATTTACTTCATCTGAAATTGTGCCAATACTTTGACATCATCACATTAATTTCTGTGCTGTTATATTACCTATTTTTACTTCCTATTTTTTAAAAAAAAATTGTTTACATGTATAACATTTGTGCTTAATGTCTTTGGCTTCAGTGCCTGCTAGCACTCAGGCTAACCCAATAGCCTAGGAAAGAGTTGAACTGGACATGCAGATAAATTAACAAGAGACATAGAGAGAAATTTAATTGACAGGCCTTAATTTCATTAGTTTACTACTGGAGGAAGGGCATAATAAGCTACAAATAATGGCAGAATGCCAGGTATCAGTTTGGAATCCAGTGCCAAGTCGGAAGTTCCTACCTTGGTAGATCTGTGATCAGTCTCTGTGAGCTACTCCTTTAGCTTTCAGATTAAATTTGCATTCTTGTGCCAGCTTCTCATAGAAGAGGGTTACTATGCATGGGTTCCAGATTTTCTTTTTTCCATGCCACTTCAGACCATCCAGCAATATTAAAAAAGAAATTTTTTCTGATCAGTAAATTGATGTTTAGATAGACTTACAGCACAACATAAGACTGGAAGAATGGAAATTTTGTTGTGATTTTTTAAAAAATATTCTTAACCCTACTGGTTACATATTCTTAACCCTACTGGTTACATTTTTACATAACTATGTAAAAATACACCAGCAATTTAGAGAAGTGTGTGCAGTTTTGGGTCCCACAGCATTTACTCCATGCAAAATATCTGAGGGAGCTCAATTTGTCCAGTGTGGAGAACAGGCAACTTCAGCAGCCTGACCAGCAGCCCCTGCCCATGGAGTGGAAAAAAGAAGTGAGCCAGATCCTTCACAGCAGCACACTGGTTGGAGGATAAGAGACAAGGGCCCAAACAAATAAAGGAGGAAATAAAGAAAATCATTTTCACCATGAAGACAGTAAAGTAATAAAATAGGCTGCCTGGAGAGCAGCCTCCAAGCTCCATCCTTGGAGGTTTTCATGACATGGTGAGACACAACCAGCCTTAAGCAGCCTGGCTTGACATCAGAGCTGGCCCTGCTGTGAGCAGAAGGCTGAGTTAGAAGTCTCCTGATGTCTCTTCCAAAATGAATTTCCCTGTGGTGCTATGGCCCTTAACAGGATGCCTTTGAAGCATCAACCCATGCTAACAATCCCACTGAAAATTGGCATAAAACAGATCTTATTCAATGCTTTGAGCTTAAAGAGCCAAACAGCATAGGATAATACTAAAAGGTATATAATATTATTATATTACCTATATAATTTTATTTTTCTAATAATGACGCTTCTTCAGAGGACTTGTGCCAAGGATGGGGGCAGGATAGGCAGACACATCTACTTTGTGTGTAGATACAGCCACTTTTCTAGAGCTAGTTCTGCTGTCTTTGACCCAGTGCTTTGACACATTGGTCAGTGTGGGTACATTTGAAAAAAAATGAGATTTTTGAAGTTATAAATATATATTAGTCACCCAGTTCTTTGAATTTCAAGGAACAAAGTACACAAAAATCTGCATTTTGACCCTCTGAGAAACTCATATATATGGTCTTATGCTTCTGAGGCATTTAGAGAGAACAACAACATTAGACTTTCAGGTAAAAAAAGTTTCTATGGTATATTTGAATTAGGCATACTGCATTATAAGTAAAGCAAATATGATAGGGGAGTACATACATTCATCCACAAATAATAATAACAAAGTATTGGTCTAAGTTAATTTTTAATTTAAAATTAAAGAAAGCATTGTTTTTTGGTTTTACTGCCAGAAACTAATTTTTGGTGCTGTGGAATGTTGTACAAAATGCATTTTCAAGAACAGTTATGTGGACTTGATTCTCCTCTCTGGAACTTCAGAAAGGACCATCTTCCTGCCTATTGATGATTAGCACAGATTCTATTTTCCTGCCTGAAGAGAACCATTATTGCACCTTTACAGACGGTTTCACAAGCAAGTATTGTGTACCAAAAAAACAAGGCAGATGTAACATAGAAGAACCCAGAATTAACTTCAACAGGTATGCAAATATACTTTGATAGGAAACAGGTTCCAGCTTCTTTTGTCTTGCTTTTCACTTCTCTTTTTTCTTTACTCCATGCTGCAGTGTTGGCTCATGGATAGCGAGATGCAAAGTGAGACTGACATGTTGGACACATGGATATCAAGAATGTGGTTTCCTTAGCAACAGTAACCACATAAAAGGTCTCAGAACTTACTCATGGGACATTTCAGTTTTTCATATAAAATGAATACTGGTAGTGAATATGATTGGTTCAATAGTACAGTGAAAGTATCACAGAACTGTAAAGTAATAAAGTATTAGACTCTTCTATTCTCTGATACCAGATATCACAAAAGAATATTTTCTGTGTACCATGGAGAAGAGAATCTCAAGAACATGAGAGGCATTAAATCCAGCAAAATTTTACTACTTTGAAAATTTTGTAATTATTTACCATAAGTTTTAGCTAAAATTACAAATATATGGTCCATGTCAGCAAGAAGTGAAACAGCATCAAAATCTACTTGTAATCAAAATGACTCAGATTAAAGCATGGCACAAAAGAAAGATATATCTCAAAATTTTGGTCTGGAATTATTTCAATATTTTGCATCATTTAGCTTTATTCATCTATAATATAGCAAACAGATTTGCTAAAGACTAAGTTGTTGATAGAACAGTCATGTAGTGGGGGTAAAGAACAGGAGCACAGTTCTGGACTGAGATCTGTCACTGTGAGGAAAATTTGGAAGAAATGGTATTTTAATTACATGATGTGACACCAAATAAATTTGCAAAGTTCATTGGGAAATTTCAGGGCCACATTTAAGAAAGGTAAAAGGATATGCAATAAGTATTTATTTTTTTTTCTGGTCTACCACCATGCTCTTCAGTAGTCTGGATTGTCCCATTTCCCACATTGTGCCTAATGTGTATCTCAAGAAGATACTGTGACTTCCAGGAGGTCTGGAAAGGGAAGTCAAAAAGAGCAGGATTCTTTCTATGTGTTCTTTGACCTTTGATTTTGTTTTTGTGGCAGCAGAACAGACTGAAAAGGAACATGACTAAAATGTTGCCCTTGTTCTGAACAGAAATTTGAATTAGCTTCACTTTGCATTTTCTAAGATCAAGGAGCATGTTGCAAGAAGTGTGAAGATGTAGGCCAGGAAAAACTGTACTTTAATCTGGAGATGTCAGGAGATTAATTTATATAAAAAGCATAAATGTGCCAATCACTTGATAAACAGAGCCTTTTAAATATTAGCTTATCTGCAAGGGTGGAAGAATATTTTCAGTACAAAGGCTGTCTTGTAGCAATGGCTGAGTGGTTCAAAACAAAGGAAACCTTGAACAACTGAGGGGTGAGAAGCAGGTGAAAGCTTTCTTCAAGACTAGAAAGTTTTAAGCAACCTGTGGAGCACCCTGTTGAGACTCAAATCTGTTCTTTTTGTCCTCTGAAGGATGTGCTCTTCTCAATGCCAATATATTCTGTTTCAGTACAGCTATTCTTTTTTTTTTTTTTTCCTAGTCAAATGATTTAAATTATTACCCTGGTATTTTTGGAGAAAATATTGTAAATACTGATAATAACAGATCTTGCATAACACTGTTCATATATTACTTTGTGAAAGGAGTAATTCTCTTTATTTGTATTAACAGATACAGAAAGGAATAGAAGAAGTGACTGTCTCAAGAAGAGCTATAAGCCCAGCTGCAAAGCAAGGACCAGAATCAAGATTTTTAGAGCTTTTCTGTTCCTCTATATCCGCTGGCAACTATGGTTCCTAATAAAACCAAGAAAAGCTAAATATTTCCTTCTTGCCTGAAACCTCCTTTCCCATCATGTTTGCAGAGTTTCTGAATTCAGACCATCCAAAGTTCAGATTTAGAGTTACACTCCTGTCAATTACAGAGAGAGTTTATGTTCTAATTTAAGGCCAGCATCTACTTGTTCTGTGCTGTGATGTCTACTGCCTTATTTGGTGGATGCTAACAAAACTTTGCAATAATTAGCATCAGACACGTCTTTGGGTAGATGGAAGATTTTAGAAATATCTAGTTATGGCATTCTGATAGCTCTGCAGTCTGTAAAAAGATAAAAAATT